>NC_134234.1:259250820-259553850 GCF_965152275.1 Natator depressus
GTGACACTTCTGTATTTTTATGTCTGATTTTGTAAGCAAGTAATTTTTAAGTGAGATGAAACTTGGGGTATGCAAGACAAATCTGACTCTTGAAAAGGGTACAGTAGTGTGGAAAGGTTGAGAACCTTTGCTGCACAGCATGCAGAAATTAAGGCTGTGTCTACACTAGGGACCTTACAGCAGCACAGCTGTACCGCCACAACTGTGCTGTTGTAAGGTCTCCTGTGTAGCCACTCTGTCAGCAGGAGACAGCTCTCCTGCCAGCATAATTAAACCACCCCCAAAGAGCAGCGTTAGCTATGCGGGCAGGAGAGCTTCTCCTGCTGACATAGCGCTGTCCCCACCAACACTTTTGCCAGTGAAACTTACGTCAGTCAGGGGGAGGTGTTTTTCACACCCCTGACTGACAAAAATTTTACCAACAAAAGTGGTAGTGCAGACAAAGACTAAGAATCCTTGGGCAAGGAAAGATTATAAGCTAAAGAACGGGCAGCTCTGTATCCCAATTTGCAGAGCACATTTGCCAATTGTGAGATTTTTTTTACTTTTGTAAAGATATGGACTCTCTTTAGGAAGCAGCCTTTTATTCAGCTAAAGTGAAGGCAATAACTTCTTTTTAAAAATTAACTAATTTTACTCATTTTGGGGGGCTTAGGTGGTACCATAGACATCACAGTACATGAAATCCAAGAGAACCAGTCCCTGAAAGAATTACATAAGGCATCAGGAGGAGGATGGGGAGGCGATACAGTGGATGAAAACTTCAAAGAGTTCCTGAAGGAGATCTTCCAAGATGGAGTATGGGAGGAATATACACAGAATCACGCAGCAGAATGCCATAAAATGATGTACGACTTTGGCCTTCAGAAATGCTCTTCCAACAGAGAAGAGGTCTACATGCGTTGCTACCACAACCTAACAAAAGGGGCAGAACACAAGCAAAAAGACATCTCCCTCTTCTTTGATGATATAGAGGGAGCTCTGTGGTGCGATGGGACTATCATGATTACATATGAAAAAATGAAGAGCTTTTTTGCCTACAGTCTCAGACAAACCATTGGTGCCTTGCAGGAAATCCTCAACAAGCCTGAGATGGCCAAAGTCCAATATATTATACTGGTTGGGGGCTTTGCTTCCAGCATTATCCTGAGGGACGAGATCTATCAGACCTTTAGGAAGTACCATATCCTGTGTCCACAGGAATCTCAGGCAGCTATTATGAAGGGAGCCATTTTATTTGGGCACAATCCACAAATTGTTGCCTTGAGAATCAGCGCTCTGACATATGGAGTAAAGATATCTGAGGCATTTGATATTGCTGTCCATGATATACAGAAAAAGAGAGTCTCAAAAGCTGATAATTATGTATATTGCACAGATCTCTTCCAGAAGTTGGTGGGAACTGGGGATTTGGTTGAGGTAGATGAGGTTGCCAGTTTTACTTTCACTCCCACAGAACCAGATCAGACAAGTGTGATTTTTAGTTTCTATTGCACAGAAAAGGAGGATGCGAAATACATAGATGAGGAAGGGCTGAAGATGCTCGGCTCCTGTACTGTGCCAACACCAAACACAGAGCTGGGGAAAAACCGCCAACTGAGACTGGATATTAAATTTGGGCTAACGGAATTTAAAGCCACAGGTACTGATGTTACGTCTGGTGAAAGTCGGACGGTTATGATAGATTTTTTAACAGTGTAAAGATTCCACAGTTCAAGGACACGTAAGAAGAGCATCAGACTTGGCTGATTCAAGGGACTATAGGGCTCAATTAGGAGAATATATGAGCTGTCACAATGGAATAGCCAAGTGGACCATACAGTCCAGTAACTCACTTCCTGCCACACTGGAACAAACCAATAGTCTGTCTAGTCTGATAATCCTGCCTCTTCCCAGACTAGTCACCCATTTAGTCTGATATTCTGCTACCTGCCATTCCTGACTGGACCAACACAATTTGTCTAGTTCAGTATTCTGTCCCCTCTCATGCTAGATTAGACCAATGGTGCAATATCTAGTCCGGCATCCTGCATGCTACACTACTGGATCTGAACACAGTGGTCCATGTAGTCCAGTATAATTATCTATATCCCACTAGATCAGATTTATCGCCATCTAGCCTGGTATCCTGTTTGCTGCCAGACCAGGCCAATGGTCTCTCTAGTCCAGTATTTTTTCTGCAGCTGTATTTTCTTATGCTATCATCTTGTCAGACATCATTTTCTAAAGACTAAAGTTAATTCTGCTTGCTGTGATTTTACTGTATTATGACAAATATTCAAATATATGATTGTATTTTTTTTTTAAAAATCAGAGAAAGTGTAAACACGTAATATTTTGCAACAGTGAAATTATGTTAAAGAAATCATAGAATCGTAGGACTGGAAGGGATCTCGAGGTGTCATCTAGACCAGACCCCTGCACTCCTGGCAGGACTAAGTATTATCTTGAATTAAATATCTTAACTACTAACTAAATATAGGTATATTGAACAGGTTGAAAGACAAAAAAACTCTGAACCATCGTACATGGACAATTACAAAATGTTATGAATTTTGGGGCTTTTAGATATGAAATTGTGAGAATGTGGTGATAATTTAACTGCATCATTTAAGCAAATTGGCATCATTAATTGAATAGATATTCATGGGCAGATTGTACCACACAGCTCTGAATAATAATGCTGCTGCAAACCTACTGTGGGGCACTAGCAGTCTCTGTTTAGGGGAGTACAGGGACTCTCAACTGTCTCAGGCTCCTCTGTGCACAGGCCAAGCAGTCTGGCTCTAACTAATCTGGTTACTAAGAAAGAGTTGGTTACAATCTAAGGCTCTGATCCTGCTGTCTGATCTGTGTGAGAAGACCCCTACACCAGTTTACTTTAATAGGGCTTTGCATGGACAGAAGGATCTGCCTACACAGATCCACTGCAGAATCAGGGCCTAATTAACTATTATTGAGGTCCTGTATTGTACATTTCTACACTCTCAGAAGTGAAAATTACCATGTCAAAATACAAACTGTTACCTAGGTTGATACACTGTATTAGAATTAGCTCTTGGGATATTTTACATTAGATTTCTGTCCCCTGCCCTAGAGCGATCACTTTAATTTTACTAGCTGTCCCTGGTGTATGAAAAGTAGCATTCAAACAGATAAATTGTCACCTTTTTTGACTGCCTTACCGGGTATAAAGGTTTGAAAGATTTTTTTTTTAAAGAAAAAACGTTGATGGTTTTTACATTCAAAATTGTGTCTACAACAAAAGGTTTTGCTGCAGGACTCTGGACAATTGGATTGTCTCTTATGCTGGTTGACTGGAGCCCATGCAAGGGCCATTCTGGGAGCTAGGGATCAGCAAGGTGCAGCACTACCCTGGTCATAGCTCCTTTTGTTTGCCATGCCCCCTATCCTGGGGGCTAGATAGGGGTTGGCATATAAACCCCTGTATAAAGCGATCTTCCACTGGCCAGGTAAGCCAGCTTTTGTGTTTGTTTTGTGTCACTGGAGAGACAAGGCAGAGTCAATGGGTGTCACATAATCTCCCCTTTTTTATTCTTTAAGAAAGGAATTTGTATTTACGCCCTTGCAAAGCACAACAGTTCCCCTGCCTCCACTGATCTGTATGTTGTTCTCTTACAATGAAGGAAGTCCAATCTGATCACAGGACTGGAAGCTAGGTACTCTCGAATTCTAACTCCAACTCTGCCACTGATTTGCTATTTGACCTCGGACAAGTCATTTAGGGTATGTCTACACTATGAAATTAGGTTGAATTTATAGAAGTCGGTTTTGTAGAAAGCGGTTTTATACAGTTGATTGTGTGTGTTCCCACACAAATGCTCTAAGTGCATGTAGTCGGCGGAGTGTGTCCACAGTACCAAGGCAACCGTCGACTTCCGGAGCGTTGCACTGTGGGTGGCTATCCCACAGTTCCCGCAGTCTCTGCCGCCCATTTGAATTCAGGGTAGAAATCCCAGTGCCTGATGGGGCTAAAACATTGTCGTGGGTGGTTCTGGGTACATATCGTCAGGCCCCCGTTCCCTCCCTCCCCCCGTGGAAGCAGGGGCAGACAATCGTTTTGCGCCTTTTTTCTTGAGTTACCTGTGCAGATGCCATACCACGGCAAGCATGGGCCCGCTCAGCTAACCGTCACCGTTTGCCTCCTGGGTGCTGGCAGACGTGGTACTGCATTGCTACACAGCAGCAGTTAATTGCCTTTTGGCAGCAGACAGTGCAGTATGACTGGTAGCCGTCATCGACGTAGTCCTGGGTGCTCTTTTAATCGGGCGCCTGGGCAAACATGGGAGTGACTCAGCCAGGTCATTTCCCTTGTTTCGTCTCGTGGCGATTCAGTCCTACAGACAATGCACTGTCTTTTAACCTCCAGCCAGCAGAAGATGATGGCTAGTCGTCATACTGCACCGTCTTCTGCCAAGCACCCAGGAGATGATGATGGCACTGCACAGTCTGCTGCCAGCAAGATGTATAAAGATAGATGAAGTGGCTCAAAACAAGAAATAGACCAGATTTGTTTTGTATTCATTTTCTCCTCCCTCCCTCCTTCCCTCTGTGAAATCAACGGCCTGCTAAACCCAGTTTTGAGTTCTATCCTTGAGGAGGCCATTCAGTTTCTCGCAAAGCCACCCCCTTTGTTGATTTTAATTCCCTGTAAGCCAACCCTGTAAGCCATGTCGTCAGTCACCCCTCCCTCCGTCAGGGCAATGGCAGACAATCGTTCCGCACCTTTTTTCTGTGCAGACGCCATACCACAGCAAGCATGGACCCCGCTTAGATCACTTTGGCAATTAGGAGCACATTAAACACCACACGCATTATCCAGCAGTATATGCAGCACCAGAACCTGGCAAAGCGATACTGGGTGAGTAGGCGACGTCAGCACGGTGACGTGAGTGATGAGGACATGGACACAGACTTCTCTCAAAGCATGGGCCCTGGCAATGTGGGCATCATGGTGCTAATGGGGCAGGTTCATGCAGTGGAACGCCGATTCTGGGCTCGGGAAACAAGCACAGACTGGTGGGACCGCATAGTGTTGCAGGTCTGGGACGATTCCCAGTGGTTGCGAAACTTTCGCATGCGTAAGGGCACTTTCATGGAACTTTGTGACTTGCTTTCCCCTGCCCTGAGGCACAAGAATACCAAGATGAGAGCAGCCCTCACAGTTGAGAAGAAAGTGGCAATAGCCCTGTGGAAGCTTGCAACGCCAGACAGCTACCGGTCAGTCGGGAATCAATTTGGAGTGGGCAAATCTACTGTGGGGGCTGCTGTGGTGCAAGTAGCCAACGCAATCAAAGATCTGCTGATATCAAGGGTAGTGACCCTGGGAAATGTGCAGGTCATAGTGGATGGCTTTGCTGCAATGGGATTCCCTAACTGTGGTGGGGCCATAGACGGAACCCATATCCCTATCTTGGCACCGGAGCACCAAGCCGGCGAGTACATAAACCGTAAGGGGTACTTTTCAATAGTGCTGCAAGCTCTGGTGGATCACAAGGAACGTTTCACCAACATCAACGTGGGATGGCCAGGAAAGGTACATGACGCTTGCATCTTCAGGAACTCTGGTCTGTTTCAAAAGCTGCAGGAAGGGACTTTATTCCCAGACCAGAAAATAACCGTTGGGGACGTTGAAATGCCTATATGTATCCTTGGGGACCCAGCCTACCCCTTAATGCCATGGCTTATGATGCCATACACAGGCAGCCTGGACAGTAGTCAGGAGCTGTTCAACTACAGGCTGAGCAAGTGCAGAATGGTGGTAGAATGTGCATTTGGACGTTTAAAGGTGCACTGGCGCAGTTTACTGACTCGGTTAGACCTCAGCGAAACCAATATTCCCACTGTTATTACTGCTTGCTGTGCGCTCCACAATATCTGTGAGAGTAAGGGGGAGACGTTTATGGTGGGGTGGGAGGTTGAAGCAAATCGCCTGGCTGCTGGTTTCACACAGCCAGACACCAGGGCGGTTAGAAGAGCACAGGAGGGCACGGTGCACATCAGAGAAGCTTTGAAAACCAGTTTCATGACTGGCCAGGCTACGGTGTGAGAGTTCTGTTTGTTTCTCCTTGATGAAACACACCGCCCCTTGGTTCACTTTACTTCCTTGTAAGCTAACCACCCTCCCCTCCTCCCTTCGATCACTGCTTGCAGAGGCAATAAAGTCATTGTTGCTTCACATTCATGCATTCTTTATTCATTCATCACACAAATAGGGGGATAACTACCAAGGTAGCCCAGGAGGGGTGGTGGAGGAGGGAAGGACAAGGCCACACAGCACTTTAAAAGTTTAAAACTTTAAAACTTATTGAATGCCAGCCTTCTGTTGCTTGGGCAATCCTCTGGGATGGAGTAGCCGGGTGGCCAGAGGCCACCCCACTGCATTCTTGGGCGTCTGGGTGAGGAGGCTATGGAACTTGGGGAGGAGGGCAGTTGGTTACACAGGGGCTGTAGCGGTGGTCTGTGCTCCTGCTGCCTTTCCTGCAGCTCAACCATACACTGGAGCATATTGGTTTGATCCTCCAGCAGCCTCAGCATTGAATCCTGCCTCCTCTCATCATGCTGCTGCCACCTTTCAGCTTCAGCCCTCTCTTCAGCCCGCCACTTACTCTCTTCAGCCCGCCACCTCTCCTCCCGGTCATATTGTGCTTTCCTGCACTCTGACATTGTCTGCGTCCATGCATTTGTCTGTGCTATGTCAGTGTGGGAGGACAGCATGAGCTCAGAGAACATTTCATCACAAGTGCGTTTTTTTTGCCTTCTAATCTTCACTAGCCTCTGGGAAAGAGAAGATTCTGTGATCCTTGAAACACATGCAGCTGGTGGAGAAAAAAAAAAAAAGAGGCAGTGGTATTTAAAGAGACATTTTCTAGAACAATGGCTACACTCTTTCACGGTAAACCTTGCTGTTAACATTACATACACAGTACATGTGCTTTCGTTCCAAGGTCGCATTTTGCCTCCCCCCACCACGTGGCTAGCCCCTCACCACCACCACCCCCACATGGCTAACAGCGGGGAACATTTCTGTTCAGCCACAGGCAAACAGCCCAGCAGGAACAGGCACCTCTGAATGTCCCCTTAAGAAAAGCACCCTATTTCAACCAGGTGACCATGAAAGATATCACTCTCCTGAGGATAACACTGACAGATAAAGAACGGATGTTGTTTGAATGCCAGCAAACATACACTGCAATGCTTTGTTCTACAATGATTCCCGAGTACGTGCTACTGGCCTGGTGTGGTAAAGTGTCCTACCATGGTGGGTGGAATAAGGCTGCCCTCCCCAGAAACCTTTGCAAAGGCTTTGGGAGTACATCCAGGAGAGCCGCAAATGCCAGGGCAAATTAATCATTAAACATGCTTGCTTTTAAACCATGTATAGTATTTTAAAAGGTACACTCACCAGAGGTCCCTTCTCCGCCTGGCGGGTCCGGGAGGCAGCCTTGGGTGGATTCGGGGGGGTACTGCTTCCAGGTCCAGGGTGAGAAACAGTTCCTGGCTGTCGGGAAAACCGGTTGCTCCGCTTGCTTGCTGTGAGCTATCTACAACTTCATCATCATCATCATCATCATCTTCCTTGTCCCCAAAACCTGCTTCTGTGTTGCCTCCATCTCCATTGAAGGAGTCAAACAACACGGCTGGGGTAGTGGTGGCTGAACCCCCTAAAATGGCATGCAGCTCATCATAGAAGTGGCATGTTTGGGGCTCTGACCCGGAGCGGCCGTTTGCCTCTCTGGTTTTCTGGTAGGCTTGCCTCAGCTCCTTAAGTTTCATGCGGCACTGCTTCGGGTCTCTGTTATGGCGTCTGTCCTTCATGCCCTGGGAGATTTTGACAAATATTTTGGCATTTCAAAAACTGGAATGGAGTTCTGATAGCACGGATTCCTCTCCCCATACAGCAATCAGATCCTGTACCTCCTGTTCGGTCCATGCTGGAGCTCTTTTGTGATTCTGGGACTCCATCATGGTCACCTCTGCTGATGAGCTCTGCCTGGTCACCTCTGCTGATGAGCTCTGGCCAGCGTGGCAAGCTGCAGGTGACCATGCAAACAGGAAATTTAAATTCAAAAGTTTGCGGGCCTTTTCCTGTCTACCTGGCTAGTGCATCTGAGTTGAGAGTGCTGTCCAGAGCGATCACAATAGAGCACTCTGGGATAGCTCCCGGAGGCCAATACCATCTAATTGCGTCCACAGTACCCTAAATTCGACCCGGCAAGGCCGATTTAAGCGCTAATCCACTTGTCAGAGGTGAATTAAGGAAATCGATTTTAAGAGCCCTTTAAGTCAAAAAAAAAAAAAAAGGGCTTCATCGTGTGGACGGGTGCAGGTTTACATCGATTTAACGCTGCTAAATTCGACCTAAACTCCTAGTGTAGACCAGGGCTTAGGCCAACTTTTTAGAGTGTCTCCACTAACTTTGGTTGCTTGACTTTTGGGAGGCCCCATTTGAGACACTTAGGGCCTGATATTCAGAAGCATTGAGTGACTGGCGAGCTATGAGTGCTCACCGCCTCTGAAAAACAGGCACTAGGTGTTGGTGTCTAAAGCTGAGCACCCAAGAAGTCAGGCAACCAAAGTTAGGAAACATTTTTGAAAAATTTAGCCTTAACCTGCGTTCCCCAGGGATGGGGATAATACAATTCACTATCAAAGACACCTGCCACCATGGTTGCTAAAAGGGGTCTGTGAAAATTAGTTATTTGTTGCAAAAAGCATTGAAGATGGAGAGAATAATATAAAAGATCATGTTTATCATTATTAAACGTGTCCAGATAAAGTAAGCAACACCCACACACTACCTCCAGATCCTTCTTCACCCAAACTTCATATTGAGATTCCAGATAGCTTGATTACATTCTACAGTCTTTAATCACCTCTGAGTTGCCTGGTTTTAGGGAGGACCAGAAACTAATAACCTGAGGAAAAGCTGTTCTCAAGGTATTTACAATTTACAACTGGGAAGTACTTGCTATTACACAAGAGCAGATATTTGTACTAGCATTAAACATTAGATAAGTATTTGAGCTTTGGGATTCTGGTCCAGTCCAACATTTATTCACTAAACATAATTGCCAACACTCCCACATTTACTTCACATTCAGGCACTGCACCTCTATGAGTTGATGCTGTGTCAGAGCAAAGGGACCAAGACATGTTTTAGTCCTGTAATTTGTGTCTCCTGCCACTAGGGGTACTTTTGTGTGTCTCCTGGCAGAGCCCAGGAGGCAATGTAAATTGCCAAGGAGTGGCAGATGTAGCCTTCGCCGGCCACTAGTGACATCAGCAGTGGCAAGCTGAACAAATAATCTCCGCTGAATGGTCCAAGTGTCTCATCGATGCATTAGATGCAGAATGGTGGCTTTGGTAAACTTAGCTTCAACTCAAAAAAATACTGATTATGTGGTGGAGATTATACAGTTAACAAAAACAGCTAGATGTTGGTCACAGTGGGGTAAGATTACTTTTACAACAAAATGTATGTTTTTAGAATGAAGTTGACTCAAACCATCACTTGCAAGTGGATTGAGTTTATTTATTGTGCCTGGCTTTCACATTAACAGGATTGTAATACATTTTAGAAAAGAGCTAAGTCCAAGGGTTACCAGGTGATAAAGCCGATCTGCTATTTCACATATTTTTACCATATCCAATGCCCTTTACATGACAGAGTGGCTGACTCTTTCCCTATAGATTCATAGATACTAAGATCAGAAGGGACCATTATGATCATCTAGTCCGACCTCCTGCACAACGCAGGCCACAGAATCTCACCCACCCACTCCTGCAAAAAACCTCTCACCTATGTCTGAGCTATTGAAGTCCTTAAATCGTGGTTTAAAGACTTCAAGGAGCAGAGAATCCTCCAGCAAGTGACCTGTGCCCCATGCTACAGAGGAAGGCGAAAAACCTCCAGGGCCTCTTCCAATCTGCCCTGGAGGAAAATTCATTCCCGACCCCAAATATGGCGATCAGCTAAACCCTGAGCATATGGGCAAGATTCACCAGCCAGATACTACAGAAAATTTTTTCCTGGGTAATTCAGATCCCACCCCATCTAACATCCCATCACAGGCCATTAGGCCTATTTACCATGAATATTTAAAGATCAATTAATTGCCAAAATCATGTTATCCCATCATACCATCTCTTCCATAAACTTATCGAGTTTAATCTTAAAGCCAGATAGATCTTTTGCCCCCACTGCTTCCCTTGGAAGGCTATTCCAAAACTTCACTTCTTCGATGGTTAGAAACCTACGTCTAATTTCAAGTCTAAACTTCCCAATGACCGGTTTATATCCATTTATTCTTGTGTCCACATTGGTACTGAGCTTAAATAATTCCTCTCCCTCTCCGGTATTTATCCCTCTGATATATTTATAGAGAGCAATCATATCTCCCCTCAACCTTCTTTTGGTTAGGCTAAACAAGCCAGGCTCCTTGAGTCTCCTTTCATAAGACAAGTTTTCCATTCCTCGGATCATCCTAGTAGCCCTTCTCTGTACCTGTTCCAGTTTGAATTCATCCTTCTTAAATATGGGAGACCAGAACTGCACACAGTATTCCAGGTGAGGTCTCACCAGTGCCCTGTATAATGGTACTAAAACCTCCTTATCTCTACTGGAAATACCTCTCCTGATGCATACCAAGACCACATTAGCTTTTTTCACGGCCATATCACATTGACGGCTCATAGTCATCCTATGATCAACCAATACTCCAAGGTCCTTCTCCTCCTCCGTTACTTCTAATTGATGCGTCCCCAGCTTATAACTAAAATTCTTGTTATTAATCCCTAAATGTATAACCTTACACTTCTCACTATTAAATTTCATCCTATTACTATTACTCCAGTTTACAAGGTCATCCAGATCCTCCTGTATGATATCCCGGTCCTTCTCTAAATTGGCAATACCTCCAAGCTTTGTATCATTCGCAAACTTTATTAGCGCACTCCCACTTTTTGTGCCAAGGTCAGTAATAAAAAGATTAAATAAGATTGGTCCCAAAACTGATCCTTGAGGAACTCCACTGGTAACCTCCCTCCAGCCTGACAGTTCACCTTTCGGTAGGACCCGTTGTAGTCTCCCCTTTAACCAATTCCTTATCCACCTTTCAATTTTCATATTGATCCCCATCTTTTCCAATTTAACTAATAATTCCCCATGTGGCACGGTATCAAACGCCTTACTGAAATCTAGGTAAATTAGATCCACTGCATTTCCTTTGTCTAAAAAATCTGTTACTTTCTCAAAGAAGGAGATCAGGTTGGTTTGGCACGATCTACCTTTTGTAAAACCATGTTGTATTTTGTCCCATTTACCATTGACTTCAATGTCCTTAACTACTTTCTCCTTCAAAATTTTTTCCAAGACCTTGCATACTACAGATGTCAAACTAACAGGCCTGTAGTTACCCGGATCACTTTTTTCCCCTTTCTTAAAAATAGGAACTATGTTAGCAATTCTCCAATCATACGGTACAACCCCTGAGTTTAGAGATTCATTAAAAATTCTTGCTAATGGGCTTGCAATTTCATGTGCCAATTCCTTTAATATTCTTGGATGAAGATTATCTGGGCCCCCAGATTTAGTCCCATTAAACTGCTTGAGTTTCACTTCTAACTCAGATATGGTAATATCTACCTCCATATCCTCATTCCCATTTGTCATGCTACCATTATCCCTAAGATCCTCTTTAGCCTTATTAAAGACTGAGGCAAAGTATTTATTTAGATATTGGGCCATGCCTAGATTATCCTTGACCTCCACTCCATCCTCAGTGTTTAGCGGTCCCACTTCTTCTTTCTTTGTTTTCTTCTTATTTATATGGCTATAGAACCTTTTACTATTGGTTTTAATTCCCTTTGCAAGGTCCAACTCTACTTGACTTTTATCCTGTCTCACTTTATCCCTACATGTTCTGACCTCAATAAGGTAGCTCTCCTTGCTGATCCCTCCCATCTTCCACTCCCTATATGCTTTCTGCTTTTTCTTAATCACCTCTCTGAGATGCTTGCTCATCCAGCTTGGTCTCCAACTCCTGCCTATGAATTTTTTCCCCTTTCTTGGGATCCAGGCTTCCGATATCTTCTGCATCTTTGATTTAAAGTAATCCCAGGCCTCCTCTGCCTTTAGATCCATAAGTTCTTCAGTCCAATCCACTTCCCTAACTAATTTCCTTAATTTTTGAAAGTCAGTCCTTTTGAAATCAAAAACCCTAGTTGCAGATTTATTTTTGTTAATCCTTCCATTCAGTTTGAACTGAATTAGCTCATGATCACTTGAACCAAGATTATCCCCTACAACCATTTCTTCTATGAGGTCCTCACTACTCACCAAAACCAAATCTAAAATGGCATTCCCTCTAGTCGGTTCAGCAACTACTTGATGAAGGAATCCATCAGCTATCGCATCGAGGAAAATCTGAGCCCTATTATTATTACTAGCACTCGTCCTCCAGTCTATATCTGGGAAGTTAAAGTCTCCCATGATCATGCAGTTTCCATTAGTATTTACTTTATTAAAAACATTTAAAAGGGCTCTATCCATATCCAGATTAGATCCCAGCGGTCTATAGCACACCCCAAGCACTATCCCAGGGGAGGCTCTAATAGTTTTCTTCCCCAGTGTAATTTTTGCCCAGACGGACTCTGTCTTATCCATTCCATTGCTTCTCATTTCTTTACATTCTACCTCATCATTGATATACAATGCTACTCCACCACCTTTACCTTTATTTCGGTCTTTCCTAAACAGCACATACCCTTCAATACCTGTAGTCCAGTCATGACTACTATTCCACTATGTTTCTGTTATCCCTATAATATCTGGTTTCACTTCCTGTACCAGTAGCTCTAGTTCCTCCATTTTATTACCTAGGCTCCTCGCACTGGTGTACAAACATCTTAATTTGTGCTGTTTGGCCTCGCTCACATTCTGTACTGTATTAGGCACGGTCATTCTACTGCCAGTATAACCTATTAGACTGGTATCCACACTGCCCTTCCTCCTTATATACATTCTCCTACTCACGGCTGTATCCTTTCTTACTTCGTTTTCTTCCCTCTCAATGCTAAAATCCGGGGTGGAGATTACCTGGACATCTCCCAACCATCTCCCCCAAATTCCTAGTTTAAAGCTCTCTTAATCAATTGTGCCAGCCTCCATCCTAGAACTCTATTTCCTTCCCTACTCAGATGAAGTCCATCCCGAGAGAACCGTCCCCTGTCCCTGAATGCCTCCCACTAGCCATACATCCCAAAGCCCTCCTTATAGCACCACTGCCTAAGCCATCTGTTGATAGTCATAATCTTGTCACACCTTTGTTGTCCTTCTCTGGGAACAAGCAGAATCCCACTAAAGATTACCTGAGCCTCGATTTCCTTAAGCGTCTTCCCCAGCCTAGCATAGTCTCCCTTAATACTTTCCAGCAAGAATCTAGCCGTATCATTTGTTCCCACATGAAGGATAATTAGGGGATTCTTTCCTGCTCCCTTTAGAATCCTTTTCAACCTCAGGTCTACATCCCGTATCTTAGCACCTGGAAGACAGCACACCCTCCTATTCTCCGGATCAGCTCTGGTTACAGGCCTGTCTATTCTTCTCAGTAAAGAGTCCCCGATCACATAGACCTGCCTTTTCCTGGTGACGGTGCTATTCTCCAGTCTATCCCGTTCCCTCTGGCTGCAAGTTCTTTCCATTCCTATTCTCCCTTGTAATCCTCTTCAACCAATCCTGTATCCTCTGGGGCTCATATTTGGTGTAGTCTCCATTGACTCTTCCCCTTTTCCTATAGGACTAGCCGTTCTCCTCTTCTTCCTTGCCCTTCCACCTTCAGTGACTACCTGCTGAGCCCCTTCTTCATTTTCCAACTCTGCAAACCTGTTCTTGAGCTCTATTTCTCCTTCACTAGCCCGTCTTTTCCTCTGCCTGGTTCTTTTAGTCACGTTTCCACTGAGCACTTTCCTCACCCAGTCTCCCCTCAGAATTCCTCAGTCCTGCTTCCATCTGCAAGTCTGAGCTTTCCCCTTCAGATACCTCATGTCTTTGCTCCATAATCTGCTCAAACCCCTTCCTAAACTTAACCAGACTTTCCACCTGCATCTCCAAACCTCGGATCTTTTCCTCCATCAGCTCTATCAGATGGCATTTCATCCAGACAAAACTCTTACCACGTGCCCCCTCTAGGATCATGTACATACCACAGCTTCCACATCCAGTCATCTTCATTGTGTCTTCCACTACATGGGTCACTCCCACTGCTGCCTCTGTATCTGTCATCGCCTTCCCACCTAAACCCTGTTAATCTGGGAAACACAAACCACACCAAAACACCACCCCCCACAGCAAAAACAAACCCCAAACAAGCACCACAAGACAAACTCCCCTTCCAAACTCCCACTCAAACTCCCCCGTTTCCAGCTCTGTTTGCTGGCTCCTGTGCCACTGCCTGACTGGCTGGCTGCCTTTTAGGACCCCTAGTCAGAGAAGCCCCGCCCCCTAATCAGGGCTCAGCTTCTCTCCCAGCACAAAGCCCCTACAAGCCTCTCCACATACAAATACTACCAATACAAAACCAGACACAAATACCTTCTCCTCCAGCAGAGCTCCCACTCGCACTCCCCTGTTTACAGCTCTGTTTGCTGGCTCTGTGCCGCTGCAGCTGTCCTATGTCCTAGTTGAGGCTGGTAAGTGCACTCGGGTTCCTACTTGCAAGCGGTGGTGTCTGCATGTTGGCAAACACAATTAACAAGGAAGCTTTCATCCTTCTAGTTATGGGTCAGTTGTCCTGAACATGGAAGAATTAGAGAGGGGCCAAACTGGGAATCTTAAATCCAAACTCATTTGAATTTCTAGGATGGGAAAGAGACAGCATAGTTGAGAGGAGAGGCCTGTGTTCTGTCTCTGCTGCTGATCTGGTATGTGGCCGTAGGCAAGCCACTAAACCTGTCTGTGCCTTGGTTTTCCCATCTGTAAAATGTGGATAATAATATTTCCTCTCCTTTGCAAAGGGCTCTAAGGTCTGTGGATGAAAAGTTGTACCTAAACGTATTATTATGTAATCCTCAAACCTTGCCCCACCCCCACTATGGTTTTTACTGAAAGCCAGAAGAGGTCTGTTTTCCAGCAGCAAATCACATGCGGCTGAACTCTTATGAGCAGTGCTCATGAGATGATGACACCATCAAACCCCCAGTCCTAACACTTGTTCAATCTTGAAGCCAAGAGCTTGCCTAAATCTATTCCAGATCTGAATGTGACCAGCACCTCCTCAGCCCACCTCTAATTAGAACTGTTGCAGCCCCCTCAGCAGAGGAATACATCGCTATTAATGCCATAACCTGCTTTTTACGATGAAAACTGAACAAATGAAGCCGATGGTTTCTACTAAAGCATTTCTCAATTAGAATAAAAGGAAATCTTAGCTTCTTCTGAAACCACTGCCCAGAAATAATATGATGGTTCTTACAGACAAAGACAGTCCATGCTATGAAAAATGTATAATCTCAATGCACTGTTTCAGTTTAACTCTTTGAATGATAGGGTCCCCCTTCCCCCACCCTACACAGGCCGGATCTTCTGAAGAGGTTTCTAGATGAGGCCCTACCTAAATCCTGGTTCAAAATATCAAAAGTCACAGACTGATAAAAGGGGGAAAACAGGCAAAAGTCACAAGAGTCACTGACGTATTTCTATTTCTTGTAAAATGCAGAAGAAAAAACAAAGCTGCATATTTTTGACTTCAACCCATTTCCCCAACAAGTGCCCCTGCCAGGTGCCAGATCAGCTCGCAGCCTCTCTGACAAGCATCCCGTCCTCTCCCTACTGCTGAACTGCTCACAACTGCCCATCGTACAGGCCCTCAATCTAATGGCAGCTATTGAACCCCCATGAAATACTACCTCGCTTTCATTCTCCCAACTGCTGAACACTTCCTCAGCCTTCCCCCACAACAAGTGCCCCAGGTGAGTTAAGGGTTACACAGAAATATAAAATTGAATATGAAAATATCAAATAAAACATGTAACACAAAACGGGCAACTTCACCCTGTCTGTGATATTGTGACTTGGGTAGGGCCTTAGGTAGAGGCAGTAAAGTAAAATGTAGAGACCCTCAGGACCCTGTCCTTCCCTCATTGTCTAAAACACATATGGACAGAACAAGTTTCCATGACCAAACTGACTGACTTATAGTGCCTACCACTGTAGCAAATACCACACAAATGACATGAAATTACCCATGGTGGGAGCATCAGTTAAAAACACTGCCGCTGTTGCCACCACCAATATTTGCATCTAGCTGGTAAGGGGATCAAAACAGTCAGCCAAAAGCATTTCACCTCCACCACCTCCCCCAAAAAGAGAAAGGTTGTTGTGTTGTGCCCTGGAACCTGTCACAATGGGCTCTGGCAGAGTCACTCCAAAGGCATTAAAACAGCTTTTTTCTCTCTCTTCCCAAATTGGTTAGAGATGATTTATCAGAACTAGAGAGTGAAAGCAGACAGTTGCCCTAACATAGGGTGTCTGGTTTTTGACCGGAACGCTGGTCAAAAAGGGTCCCTGGTGGCTCCGGTCAGCACAGCTGACCAGGCCGTTAAAAGTCCAGCTGGTGGCGCAACAGGTCTAAGGCAAGCTCCCTGCCTCCCGTGGCTCTGCACAGCTCCCAGAAGCAGTGGCATGTCCCCACTCCGGCTCCTAGGCATAAGGGCAGCCGGGGGCTCTGTGCGCTGCCCCTGCCCCAAACACCAGCTCTGCAGCTGCCACTGGCCGGGAACCACAGCCAATGGGAGCTGCAGGGGTGGTGCCTGCAGACAGGGCAGGATGCAGAGCCACCTGGCCATGCCTCCGCTTAGGAGCCAGAGAGGGAACATGCCGCTGCTTCCAGGAGCTGCCAGAGGTAAGTGCTGCCCGGAGCCTGCACCCCAACCCCCTCCCACGCCCCAACCCTTATCCCCCTCCCACCCTCCGAACCCCTCGGGCCCAGCCCAGAGCACCCTCCTACACCCCAAACCCTTCACCCCCAGCCCCACCTCAGAGTCCGCACCCCCAGCTGCAGCCCTTACCCCCCCCCCACCCTGATCCCCCTCCCACCGTCCAAACTCCTTGGTCCCAGCCCGGACCCCTCTCCTGCACCCCAAATCCCTCATCCCCGGCCCCATACCAGAGCCTGCACATCCAGCCAGAGCCCTCACCTCAACCCCCTGCCACAGCCTGGAGTCCCCTCCCACACTTCGAACCCCTCAGCACCAGCCCAGAGCCCCCTCCTGCACCCCAAATCCCTCAGTCCCAGCCCCAAACCAGATCTTGCACCCCCAGCCGGAGCCCAACCTCCCCCCACCCCAACACCCTGCCCAACCCCAGAGCCTCCTCCCATACTCCAAACCCCTCGGCTCCACCCCCCAACCCAGAGCCCCCTCCTGCACCCCAAACCCCTCATCCCCAGCCCCATCCCAGAGCCCTCACCCCCTCCCGCATCCCAACCCACTGCCTCAGCCTGGAGCCCCCTCCCACACCCTGAACTCATTTCTGGCCCCACCTTGGAGCCCCTCACCCCCAGCTGGAGCCCTCACCCTCTCCCACACCCCAACCCCCTGAGCCAGCCTGGTGACAATGAGCGAGTGAGTGAGGGTGGGGAGAGAGAGCAACCGGGGGGGGGGCCTCAGAGAAGGGGTGGGGCCTTGGAGGAAGGGCGGGGCAAGGGTGTTCGGTTTTGCGTGAGTAGAATGTTGGCAACCCTACAGTAGTACCTCTCACTCCCCACCATGGGGAGCCATTACACTAACAGGGACAGCTCCCTTGGATAATTTTAGTATCATTATACTAAAGAGGGCAGCTGAAGAGCACCTGAGACAAGCAGCACAGGTTGCCTCTGATCTGCCCATGACTCTCATTCAATATAAAGTGATATAAATTTAAGAGGGAATTACAAAGGAAAAGTTAGCCCGGTCGATTTAAAGGTTTGCCAAGCCAGCTTAGGGCAAACACTTCCAACCAGGACCAATATAAGGAAAAAGCCTGTTTGTTAGGACAAAAGGCAGATGGGCATTCTGAAGTCTGGCCATGGGAGGCGGGTGCGGGGTGAGATCTTTATTTGGAAATAAGGCACAAAGCTGGGCTGGGAGACAACTATTCTCTTAGAAAGACTTTTTAAATTGTGCAGGAAAATCAAAAATAGTTTGTCCAAAGCAATAAATACAATAGTTAATGGATTGAAGAGACATACAAAGGATGTTTCAACAGAGATAGTGATAATCTCTTCAGATCTTCAGTGTCTAATATCTCTGTGGGAGGTGTCATGTCTGACAGTATAATTAGGGCTCCGTGTCTGTCACGGAGGTTGCGGAAGTCCATGACTTTCTGTGACCTCTGTGACTTCTGCAGAGGCCAGCGTGGCTGACCCCAGGGCAGCCCAAGCAGCTGGCTCGGGGGACTGCCTGAGCAGTGGCCGGTGTGGCTGGCCCAGGGGACCACCCAAGCAGCTGCTGCTCTGGCAGCCCCTGGCAGCTGATGCCGCTGGCCCCCCCCCCTGCCCCAAGCTGGTGCCGCTGCCCCATCCTGCAGCAGCAGCCCCCCCAGGGTGGCCAGAGCAGCCGCTGCTCTGGCGGCTCCGGGCAGCGGTCCCTGGGGCGCACTCCACAGTAGCGGCTGCCCCAAGATTTAGTCAGGCGTATTTATAGTAAAAGTCATGAACAGGTCATGGGCCATGAATTTTTGTTTATTGCCCAGGACCTGTCCATGACTTTACTACAAATACCAGTGACTAAATCGTAGCCTTAATTATAATATACAGATTAATACTTTAGAAATTAAAAGGACCACAGGCTGTAACTAGGAAGCCTGAGGGAGAAGGGAAAAGACCGCTATCTATGGAACCAAGATTTGTCTCTGACATGCTGCCTACGAAAAGGAGATAGAGAAGAACAGGACAAGCTGGAGAGAAGAGAATGTACCCTCAAAGCAATGGGTATTGTTACTGCAAGTGCCCCGAGAGTACCCATCTAGATGAGCTGTTGCAGAGTTTCAGGTAAATGTATTATGCGCTCACCACTTCTGTGGCCTGCCCCACTGGAAGAAGTTATCTGGGACTGAGTGCTGCTCCCTGGGTCTCCCCTTCCCTAGAGGTGATCACAACTAGACAGAACGGTCTAAGTTCTAACCAAGAGAAAAACTTAATACTTCTAGCATGAAGAAAATACAGAAAGCTGAGAACAGGGCATCTCACAACACAAAAGAACATTCCAATGGAAAGTAAATTCTACCTCCATGCCCTGAGCAGGTCTAATCCTTTAACATAAGGAAAATGAATGTTCCCATTCTCTTCTTTAGAAGTCCTTCCTCTCAGGGCACCTTGAAAAAGAAAACCTCTCTGTAATCAGGGAGGACTGTGGCCCTCAAGACCCTCACTGCACCTTCACTTGGTAGTTCTCCCATTCCTGGCTCCTAACAGGATGTTGTAGCTCTAAGGCATGGGAGGCCCCAACACCTCATGTCATCTTAACGTTACTCCTCCCTTCGAGCTTCTGTGACTACTTGCTGGTCTGTGTTGGTCAGAATTTCCCTGACCCAGTTTTGCAGTTACCTTCAAAGACCTATTTGTGCAGAAATTCCAACAACACAGCTGCTCCCTCCCAACCTTCAGGAGCTTTCCTGAAATCCAGGACATTTTGCTGAGGATTTAGTACAAGAAAACAGAAGTCCCCATTCTTAAGGCTCTACCTCAATCTGCTCTTTGTTAGAGTGGGAACAGGAGGGGGCTTTCACTTTCAATGGAGTCATTTGAGATCATCTATAGTGTGCTGGAGCCCTCCGTCATTACTTACCCAACACAACAGTATCCCCTCCCATCCTTTAGACATAGCATACTCCCACACCTTTCCACTCCCTCCCTACCTCCACTATACACACAGCCTCTAGATCCACCTGTCTGTACCCCCATATAGACACAAAGCACTCCCCACTCTTCTCTGTACAGAAACACAACTCCTGTCTATACAGACCTCTCAGACATCACCCAGAGATCCCCACTCCTACACACACCAACTCCCTTTGCCTTGTGCACAAATTTCCACACATGCTCCATTCCAGACCATATACACATACCACCAGAGAGACTTGCAGGCCAGAGGAGGTCTTCACCTCACAGTGTAACTGACATCTGCTGATATAGATGGACAAGTCTGGAGTAGTGCTGAAGTGATCTTTGCCCCATCCAATGAAATTGAGCTGGCATGAATTTACCAGGCAGGTGCTGAAGATGCCTTGCAGCAGGGCTGAGATGGAGAAAGACTCTTGGAAAGTGCAACATGTGAAACTAAGGAGCCCCAGAGCTGGGCTGTAACAGCCTCAGTGCTGGTGCCCTGGTTCATTGCTTGGTTAAGCACCTTTCCTTTGTCTCTGTTGGTATTACTAATACACGCATCACTGCAGTATCTAGACCCGTCTACACGAAGGCTTCTGGCTGTGTGTTTGGAACTACTGTTTCTTTTTGTTTATGATGCCAGATCCATATCAGTGTATTACACCAGACACACTGAAACACCTTGCTTGCTATCATGGTAGGATCAGTTCCTTTCCTCCCCCTAAATCATCCCTTATACGTGGGATTTTGTCCCTCATTTAAATAGTTCCAGAAACACTGCTTCCTCCACCTCCCGCTGCAGTGTTTTTGTGTCCTGAACTTTTCTTCATTAAAAAAATTCTCCTAGTGTTTAACCTGAATTACTCATGCAGCAGCTTAAGCCCCTTTGCTTCCTGTTCTGCCCTAAGTGACTAATAAGAATAATTAGCCTCTGTTCTCTTTCTACAACCTCTTTATACCACCTCATGTTAGGTTTCTATCAGACACTTGTCTCTCTCTCCATCAGTTGTCTCCCCCTTACCCTGAGCAGGTTGTGCTGTAGTGTGCTCATCAGTTTTTTCTTTCTTTTAAACCTCTTAGGGAGCCATGTGAGGAGGATCATAACTGTAAACCAATAGGATTAGGGTAATGAAAGGGAAAGAAACACGTACGCTCTGGATCTTCAGTGCTGTTGATTTCCTATTGTGCTAGAATTACATGGCCCACTGGGGGTGCAGTGAGCTCAGGTAGTGGCGGCCTGAACTTCTAAGGACGTGCCGTCAAAGATAGAACTAAGGTCATTAATGAAAAGGGTCAGGTGATCTCAGCCTAGGCTCCAGCAGACGTTTTGCCCACACTGCCAACCTATGACATGGTAGAACATAATTCTATATTTGCTCAGATCAGGAGCTGCCAAGGACTGGAATAGCAGGAAAGTTAGAAGATAAGGTGGAAGTGTATTGAGGGGCAGGCCTGGAAAAGCAGTGTTCCTGCAAGGCAGGAGTAAGGTGAATTACTAGAGCTGAGTGAGGGACCTGAGCACTGGAACAGCAGAAATGCTGGAAAGTCACGACTGTGGTGAACTGTGGTGCCTAGGATAGCAGTAGCCCTCTCTGATTAAACAAACAGCAGCAGCAAAGGGCTCCAGAGCTCTGTGTACAACCCTCCCACTGATATGGATGGTCATCACCATAAAAAGCCTTCAAAGGAGGTGGAAGCATAGGCAAAATAAATATTCAGACCAGGACCACAGAGACTCTCCCAGCCCAAGCCCTCCAATTTGAGGGACACAAAGGCCAAGATGGGGAGTGGGCTGTGATGGCCAGATTAGTGGAGTTTGATTCAGATGCCAGTTCTCAGCAATGGATGAGTTGAAAAAAATCCCCTTCTTGTCAGAGTTGCCAGCATGGAATGATCAAACCACGAAGAACTATAAAAGCATCTTGTCTACATCCCTGATGACGTAGGGAGGTCACTGCTCTGACAGTGACAGACGCTGTGGAGTGGAGCTGGCAGGTCAGGGATACACTAGAAAGGGATCAGCGTAAGCTCACTGGCACTCTGTGAAGAACGTGGGAGATGTCTATTATTCATTGATAGTATGTGTACCTCTGTCTATTTGAATGCTACCATGCTGCCTGCTGTATGGGTGCAAAGAGTTAACTCAGTCCTGGGTGGTTTTTGCAGGTCTGCAGATAGCCCAATCACCGATACTCATTACAGGTATCAATGCCTTTGCAGGTTTGCCCCCACCAGGCTCTGCTCAGCAGGCTCGCCAGTAACCCCAAGTGGTGGTGGTGATAGTGAGAATCCAAGTGGAAAAAGGAAACAAAGCTAGGAAGGAGTTAAAAGCCTGAGCCCTGAAGCTGAGTGTGTCCAAAGGAGGAGTTACAGCTGGGGAAACACTGACCCTCCTCTCATGGCTCCCTAAGTTTGGGGGGGAAGGCTAAGCTTAGGTAAGACATTATGTGGATGCAGGGCTTTTTTCCTCCTGATTGCTACATTCCTGTAGATAAATAAATACTTTGTTTTGAAGAAGCTGTTGGGTGTCACTGTGTTTACCTAGTGTTCATGGCTCCTGAGGGGAAGTCTATAGCAGGGGCTAATTCCAACTGGATCGTCTGAGGAAACGTGGTTGGTAACAGGTGTGCTGTAGCCTGGAGACCCAGTCTAAAGATGGGGTGAATCTCAGGATTTCACTCAGACGTGTGGGCGCTGGGCCCGTCACTTGGAAAAATGGCCACAGAGACACTGAGTGAGGGGTCAAAGATATAACTTACCCTGCAACTGTGATACCCACAGCAGCGTGGGGGTGTCTTTATGGAAGAAAATGGACACACTGCCATGGCTGAAAAGCCATTGGATAGGCCAGCCCAAACCCCATCCTTGCCCACTGAAACCCCAACCCTTCTTCTCTGTGTACTGTGGTCCCCTGCTCTCACAGTGAGAATTCTATCCCTCCCTCTCCACATGGTAACCTCCTTTCCTGATTAGAGGTGATTAGAGAGCACTAAAACCTGCAGAAATGTGACTGACTGAAGTGGAAACAAAGCACCCATTCAAAAGCCCTTAAATCCCTAGGGTAGTATATAGAGAGCTCTGAAACAGAGAGCAGGAGCACAAATCACACTACCTGCAACTCCCTACCCTTCCTCTCTCATCTCACTGCACTCTGATCTCAACATGGCATTCTCTGAAGCAGAAGTGCAGAGGGCTCGTGGGGCCTGGGAGAAGATGTATGCCAATGCTGAAGACAATGGGACAACTGTGCTGGTCAGGTAAAGAATGATCCCATTCCATTGCTAGCCAAGATGGGGAGGGAAAGAGACTGATAGAACTACATGCTAGGAACTTGTTCTGGTGCACTTCGCACAATTCCTTGCCTGGAAACATTAGCAGCTATAGATACCGCACCTCAGTGGGAAATAGATGAGACAAAAGAGGTTCAGAGAAGTAAAAGTAAAAGAGGAGTGTGGAGAAGTGGGTTGGAAAAGATGAAAGAAACTAGAACTATTTCACTTGAAAAGAAGAGATATAACTGAGGTATATACAATAATGAACAGTAAAAAAGAAAAGGCCAGCTAGTCAGACACTCCTCTTCACTCTGTCCCATAAGCAGCTAACAATGGGACAGACAAAACAGAAAGTTAACTGACTTTCCTTAGTCCACATACAAGTCTGTGATAGAACCAGGAACAGAATCCAGATCCTATATCCCTCTAAACTCCTTTAATGAGTTGTTTACTTCTATGTCCTCAAAACTTCTCTTTCAATTCTCCTTGACCCTTTCCAATCTAGCTTTCACCTATTTCATTCCACAGAAATTGCTCTCACTACTGATCTCCTCTTACATAACTAATAGCTTTGTTTCTAGTCTCATTCTCCTTGGATCTTTTCCTCTAGAGAATCTTAACACTGGCTTTCCTTCTACTTCCCAAAAATTCAAACTTCTTCTCTTCATCTTCAAAGCACCCAATAACTCAGCTGGCATTTACATCTCTGCCTTTACCCACTCTAACCCTGCCACGGATCTGCCCAGGTGTGATTCCTTACCGTTTCTGGTGTCTCTTTCACTCACTCCTTCCTCCTTTCACACCACTCTGAATGCCTGCATCAGCCTCAGTAAATGTACATAAAGCTCTTTCCCTCTCCATCCTAGAATATTGTAAAGTACAACTAAGGTCAGAAAAGAGATAATTTTAAAAATGGTGCTCTCTCATTCAACAGATCTGTTCCCTGTGGTATTTACTGTAAAAGATTTAGCACTTTTTATTACTGTTAGCTCTGAGCCAACACAGCTTGTGGAGAATGAGTTGGATTCTATTCCTTTCCATGCACTAACTGCACAATTGCTGACTAACATCTGATTGCAGAAGTTTTTTTGTTTTTACTGGCAATGATGCCCAAGCCAGGAGTCCTGGCTTTAGTCTCAGATCCTGGGCTAAACTTGCAGGGCTGGAAGTTTTGGGGAAATAAAAAAACATCTTTACAAAAAAATGATATGATAGTCACTGAGTCGCAAACCTAGAACCATACAATGCAATTTTTAGAGTCACTTCTCACGTATATAGCCGCACTCTGAACCTCAGTTATTCTGTGAGGCATTTCAATTACAATGACCACCTTCCACTCCATTTCTGTATTTCATTCCTCTGTAGTGTATTAACTTGTGCCCCTTTAAACCATAAGCCCTTCTGCCCAGGGAATCTTAGTTGGAACTTTCTGTGGCCAGACTAAATAAATTATTAGTTTGGTCCAGCGAGAGAAATATTGCGTTCTTACATGATTTGTCAAGGTGCCGCTAAACTTTGGATGGGATTATAGAAAGAAGCCTCATTTCCTTCACATGTGACTTCAGTCTAAACCATCTTTTGAGTGAATGATGCCAGTGGTACCTAACACTTAACCATCTGAAGGCAGGCAGCAAACTGCAGTCTGGGCCTTCCCCAAACTAGGGGTTCCCTCCATTTATTCATGTATTTAGATAAGCGGAAGAGCCTACCACTTGGATTCCCTGTTTCCATTTTCTTGGGCTCTTGCAACATCCTTGGTGGGACTAAATTCCCAATTTCCAATGGATTTCGGCTTTTTATTTTTTGTAATTTGTTTTATAAAACATCCATTTAAGTGGGCAAACTGGACAAGGTAGGATTTTAATCCAGGTACAGAAGGTGAATGTGCTTCCTGGCCTCACACTCCGGAGGCATTTTCTGTTACATACTTTTGTTAAATGATGAGAGAAACTAGCTAGGAAGAGAAGACGACAGGTAGGCTGTGAGCATTTGGTATTAGCAAGCGTCATTGTGGTTACTGGGTTTCTGGCTGGCAGCAGCCTGAGCAAGTTTTAAGGTGTAATTAACAAGAAAAAATCCTGGAGGTGGACGAGCGGAGGGAATGGCAGACTGCTACAGGACAGTGGTCTGGAGTTAGCAGGGATCTGCTTTTGACTTGCTAGGAAAGAAGGCCAGAGAAAGCCAGAGGTGACACAGAAAAAGGAGCAAGTGATGACTATAGTTAAGGAGAGAAGTCAAGGAAGTACATGAGACAAGGTCTTGAACATGAAGCTACACCAGTGTCAATGCCTCAGTGCTCAGCTCTTTAGGAAAAACAAAAAGTAGCTCAACTGTCTTGTATTCCTCTCCCATTTCTTCTCTGACCCACTGCAGAATGTTTACAGAACACCCAGACACCAAGTCCTACTTCACCCACTTTAAAGGGATGGGCACAGCTGAAGAGATGGAACAGTCAGATCAAGTCAGGAGTCATGGCAAGAGGGTTCTCACCACCATCAATGACTTGGTCCAACACCTCGACAGCACTGATGCTTTCCTTGGAATAGTGAACCCATTGGGCAAGAAACATGCCATGCAGCTCAAGGTTGACCCCAAGAACTTTAGGGTGAGTCAGCAGACTTCCCCCCTCAAATGTACCACATGTAATGGGATGCACATCTTTCCTGTGAGACAGCACAGGTGTCAATCGGCTTTGATGATGCTTATGCATTTGGGGTTGCTGAAAGGTCATAATTAGAACTGACAAATGTGCTGCCAGTCGTGTCCTTTCCTCCACCCCTATATCCCCTTGCATCACATTACCCAGGCTTGTAATATAGTACTATATAGAATGTACATAGAACTTTTAACCTTCAAAGCATTCTGGTAGCATTAATTAAATCTCAAGACTTGCCTAGGAAGTAGGTTAGTATTGTAATGACATTACCGATATATTTAAAAAGAGATAAAGACCCTCATTGTTACAGAGCATAAGACACCTAGTAAATGAGGAGGATCAGGAGAAAGCTTACCTTACGGGCAGGCTAATCCATAATTGTTCACTACATGGTTTCTTGCACCTTACGCTGAAACATCTAGGACTGTGTCTACACTCGAGAGCTTACAGTGGCACAGCTGTACTGATGCAGCTGCACCGCTGCAAGATCGCTCATCTAGCCACTCGATGGCCATGAGAGCGAGCTCTCCTGTCGGCATAACAAAACCGCCTCCATGAGCGGCGATAGCTATATCAGTGGGAGAAGCTCTCTCAATTTTGCGCTGTCCACACCAGTGCTTCTCTTGGTCTAACGTATGTCGCTCAGAGGTGTGTTTTTTCACACCCCTGAGCAACATAAATTATACCAACAAAAGTGGTAGTGTAGACATGGCCTAATACTGGTCAGAGACTGGTCAATCTCCTTCCTTAGAGGTTTTTAAGGCCCAGCTTGACAAAGCCCTGGCTGGGATGATTTAGTTGGGGATTGGCCCTGCTCTGAGCAGGGGGTTGGACTAGATGACCTCCTGAGGTCCCTTCCAACCCTGATAGTCTATGATTCTATGACAGGATAATGGACTAGAAGGACCACTGATTTATCTTATATGGCAATTCATATGCTCTTATGACTACGTATACAAGTGTGGCCAAAATTAAGCCATCAGATATGGGATAGATTTACACAAACAGTGGTAATGGTGCAGAGTGGGTTTTGCACCAAGGCTCATTTTCATTACCCATTTCCAGTTCTGAATGCCACACATTGCAAAGCTGTTTCTGTGTTCCTTTCCCTTCTCCAAAGAGAGTCAGACAACTTTTTTCTTATTAGAAGGAGCCCAATTGACAAACAGCAATTCTTATTCACAGATAGAATGGAGGGAGTTCACGTGGTCTGCTTCTTTCCCTCCCTCCCTTCTCTTTTAGATAATCTGTGACATTATCTTGCAACTGATGGAGGAGAAATATGGTGGAGACTGCAAGGCTTCCTTTGAGAAGGTGACCAACGAAATCTGCACTCGCCTGAACAATGCCTACAAAGAAGCTGGCTGGTGAGGAAGTGCCATCTCTGGGCTCCTAAAAGCTCTCACCAGCACCAAGACTCAGCACTGAATCACTGACTTTGAACTTCCAGCCACAGTTGAAAGTGAAGAAAAAACATATAGGAAAATAAAAACATATATATCAAAAGCAACCAACAAATCTTCATGCACTTTGCACCTAGAGATGTCCCAGTTTGATCCTTCTGTCAATGTGTATGTAAGTTAGCAATAATCTTGAAAGCCCATGTAATACATTTTAAGGTAGATACTTCTGGATAGAAGACTCATTACTTCACCTGCTACCAGAATAGAAAGGAACCAAGCTCTCTATCACCTCCCATCTTTCCATCCCTTGAGTGATGGAGCAGTATTCCCTTTCAGAGCATCTCATCCTCTGGTCAGCAACCTGAAGGGGTCATTTTTGAAGTGACGTGAGAGGTGTTCCTTTCTCCAACTGCCCTGCTTGTGAAATACTGAGTGGAAGGCTCCAGGTGCATGAGCAATTAACTACTGAGAAACCATGAGGGAAGTCACCAGATTGGCTTGTGCAAGGATGGTGAGATTTCCAGAAGCATGGGGTGATAGTCATCATCAGGCCAAACAAGGCCACCCACCCCTTCACGGTGGTAAACGAAGGCAGATCTCAAATGAAGTACAGGCTTTAGCAGCAGAGTTTAATGCTTAATCTGTCCACTAGATGGCAGTGGTATCACACATACTAGCTTCAGAGTAGCAGCCGTGTTAGTCTGTATTCGCAAAAAGAAAAGGAGGACTTGTGGCACCTTAGAGACTAACCAATTTATTTGAGCATAAGCTTTCGTGAGCTACAGCTCACTTCAGCTTATGCTCAAATAAATTGGTTAGTCTCTAAGGTGCCACAAGTACTCCTTTTCTTTTTACACATACTAGCTTGTATACTATGTAAACAATGCCTTAAAATTAATCCAGTTGAGAGAGTCTTTCCTTCATCAGCTGAGTGGGGCCTGGCAGGTTTGACTTTGGTGTAAATTCCTCCATAGTCCTTCCCTTCTTCCTTGTCAGCGCTCCTATTCCATCACGATGCCTCAGCCTCTCTTCAGCAGTAAATGACCCAGTGTCTGCTTGATTGTTTTTCCTTGTGCTTAAAGGAAGTGGTGAAATCGTTAGTTACTATATTTAACAGCATGTGTCCTTCTGCTTAAGTGTAACTGCAGATATCACCTGATTGTAATAAACAGAATTAAAGAAAGTGAATGTCTCTCCTCACTTGTAAAACCAGAGCGGAGTATTTCATAACACAGAGGCCCTGTCAAGGGAGGGGGTAGTCAGCTGTGGTGCCTGGTTATAAATGCACTATTACTGGTAGTTGTGTGGCATTTATATTAACCCATCTAGGGTGCAATTCCCAGGCACCTGACAAGTCTACAGTGCTTGGGCTCCTAAAGTGGTGGAAGGGGAGCTTCTATCTTGTCCAGGGTCACAACCATGGGATAAAACAAACATTTAAAACCAAACAAAACCAGAACTTGAAGTTTCTCCCACATTCCACAGTTTCGTTCACAGATCGCATCCACTCAGCAGTAGACGCTGAACTCCCAACATCCAGAAGCTAAACTGCTCCAGGAAAATGAGGACTGACTAGATAGTCTTTGCTTCAGTGCCCTATGCTGCCCACTGAATCCATTTATATTCTCGGCACTTAGACACCTAAAGTGAGTTACCCAGGAGGCAGGAGAGGAGAATGATGAAGTGGTTTTGTCAGAGATCAGGATCATTCCAGTTCTCACACCTAGCATGAACACACTTGATTATTTACACTTCAGATCAAAATGGAAGTGAGTAGGACTTTAAGATAACTCTGGGAAGGGGAAACAAAGGAAGTAACCAAGCTTTAGGGCACCTGGAGACTGGAAGAACTTGGTGACAAGATGCTTGCATCTGGGCAGGCTGCAGGGAGTGAAGCTAGGGTCTGGGAAGGGTAAGAGAGAGGTTCAGATGCTTGTCTGTGGGTAGAATACAAGAAAGAGCATCAGGCATTTTTGTGGGGGTCAAATTACAAGCAAGTGTGCTCCACTGCAGTTTTAAGTGTTGAGGGAAGGAGCAAAGCTTGTAAAAACTATTTATGGTCCCAAATGCACCACAGAGGTTATACACAGAGTCAAGTTAAACATGTTGAAACATTATAAATAAATTTCTCCTTTATTTACCTGCTACAACCCAAGTGAAGGGTTCTATTTTCTTCAAGGCAAAATAAGATACACAGTCCCTGATACACCTGACGTAGACAGAAAGACAGATACAGATGCACAGAAGGGACTGGTACTTCAAAACGGTGGTTTGGGTTTTGAGTTTCTTGTCATCTCACCTGCTGCTGCTGCATTGGGAGGAGTACAGAAGAAGAATTTACAAAGAACCCCGAATTCAAGCCTTGGCAGGGATGTAAAGCAGGAACTCATTTTCAACTTCTTTGTTTAAAAATGTTAATAGATTTGTAATTTAAAAGATCTGATGTGAATGATTTGAGACCATGTATGCGATGTGAATGATTTGAGACCATAAAAACAGTTTAAGGTCTGCAGTTCATTTTTAAAAGGGTGCCAGGTGGCAGGTAACTACCACAAAACAGGGCTGAAGGATGGTGTTGTCGTCAAGATGCTGGACCGGGACACTGGAGATCTGGTTTCAATTCTCAGTTCTGTCTTTTGTAACCTCAGTTCTCCATCTGTAAAATGAGGATACTACTACTTCCCCACATATCCCAGTGTTTGGGAGGCAAACCATATAAAGTTATTGTTATCTAGGTGAACTAATATCAGTATACACACTTACAAATACTGTGAAGAAAAGGTTACGGGAAAAACCTCAGATCTACAGATGGCAGGGAGAGAACTTTATTTTCTGTGGAACTATTCCACAGCATGAGCGAAGCCTTCATGTCTAGCTGCATGGCTTTCATATGACCCATGGCAGGAACACCTTTGGTGAAAGATTGCCATGCTGTTTAATATTATGGCTAGCACTACTTGTTTTTGTGCCTGTAGTAAAACGTTATACCAGCTTTGTGTCACATGATTGAGTTTGCATTTGATAAGTTTCTCTCCCCCAAGCCCATGGCCACAATGGGGAAAACAGAGCAGACCATGAAAACTATAGGGGAAACTGGAAGAAGACTCAAAGGACTCTCAATAAAGGAAAATCCTCACTTTACTCTAAAACAAAATGTTTTGCCAATAATATTTCTCTTCTTTTCAGGTAATATATAGAGGGTCCCAGGAAGCAGAATTCATATTTAGACTTTTAGAGGAAAGTAGGTTATTTGCACTTCCCAAGATCTCAAAAATGATCACCTAAGCATCGTACAAACAACCTATACTCTCAAATGATCAGTCTCTCCACTAAACTCTGACCTTTCAGTGCTTTTCGTTTGGGCTTAGAAGGTGGGGAGCAAAGAAAGATAAAGAAACAGTTGCAAGCAGGATGAAACAAATGTAATTGGAAACTATCTGGCCTCTACCATTGCCAAGCAGTAACTTACCAGATGAGAGTTGCATTGGTAAAGCCTTGCCACAGGAAGGTGCAAATTCCAAAACACCCAATCATCAGCAGGTGTGTTTCCACAAGCAGTGAGTGAAACATAACAAGAGGTTGCAGTGGGGTCTATGTCCATGGTGTTGCCAATTCTCATCTGTTTCTTCCTACAACACCCCCAAAAATTGAAAAATTACATATGCAGCAACATCGCGATATTGGAAAGGTTAATTTCTACTACATCTCTAAGTGAGGATTACTTTGATCTTTACAGTACCTGTCATCTGGAAGGATCCCAAGTATTTCACACTACACAGGAATCATTTCTCCTCACTACTGACATGCAACCAACCTTGGGATGAAACATCAAAAAAGTCTAAAGGTGCACAGCAATGCTACAGAACAGTTTTGGACAAGAGGTGAAATATACCAGAACCATTTGAAACTGCAGAGTGAATTTCACACAGGTGAAGTAAGTACCCAACACATTTATACACCTGGGTTTAATATTTTCCACGTGGCAGAGGGGATACTCAGGGTCTTTATGAGGAAATGTTATCTCAAAGGGGAGCCAAAATAACTCTGAATGTGTAAAGTGGTGTAGGTATCGGAATAGAAACAAGCCCCTTCTTCTCAAAAGAGCAGATTTGCCCTCTGCCGTATCTGTCATGGGTGGACTGGGGCAGATCTCCTCCCCTCTCCCCTTGTGTGGTGCACAATAAATATAACTGACAAGACATAAGGTTCAAAACAAACAGGTAAATGTATTAGGGGATAGAATTACACAGATATGGAAGGGGTCAATGTAAATGACTAGTAGCTATATAACAAACCAACCCAGTGACACAGCAGCTCTTCCCTGCGAGCGTGAAGCTCAGGCCCAAGAATAAAACTAAACCCACCCTGGCATTCAAGAAATATGACCCCCAACTTAGAAACCCTAATTGCTTTCTCACTCAATTCCCAGCACTTCAGTGGCGGCGGCGGAAGTCCAGGACCTCTACTCCATAGGTAATTGAAACCCTGGAGAAGAAACACTGGAGAGTCCCTCGATGGATGTCAGGACAGAAGAAGCGGACCAGGAACTCTCTGGATGGTGATGTTCTCCAGGTGCAGGACAGATAAGATGGTAATGTGTCTTCTTTTCTTTTCACTCCAGGAACGAAGGGGGTTCTTCGCTGATGCACAAGTGCTATGAAGACCCGAAACCGCGCACACAGTCGCTATGATGGACTGCCCCGTCAGCCTGTGATCACAGTTCTTTTATAGAATCTATGGCGGGAAAACATGGTACAATCTGTAGAAAGGCGGGAAACAGTCTGAGGTGATGGAACCTTGGGGATCGCCCAGTGGCGGGAAAAACCCGTTCAGTCCAGTTTCATCCAGACCAGGCTGACAGTGTACAGAGGTCACAAGATGGAGTCACAAGATGACAGTTTTCAGACTCCATCTTGGATTGCCACAGTGTCCTTAAAATCACTGATCATTGGGTCTGATACCCACACAATAAACCATGTGTAATGAACCAGAGAACAATACAACAGTCCATACCCAACAGAAAGAACAGCCTGCAATTATAAATTTAATAAAAACACACTTAGAAGAGCCTAGGAGCTAGTAAGGAGAACTAATAAGGATGTCCTATCAGCTGTAGAAAGTTCTAGAAGAGCATGGACCTGGTCAGAGTAGCAGTTAGTGAAATCACAAAGCATTTGGGGAAGCATCTATAACAGGGGTCTCAAGGTCCCGGCCTGTGGGCCATCCGTGGCCTGAGAACCTCCCCACTGCAGCCCACGGAGGAGAGACGCATACAGTCACCATGTTGCCGGCTCTGCCTGCTGTAGGCACCGCCCCCCGCAGCTCCCATTGGCTGGGGGAGAGGGACAGAGATACCATCGCTAGTCGCCGGGCAGAGTCAGCCATGGAGGCAGCGTCACTTTTTTCCACAATGAATATAAACAAGTCAAAATACCTGTCATAAACATAGACCTACGGGCAGCATAAAATCCCTCCTTTATCTGTAAGGGGTTAAGAAGTTCAAATAACCTGGTTGGCACCTGACCAAAAAGAAAAGAAGATACTTTCAAATCTGGGAGGGGAGGTTTTGTTTGTGCTCTGTTTGTTCTCTCTCTGGGTGAGAGAGGGACCAGGCAGGAAAAAACATCTGCTAAAAACCTACCTGAAATGAGCATCTAAGATGACAAAAATTGTAAGTAAAGGCAAGGAAATGTATTAGAGTATCTTTTGTTTTAGCTTGTGAATTTTCCCGATGCTAATAGGGAGTTTTATTTCTGTTTTTTGTAACTTTGAAGCTAAGCCTAGAGAGGAATCCTCTGTGTTTTAAATCTTTTTATTTACCGTGTAAAGTTACCTTCCATCCCAATTTTGCAGGTGTGATTTTTTTACCTTTCTTTTTTTTAAATAAAATTCTTCTTCTAAGAACCTGATTGATTTTCAGTGTCCTAAAAACCCAGGGGTTTGGTCTGTGCTCACTTGTAAGCAATTGGTTAGTATATTATTCTCAAGCCTCCCCAGGAAGGGGGGTGAAGGGGCTTGGGGGAATATTTTGGGGAAACAGGGACTCCAGGTGGCCCTTTTTCCTGGATTTTTATCTAAATCACTTGGTAGTGGGAGCAATACCATTCAAGGACAAGGAAAGAATTTGTGCCTTGGGAAAGTTTTAACCTAAGCGGGTAGAAATAAGCTTAGGGGGTCTTTCACGTGGGTCCCCATATCTGCACCTCAGAGTTCAGAGTGGGGAGGGAACCCTGACAATACTGAACACAATTATCTGATGCACACCTTGCTGCAATCCTGAAGGTTTCAACTGCTCAGTCACTGAGGCCAAACATCAACAAACTGACAGAACTGAAGCGTTGCCAGGTGTCTGACAAACACTAAAAACTCTCTGGCAGGTGAAGAATTGTATAAAGTTGTATGACAGTTTTATTACTTCTAAGAAATTTGAAATAAAATGTACAATATAAATGTTTTCTTTTCTGAACACGATCTTCAGTGACATTATTGGCCTGCTAGGAGGATTTGAGGATTGGCACTGGCCCTATGGTAAATTGAGTTTGAGACCCTTGATATATAAGAATGAGAGCTGGTCAGAGAGAAACTTGCCGTCAGGTGTGAAGGTAGAAGTAATGAATCTGTACTAGCCCATGGTAAACAAGTGAGAACTGACGCAGCAACCAAGCGCTAGTGAAATGCCACACCAAGAAAATGATGCTCAGAAACTCCAAGGAAGTATATGCAAGGACCATGCTGCCAGCAGAGAAAAGAAAACCAACAACCCCCAGTTATTTAGTTCCAATCCTTGCCTTTTTGTCTCAACATACCTACCAAGTTTGATAAATCTTTAATTACCACACCGTTAAAAAAAAGCTTGCAATGAAAATAGATAGCGACGGCCAGTTTGTTCAAGTGGAGAATGCAGGTTTGTAGTCCGCAAGTGAACTTCATTTGAACAGCCGTGCTGAAGCCCAGCAAACAGTCCCAGTTTAATGGCTTTATTTTGTTGTGTTGACTTCAATATTCTGAGCATTCGGCATTACTCTGTATCCCCTTGTGAGGCAGCAGAAGCCGATCAGGATCCCTTTAATGGTTGCCAGGAGTGAGCAAGCCACCAGCCTCAGACATCAAGGCCAATGTCACACTAAGCTGGCCAGCAGGAACTATTCAGATAAGCAGCTCATACTGTTTCTTCCCCCTAAGAATCACCTGTTTAAGGGAGCTTGGTTCCATTACAGCTTGTGGAGAAGGGAGGGAGGGTCGTTATTTGTAGGGTGCATCCGTGCAGTCTCCCTACCGGCTAGAATTTAGGTGATCCCAGTTCTGAAGGAGAGGAAGAATGGCCTTGTAGTTAAGGCACTGGTAATCAGACTTAGGTTGTACTCCTGTCTCTATCACAATCTTCCTGTTAGTCTGGTCTGCTGTGTTAGCTATCTGCGCAGAGCTGGGGCAGCACACAGAGGGAACACGCATGCAGCTGACTGTTATCATCATCGAACAAGAGCAGAGCACCAGACTGGTAGCATCTGACAACACGTACTTTGCAGGAAAAATGCTCCAGCATGTAAAGAATTGCTCAAATAATTTCATAGTCACATGGCATAATGAAGCAGCTGCCTCGCACTGTTCAGTGGAAATACTTTGTAGTCACCATGAGGAGGCTGACAAAAATTATCTTGCATGCCATAAATGCCACAGGGAGACTACTAAACTCGAAATTTTTGTGCTAGACACAGATGTTCTAGTACTTTCTGTGAGATGCTACCCAAGACTTCCACTGGATTCTGGTTTTGTGCCTGCTGGGGAACAGAATTACTGTACATCCATCAGAGATGTGTTCCTATCACTCAGGCCATTAAAAGCCACTCCACTGCCAGGTTTCCATACCCTTTCAAAATGTGACACTACTGGAAGGTTGGCTAGAAAGACCAAGTTTCCTTACCGGAAGGCATTTGATTCAGCCTCCAAAGAGTCTCTCCTCACTCGTAAGGAGCTCGGAATGGCTGAGACAATCACTGATGAGGTCATAAATGCACGGGAGGCATTCATATGCCAAGTTTACCATTTGAAGATCAACATTATGACACTTGCAGAACTACATTGGTGGATGTTTTCCTAAAAGTAGACAAATGGAGACAGAATGGCCACTGACAAGGGATGTATTTATACCTACTATCAAGAGGGTAAATTATCAAGCAATGGAGTGGCTCTAGGATGATCAAGCACATCCAAAACTACCCTCCCCTATTGGGCATGGATGGGCCTTGGAAGATGGACTGATCACACTAGTTGCGTGTGAAATACCATGTGATCGTGAATCAATCCTTCGGTTAATCAAATGCTCATTTGCAAAGACCAGATGTTCACCACCCTGCAAATGTTTGGCCAGCAGCCTTCCTTGTTTGGAAGTGTGAGTGCTGTGTGGACGAGGATCAGTGTGACAACATGTCTAGCAGGGTGAGGGGGTGAGAGAACCTGGATTTCTGCAGGAAATGGCCCACCTTGATTATCATACACATTGTGAAGACAGTGGTCACTTTTGATGGGCTATTATCAGCAAGAGAGTGAGTTTGTCTGTGGGGGGGCGGAGGGTGAGAAAACCTGGATTTGTGCTGGAAATGGCCCAACTTGATGATCACTTTAGATAAGCTATTACCAGCAGGAGAGTGGGGTGGGAGGAGGTATTGTTTCATGGTGTCTGTGTATATAATGTCTTCTGCAATTTCCACAGTATGCATCCGATGAAGTGAGCTGTAGCTCACAAAAGCTCATGCTCAAATAAATTGGTTAGTCTCTAAGGTGCCACAAGTCCTCCTTTTCTTTTTGCGAATACAGACTAACACGGCTGTTACTCTGAAACATGTCTAGCAGTGGTGCCCGAGATAGACATGACACTGATGATGACTTGATGAATAAATGTTTTCAGTCCTACATATCAAGGATAACTTTCCTAGGATTATCAAAGATCAATGACCTTTTTTATGTAAGCAATGTACCCCTGTGTTAAAAGTTGATTTTTAAACATTTTCTCAAATATATATCTACATAATTGTTCTAGGCTGTTCACATTGGATACCACTGTGTTTGTGGCAGAAAGGGCTTTCAAACGATTCCCACCTCAACCCATTTCTGATGACACTATATTATCAATTTTTCCACCAACTGAAGGAGCTGGCACTGGGGAGGTAGTGAGTCCCTGCTGCTACGCCAGGTGACACCACTGAAATTATGATTCTGTAGATTTTTATGAATCAAATTACATCAATAACTTGCCTGCGGAATGAGATTTCATTACATTATGCTCCCAGATGTGAGACACCCTGGAGAAGTCATGAAACCTCCCTTTACCTCATGCTCCTTAGCAGTAAAATGGAGATACTTACCCTACCTCACAGGGTGGTTGCAAGACAAATCCTTTAGTATCTGTGCACCTTACAGACACTACAGTCACAAGCTCCATAGTAAAGCCTATAATAAATAAATAAATATAAGAAAGAGGCCCAAGTTCAAACATCCCCTCACCCATCCCATCAGGATCTTTTGCATAATTTAATGTAGTTTTTCCCCTTGGTCTCTACTACTGATGAATCTAAGCAGATAAAGTGTTTTGTTACATTAAACAGAAATAAAAATTTTATTAAAGCTAATGTTAAAAAAATATATAATAAACAGGTTGAGAAGAGTGTGTCTGTACATCTGGGTATAGTGCTTAAATTATCCACAAATACACAATTTTTTGTAAAAGTCATAAGATACATATAGTGCATAATCAGCAATAATCCACATTTAGGTGAATAAATTTAATACAGTTTAGATATTAGCATTCAAGTATTTGGATACATCACTCATGGAAAGTTATACAGAGAGTTGGTTGTGGAAAGAAAATATACCAATGAGTGAAGATTGCCCCTCAGTAATTGAGAATTTAGGGTAGGCTGTCTATTTAGAAAATCCATCAAGAAAGCATTTCAGTTACTTTCCTGACTACACTTCTCATCGGCACTCCAGTTCATCCCTCTTGGTATTGCCGATATCCCGTGATGTGTTCTATGTAGGTGACCCTTGACCACCAGATGGCAGCTGACACCATGAGTTGCTGCATCAGCCGGGCACAGTGCTGACTGAGTCCGCATTCTCACAACACTCGCGCGTTACTGGGATCCCATGCGCCCAGGGCTCTGACAATCAGCGCATGTCTGAACCTGGTAACCCTTAGCTCTCAAGGTTTCGGCCAGAGGGGCATATTTCTCCATCTTTCAAGCTCTGGCGTTGTAGAATGCCGGGGTCCCGCTCTCAAAGGGCACTGTGATGTCCACCATCATGATCTTCTTCTGGTCCTCTTTGGTGATGATGATGTTGTCCGGTTGCAGTTGGCTGTCAGTTCTGGGGATGGTGGAGTTCATGGTCACCTTCCCTATGGGTGGCGGGATGGCTTTGACTAGTCGATCTTGGATGGCATTGTGTCGCAGCTGCCAAGCTCTGGAATGGGGCTTGCAGCTACAGAGGATGTGGGGTAGGGTCTTGTTGGCATAGCAGCACTTCTTGCATGGCTTGTTCCGATTTCCATGATGGACTACTCCATTTAGTGGAACACAGTTGAGCCGGGCCCGGTGGATGAACCTCCAGTCAGCAAATCGGGTTAAACTGCCCCAGGGGAGAAAGTGGTTGCTGGCATCCCACTTGCACGTCCCCTTGAATGCCTTGCCCTGGTCTGGCTTCCGTTTCAGGTTTTCCACGTATTGGCAGTGGATGGCATCCTTCAGGGTCCTTTCTGGCATGGTTCTAGCTTTCAGAGTGAGGATTGTGTGCTCTGCATTCTTCACCTGTTGCACCAGGACTCCCTAATACTGCAAGCTAAAATCAGCGAGATAAGAATGAAGTCATTCTCTATAAGCCATAAAGCCAAACAAGTCCTCCTTACCCTTGTAAGAAAACATCTCAGAAGCTAAAGGACATTCTACTAAAGTGGAGTGTTCCTGTACAAGATGCAATTCAAACTGACTATCTTATTTGGGTGATTGATATGCCATTACCAATTTAAGGATTTAAGGACATGTAGGTGTGATGGGTTCCCTCCGGGTGCCACCTGGAACTGGGGTACCACTGAGCCCTCTGACCTACCAGCCTGGGCTTCCTTTCACACTGTACTGCTGTGACAAGCTTCAAAGCCCTCCAGCCTGCATTTTCACTACCATTCACACAGGTAGGGATACACTCAGATGCAGTGACACACAGGCTCTCTAACCACCAGCTTTCCCAGCCTAGGACCCCAGAGCAGTACCATCCTGCCATGGTCAAATCTGGTCAGTATATGGGTTTAATGCCTGGTCCACCTCTCCTTCAATGTGAAGAGGACAATGCACACTTGTGGTGACCAAGCAGAGATTTTCCCCAAGCACTCCAGTCAAAACTCAGATCCAGCACTTCCCCCAGTTCAGTCTTTATTCCTCAGGTGTTTCCAAGAGCCTTCTTTTGTGGGGAGTGACCCCACCAGATGATGTCACTCCCTGCTTTATATAACTTTAGCATATGGCGGAAACGCTTTGTTTCAAAACTTGGTTCCCCAACCAGTTTGTGGAAAAATACAGACATCCCAAGATGGAGTCCAGAATCATGTGGCCTGGTCACATGTCCTTGTAGAGTCATATCAGCCATTACTTACAGCATTCTCAGGAAGGCTCACCAGGTGGGAGATAAGCTTCTCCTAAGGCCTATTTCTTTTGCTAATGGCTCATTGCCCTGAATAGGTCCTTCCCAACCAGCTATCTAGACTGAAAGTATCTTATGTAGTGGGTGTTACCCAAGTGTAACTACATTTGGCGTACAGATACATAGTCCGTATTTATAACTTCAGATACAAAAATGCATGCATGCATACAAGTAGGATAATCATATTCAGCAAATCATAACCTTTTCAATGACACGTTACATGACCCATCTTGCACACAATGCATAGAATTATGCCATAATCATATCATAAACATATCACATCCCCCCTTAGATTACTGCCAGAGAATTAGTCACTGACTAATAAGTAGGCAGTGAGCCCAATTTCTTCTTTCCTAGACAGGGCATCTGCTACCATGTCCTCCTCCCCCTTTATGTGCACAATCTCCATGTCAAACTCTTGCAGGATTAGGCTTCAGTGTAGCAGTTTGGAAATTGTGCTCTTGGTTCTGTTTAGCCATATTAAGGTCGAGTGGTCTGATAAAATCTTGAACTTTCTATTGAAGAGGTAAGGCTTCAGTTGCTTAACAGCCCACACTATGGCATAGCACTCCTTTTCTATGACAGAATAATTCTGTTCAGTGGGGGACAGCTTTTTACTTAAGACAACAATAGGGTGCTTCTTGTTGTCCTCCCCTGCTTGCATCAGTACAGCACCCAAGCAAGTGTCAGATGCACCAGTATATAGGCGACTAGTAAATGCTGATAGTAAGGGGGCACAATTTAAAGCTTATGGTAGTGCAAATTAGACAACAGAATGGGGACTTAGAAGCAAATTAGCAAGATCTTGCTCAGATGGTGCACAAAAATGTGTCATTGATTTGCTATCTAGCTGGCTCTGAACTCTGCTAAAGTGAATGAGAATTTTATGCCCTTGAGCTGCTATATCCCCATCAAACCAGTGAGACAGCTGATCCATCTTTACTTCTGTATTACTTATTTTAAAAGACCAGCCATGGGCTAAAATGTAAGAGACCGTTTTCCTGTAACAATAGCTATATAAATGGGGATACCAGGCCAAGATGCTTATTTCAGTGATCAATTACTCTGGTCTATTTCAGAGATTTGGGCTTAATTCTCCACTGTGCCCAAATGGAAGCATCCCCAAGGACCTTAAGCCAGCTGAGAACTGGGTATATTAGAGCCTAGCTCTGCCTCCTCCCCTTCCCTCACATGCTCTGTCTCGTCCTTGCCTCCGAGAAGCCTTTGCTTTCCGTTATGCCACACAGTGGGTTCCAGCACAGTAGATGGCAGATGCAGAAGGCAGCAGAACCATCACGGCCACTAGGGAGATTCTTTTGGCTGTTTCAAGTTCACTCTGTGTTGCATAAGCAGAGAGCTGTCCCTTTAGGTCTGTAATACCAGGGACGGATAATGGTGTGATCATCTTAGACCACTGACCTGCTACCTTCTGTTCGGCTTTGGGAGCAGAGCAGATCTATTTCATCTCTCCACCAGACACCACATTCTCCTTAGCAGCTCAGCTTTTGGACACCTACTGCGTTGCTCAGTCACTTCAATTATACATTTGACCTTCTTGCTTTATGGCTTAAGCCTTAAATTTCTCTTTTCATTTTAGTTTTCGTTACACTAAAGTGCAGGGAACAAATAATAACTAACTAGGTTTGCTGAGGAATTCTGAAACAATGTAAGCTATAAGATATTTTTGCAGCAGTACCGAAAAAGAATTAAATCTACTAGGCCAATTTTACTTCCGTGTAATTTCACTGACTCCAGTGAAATTACAACAGATTAGTTATACCCCGGCTTTCAAAGTGCAACAATATACCGTACCTTTCAATACCTCACTGTATACAATACAGTATAGCATACCTTCCAATACCCCACTGTACACAATATGCCATACCTTCCAACCCACCACTGTATACAATACAGCATACCTTCTAATACCCTACTCTGTATATAGTATTTTCAGAGCTTGTAATTTATAAGCCCCTATGAGGTATCCACGTATTGTAATAGAAATAATATTGAAGTATGTATCTTTGTAACACTCAGCCACTGCAAGGATAGATCCAGTAACGTGACACTGAGGATCGCTGCACATCCGTTGTATACTTTGCACCTGGTGGGCAAGAGCAGCTAACTGCACTTTGTCCTTATCCTTTCTCGGCAAACTCTTTGCAATGAAAACATTGCCATCAATGCTACTTTCTGTATTTCCAGTGTGAGCTGGCCGTGGCTCTCTTGTTACATAGCAAGATCACCAAAATGCTACTATGGGAATAGGACGCATACACTGTAGACCTACAGAAACCGGAGTGCTAATACAAACAAACCACCTGACCCGTCCAAACTTCTTCAATCAAAAGACTTTACATATGAAATGAGGGGCCACCTCGGAATGTGCTGCTAAGGGCATAGTGTGAAAGGAGGCCACCAGCTAAATATGCTGTACAGCTCAGATACAAATCACACTCCCAGCAAAAACAGGAGAGGGGTTTGTGGCTCTCAGAGGAGCTAAGAGTCAGAAACTGCTTCCTCTCTCAAGGCTAGGAGAGAGGGTGAATAATGAAAACCAAAAGACGCATTGCTGGAAAACACACCCACAGCCCTGCTTACTATACAATAGAGCAATTTCCCTCTTAAAGCCTGTACCTGAGAGAAGAATGGAATGTGGGGATATGACATTGACCCATCCGGTCTAGACTAGGAAATAGGTTGTACTGAAAAATGTGATCATTTAAAAACATGTTTGCTAACATGCTTGAACACTGCCTATTTTCCCAGTTTAGACCTGCCCATTCAGAAGAGGGGCAAGGAAACAAGGAAGGGGCACTGGGCACGTTAGAAGTCCCAGTTCAAACCACTTGAGCATCCAACCAGAGAGCTCAAGCAATTACACCCCAGCCCAGAGAACTCAGTTGGCCCATGGCCTTGAGCTGCTCGTCAACCCCAACAGTAGGGGCCTTAGCAAGGTGAAGTTCACTTGTCTGCAGACACGATGTCACGAACATAAAATCCTTGGGAATTGTGGTCCTACTGTTGCGGTTCAAATACAAGACAGAACAAGGCTTTAAGCAAGCAAGCAGGCTGGTCTGCCGACGGGCTGGTCTGCCTGTCAGCTTTCCACCCTCTCTTTTATTTCTCTCCCTCCTCCTGCGCATTACATACTCCAACAGATAAAAGGAATACACTGGCTTTGTTTAATATTCTTATTTACCAATTTCTATCTACTGCATTCCTTGCTCTCGGGCCTTGAGCCCAGTCCTGGGAGGCTTCCCACGGTTCATGTCATCTGGGCGAGATTCCAAGGTTCATGCCCTTGAGAGGAGCCATGTGTGCACTGCTCCTACACAACACTCCAGGTGTGCCCTGAACGTTGCCAAGTGCATGAACCTTGCATGAATGCTACAGTCCTACCATAATTAATCTTAAGGGATTCAACATGTGAGGGAGGAAATCCAGGGTATTTTAATTCTGACTTGGGATTCATAGATTCATAGATATTTAGGTCAGAAGGGACCATTATGATCATCTAGTCTGACCTCCTGCACAACGCAGGCCACAGAATCTCACCCACCACTCCTGCAAAAAACCTCACACCTATATCTGTGCTATTGAAGTCCTCAAATCGTAGTTTAAAGACTTCAAGGAGCAGAGAATCCTCCAGCAAGTGACCTGTGCCCCATGCTACAGAGGAAGGCGAAAAACCTCAAGGGCCTCTTCCAATCTGCCCTGGAGGAAAATTCCTTCCCGACCCCAAATATGGCAATCAGCTAAACCCTGAGCATATGGGCAAGATTCATCAGCCAGATACTACAGAAAATTCTTTCCTGGGTAACTCGGATCCCACCCCATCTAATATCCCATCACAGGCCATTGGGCCTATTTACCATGAATATTTAATTACCAAAACCATGTTATCCCATCATACCATCTCTTCCATAAACTTATTGAGTTTAATCTTAAAGCCAGATAGGTCTTTTGCCCCCACTGCTTCCCTTGGAAGGCTATTCCAAAACTTCACTCCTCTGATGGTTAGAAACCTTCATCTAATTTCTAGTCTAAATTTCCTGGTGGCCAGTTTATATCCATTTGTTCTTGTGTCCACATTGGTACTGAGCTTAAATAATTCCTCTCCCTCTCCGGTATTTATCCCTCTGATATATTTATAGAGAGCAATCATCTCTCCCCTCAACCTTCTTTTAGTTAGGCTAAACAAGCCAAGCTCCTTGAGTCTCCTTTCATAAGACAAGTTTTCCATTCCTCGGATCATCCTAGTAGCCCTTCTCTGTACCTGTTCCAGTTTGAATTCATCCTTCTTAAACATGGGAGACCAGAACTGCACACAGTATTCCAGGTGAGGTCTCACCAGTGCCTTGATTAACGGTACTAAAACCTCCTTATCCCTACTGGAAATACCTCTCTTGATGCATCCCAAGACCACATTAGCTTTTTTCACGGCCACATCACATTGGTGGCTCATAGTCATCCTATGATCAACCAATACTCCAAGGTCCTTTTCCTCCTCCATTACTTCTAATTGATGCGTCCCTAGCTTATAACTAAAATTCTTGTTATTAATCCCTAAATGCATGACCTTACACTTCTCACGATTAAATTTCATCCTATTACTATTACTCCAGTTTACAAGGTCATCCAGATCCTCCTGTAGGATATCCCTGTCCTTCTCTAAATTGGCAATACCTCCCAGCTTTGTGTCATCCGCAGACTTTATTAGCACACTCCCACTTTTTGTGCCGAGGTCAGTAATAAAAAGATTAAATAAGATTGGTCCCAAAACCGATCCTTGAGGAACTCCACTGGTAATCTTCCTCCAGCCTGACAGTTCACCTTTCAGTAGGAGCCGTTGTAGTCTCCCCTTTAACCAATTCCTTATCCACCTTTCAATTTTCCTGTTGATCCCCATCTTATGCAATTTAACTAATAATTCCCCATGTGGCACGCTATCAAACGCCTTACTAAAATCTAGGTAAATTAGATCCACTGCATTTCCTTTGTCTAAAAAATCTGTTACTTTCTCAAAGAAGGAGATCAGGTTGGTTTGGCATGATCTACCTTTTGTAAAACCATGTTGTATTTTGGGAGGGCAATGAAGTGAGTAAGCAAGCTACATACACAGACTCTACTCCACTCTTTTCCTACAAGCCAGAGAGGTGCTCAGCACTTCTCTTTGTTTCAATCTTTAAAAAAAACCAGACGTCCATCCAGCCAGGCCACATGGCTGTTTCCTTGCCATGGCCACCCCTCTGCCACCAGACTACCAGTCTGGCTAGCACAGACTTTGCAGACAAGAGTGCCTTAACCTTATCAAAATCTTTGTTGCACACCCCTGACCAAATCACCTTATTAGGTTGGTGCTTTTTATACAAATCTGTGATTGGGGATACGTAGCTGAACCACACCACAAACCTTCTTTAGTTGTTTGCCAGGCCTATGAAGGATTGGACTTGTCTTTTAGTTTGGGGCACAGGCCAATTTACAATGGATTCCACTTTAAGAGGGTCAGGGGATATTTGCCCCCTCCAACCCAATGCCCTAAATAAAGGACTTTGGCTGCTCCTATTTTGCACGTAGAGGGTTTTATAGTGTGCTTTTTATGGTTGTCCCATGTGTTGAACACCACTGTATCACCTATGTATTCCCTTGCAAAATTCTGTAAACCGTTTAACACTTTGTCGACCAGTCTCTGGACGGTTGCACCAGCATTGACCAAACCAAAATGTAACACTATGAATTTGTAGAGCCCGGTATCAGTTATAAAAGTGGATTTTTGCTGTGCCTCCTCCTCCACAGGGATCTTCCAGTCATCTCTAGTTAAATCAAAAGTACTGAGGTAGTTGGCTTGGCTCAGTACATCCAGCATATCGTCAGTTCTTGGCATGCAGTACACATCTGTTACAGCAACAGCACTAAGTTTTCTATAGTCCACACAAAATCTTACAGTGCGATCCTTTTTGGGGACCAAGACCACAGGGAATGCTCATTAGCTGTCAGATTCCTTAATTACTCCCAGGTCCAACATGCTTTGTATATCTATATGAATTTGCTCTTGAACCTTGCCAGTGGCTCTGTAAGGCCTGGAAAGGGGAGGTTGTGTCCCTTTGATGAGGCTTTTATGGGTTAGTAAGTGTTCTTCCTGGCGTCTTGTAAAATACCTCACTGTATCCTTGCAGCACAGCTAACACCTCCCCCCTTTCACTGGTGTTAGCGCTCTGCAGATCCCAATGCTTTCCAGAGTTGAACCACCTTGGCATTCAGCCATCAAATCAATGAGTTGTGTGCCTCAGTTTCCCCTTCCACACAACAGATCATGTTTACTACAGTCTCCCTGCTGTGACAGGCTTTGAGACGGTTCATGTGTACAAGCTGTGGGAATAGCATCCTCATGGGGCTGCCTAATTTGATGTGTCTTCATTTGCCACTTATAGCAGCTTGAAGGGCCCCTCCCAGCAGTATTGCATTTTTAATTTTTTCATGGGGCTAAGTACCATCACCAAATCTCCTGTTAAAAGTGCATTTACACATATTTTTGTTATACCGGGCCTTTTGTTTGGCCTGTCTTGGAGGTTGGCTTGAACGACTTCCATCATGTCCTTTAACTCCTTCCTGAACCACCCAACATATTCAGATATTGGTTATTCCCTCACCTCATTGCTCCCTTCCCATGCGTCTTTAATGAGATCAGGCAGTCCCCTTACTTTTCTCCCATCTAAAAGATCAAATGGAGAAAATGCTGTGGACGCCTGGGGTTACCTTTTTGTAAGCATACAACAGCAATGGCAATAACTTGTCCCTGTTTTGGCCCCTTTTCTTGGCATACATTACCAGCATGGATTTTAGGGTCCCATTCAACCTTTCCACCAACCCATGGCCCTAGGGGCTATAAGGGGCAGTCTTAAGTTGTTTCACACCACACACCTTCCATAGCTCGTTGAATATCTGTGACATAAAATTAGCCCCCCAGTCAGACAAAATCTCCTTAGGGAAGCCCACTCTGCTGAATAGTGAGAAGGGCTCTTGCCAGCGTCTCAGCTTCTATATTAGACAGAACAGCTGCCTCAGAATAATTAGTGGCAAAATCCATCAGCACTAAGAAATACTTGTTCCCCCTCCGAGTTGGGCATGGAATAGGCCTCACAATGTCCATTGCCACCCTGAGAAATGTCTCCTGTATGACAGTTAAGGGATGCAGGGGAGCTTTCTGGAGTCCTATGCGTCTTTCCCTCTTGACACACTACAAAAGACATGCAATAATCTCTCATGTCAGTAGAAATTCCTCTTTATCCTGTCCTAAGTCCTCTGTATCCCCAAGTGACCCGCAAAAGGACCATCATGTGCTACCAGCATCAATTCTCCACAGTGCTGGTGGCTAAAACCAACTGCTTATAGGGCTGCCCGGGGCCTCTGTTTCTTCCCACAGAAGCCTCTCTATACAGCTTCCCATCCTCTTCAAAAAAAAAAAAACAAAAAAAAAAAAAAACCTTTCTCCCCCACTCCTTTCCTGGAGTTCCCTCCAGGACACATTTCCTTATGTTCTCTAGAATGGGGTCTTGCCTTTTGCTTAGCTGCGAATCCCCGACACTTAACACTTGGGACAATGTCCTCAGTTACTGATATCTCTCCAGCCCTTGGGGATGTGTTGCTTTCAGTTGGATAGAGGCCTGACTCTGCCTTTCCCCGACTTGGGAGCATGCTGCCCCCCTGCACTGTAGTGTCAATGGAACCCCCATCCATCTCTTCAGTGGTTTCTAAGGTTCCATCATCCTTCTCCACGCTCCCCTTGGAGAGAGACACCTCCGTGTTCTCTAGAGCAGGTTGTGTCATGGATTTAGCTGCAACAGGCTTGCAGCTACCAGCTGGAACAGCCTTCTTGCTGATAGACAATACCCTCTCCTCCCTCTTTGAGGACCCTAACACAATACTCCTTTTTGCTGCAGGTTACCACACCAACAGAGTTGGCCTTGTGGAAACAATCGTTCCCTACCAACATGGCTGCTGGAACGTCCTCTAGAATTACTATAATTAAATCGCCTTCCAAACCTTCCCACTCCACATGAACTTTTGCTACTGGCATGGGGAACCTGTCCAGACCAACCCCCTTTATCTTGGCCATTTGGTGATGCAAAATACTAGCCTCTGGGACCACACTTGGTTGGATCAGAGAAACCTGGGTCCCAGTATCCCTCCACCCCAGGCGCACTATGCCATTGACAGCCTTAACGTGTTACCTGTCTGGTTCATCAGGCCTTGTTTCCCTCAAGCTTGTGAGGTAAATTATGGGTGTTTCCACCTGGGTCCCCTCTGGGGCCTCAGACAACCAGGCTTACTTTCCTTCAATTTGGGACATTTATTCCTCAGGTGCTCTGTGGAATTACTTCTGGGTTCTCCTGTTTTTATGGCGGTAGGGTTCGGGGGGTGGGGAAGAGATGAGTGCCCTGCCTCCTGATCACTCTCCTTCTTCCAAAGGGTAAAGCAGTGATCTTGCTTTCCACCAGGTTTAAACACCTCCTTGTGTGGTTTGTTAGCATTAGATGCTTGAGCTTTCTCAAATTCATCATGTAGGGTAGCCACTTCATCAACAGTTTTCATCTTTTTATCCCATCAACACTGTTTCACATCATCTTTACATATACTCAGGAAATGTTCCTGAGCAACAAGATCATACATTCCTTCAAAACTTGTAACACTTTTTCCCCTTACCCCCTTTTCCATCAAATCTTTCATCTGGTTCACAGATACCACATTACTCATCCCAGCACCCCTCTTAAGGCTTTGAAATTTTACTCTATATGTTTCAAGTGTCATCTGAAATGGTTTTAAAACCATTTCCTTGAATTTACCATAACCTGAAGCATCTCTAATTGGCATCTTGTTGAATATATCCAGAGCTCTCCAGGACACCTTTGTAACCAAAGTGAGGATCTTTTGGTCCTCAGGAATCTCATGAAATACATACAGCCCCTCGAAGCTGATAAAATATTTAGCAATATCCTGTCTCACTGTATGCAGGACACAACCATTCCCATTTGTGGATTTTTGGAGAGGTGGGACTCCCTGGAGTGTGGTGACTCTGGTTCTGCTTCTCTATCAAGTGCAGCTGGTGAGTTCTCTCTTCTTCCTTCTCTTCCATGGCTAGTTTCTGGCCTTGATTTCTTTGGCTTGCAATTCCATGGCCTTTCGGTGTGCAGCTTCTTGCCTGGCATTCTCTGCTTCCATTTCTTTTATCTATAATGATTTTAATTCTAAAAGTCTTGTGTTCTTTTTCTCTCTCTTCTGCCTGCAATATGCTCCAGTTTCTTACTAGTTTCACTCATTTTCCTGTTTTTCTGTCTCTACTTCTCTTGCCCAAAATAAGCAAACAGAAAATAACTGGTTAACTCTTTGACTGATCTCTAGCCACCACACTTAAATAGGACTTAAAATCATCACTAGTGTATGAAGTGCAAATCTCACTCAGAACAACAAGCTGTGCATTTAATCCAGTATGACCACGCCACTGTGATGGGTTCTCCCCGGGATGCTACCTGGAACTGGGATACCACTGAGCCATCTGACCCACCAACCTGGGCTTCCTTTCACACTGTACTGCTGTGACAAGCTTCAAAACCCTCCAGCCTGCACTTTCATCAGCATTCACACAGGTAGGGACAGACACAGCTGCAGTTACATGTAGACTCTCTAACCACCAGCTTCCCACTTGTCTAGTGGGTGATACCCAGGTGGAACTACATTTGAAGTACAGATACATAGTCAGTATTTATAACTTCAGATACAAAAACGATGCATGCATACAAATAGGATAATCATATTGAGCATATCATAACCTTTTCAATGACACCCTACACGACCCATCTTGCACACAATGCATCATAATTATGCCATAAACATATCATAATCGTATCACTGTGAAGAATATGGGGTGCAGTGTCACAGTAGGTTTCTGTGCTAGACGGACAGATGTTGGTGATTGGTATTTACAGTGCACTTGGAAATATAGACAATTTCACAAAACATTGCTGGAGAAGGAAATTCATGCTCCAGATTTAAGAATGGTTTCATGGCATTGTAAAATTTGTTCCACCAAAACTGCTGTAACATCTTTGTAAGTTCCTGAAGTCACTGACCTAAAAAAAGGATGGAATGTGCCACACAGGGTACAAAAACAAATTTCAGTTCCTTCTGAGCACCTATGACGCTCCTACGTATAGTTTAAAATGTAAATGTGCCCTGCCCATACCGTCTATCTTAGGATAAAATACTGCTAGAACTACCCTGGCATACCTGATTAGTACAGAGCAACGGTGCTGTCCATTTCAGGACTGGAGTATAAACTGAATGGTACAGTAACCCAATGAAAAAGAAATACATGCAGTAACAGTCACTAGATAGGAGGGGGCAAAAACATGCCATATGTCTGTGTTGCAAGGGCTCACATGTGCCCTTACCTGAGGGTACGAAGGACACACTGTGGTACTTTTTGAACAACGACAGTATATCACTACATCACTGTGTAGTTCAAGGGTGCAGAAATTCAAACTAGGACAAATATAAACATAACTTACATTTCTAAAGCACCTTTCGTTGTGCAGGATCCCAAAAGGGTCCCTTTATAAGGAATCACTCACTCTCAGCAGAAACGCAACTGCCTCTGGGGTGGAACATGGATCACATTCTGTGTCAGCAACACAATGTTCATTTTTAGGAGGAGAAGTAAAGACTAACTTTTTCAAGTTGAAGCCGCTAAAGGTATGAATTGGTAACAGCCAGGACACGGATTTTAAGAGCTTTTGTCTCTTCATGATCTTGGAGTAGTCATGGTCTGTTTTAGGTATCATCAGAAAGACAGAACTTCCAGTAGTAGAGTTGTGTATTTAAAACATTTTTCTCCAAATGAGAAAGTTCTGTACTGTTTCTTCTCATACAATTTACCTAACTAAAGAACATACACAAATAATTAGCCACATTCACCTTGAGACACCAAGGTGCTCAATGTTAACTTACTGGACAATGCAGTTTATTTTTAATTTTTTTATTTTATTTATTTATTTTTACAATTAAGGATGTACAGCTTACATCCCACAAGAAAAAGCAGAAAAAGTCCTTATGGAAAAAAACCCAAATATACTGAACACATACCGAATGGTACAGAAAGATGGGACTGGCTTTGATTTCAAAATTTCAATAAAAATAAAAAAAGATGTAATGCAACAGCTGTTCAATTCCCCAGTCTAAATAGGCACTGTAAAAAACGACATTTCAGCTTTCTCTGGCACATATTCCAGTCTAAATGCTCTGACTGTAACCAACTCCTAGGTTCCCATACAATCATTGGGAAACAACCTTAGAATAAAAGTTTAGTACCCACCCGCCCTCTTAAAAAAGCGTTCAATGCTGCTGTTTGGACTGGACCAGAATTAGAGAATTTTATAAAGGTTTGAGAGCACCCAAGGCAAGTAGTACAATATAATTTGTCACTATTTAACTTGCTTTGGAAAGGAGAGTAAAACAGTGAGAGCTGCACCTTGGTACATAAAACTGTCATCCTGGATAAAGAGAAATCGTTCAGAGAAGTTTTACAGCTTGGTCAAAGTCAAGGACACAGCTTTAGGCATCATCAATTGAAGGGGTTCAATTCAGACTTAGTTATAACCACTTTTATATACTGTACATCTACCCTAGTTGGATCAGTGTCTGGAACTGCTCACTGGTGTCCCTTTGAACAACTGTAAACTAAACCATAGTATGCAACTCCATAGGAAGCTAGAGGATCCGGTGACTGTACAGCAGTTATATCTCCCCTGCTTCGCGCTCCTCTGAGCTCCTCCGGTCTTCTGATCGGCCATTAGCACTTTCATATGAACGTTTCCTGTCTTTGTTATCTCGGGGTGACCTCTCTCTTGAGCTCCTGTCTTTGTCACGTGATGTTCTGTCATGATCTCTTGACCGTTCTTTGTCTCTAGAAGATCTTTCTTTTGAGGATCTGAAAAGTGCAACACATTTGAGAACTCAAATTAGTCATGAATCTGTTGCTGCCACAAAAAACATGTTGTGTTAAAATTTTGTATTTATCTTTTGCAGACAGACCCCAGTTTGGTTCCATATAGACAAATACATGAGAAGCCGTCAGGAAACACAGACGCCCCCGCCCCCCATATCCAATTTAAAAACAGTAGACTGGCAGAGTCAGCATTTTTGAAGTACACTTACCTACATGCCTCCAGCTTCCATCCAGGACACACCACACGATCCATTGTCTACAGCAAAGCTCTAAGATACAATCGCATTTGCTCCAATCCCTCAGACAGAGACAAACACCCAGAAGATCTCTATCAAGCATTCTTAAAACTACAATACCCACCTGCTGAAGTGAAAAAACAGTTTGACAGAGCCAGAAGAGTACCCAGAAGTCACCTACTACAGGACAGGCCCAACAAAGAAAATAACAGAACGCCAGTAGCCGTCAACTTCAGCCCCCAACTAAAACCTCTCCAGCGCATCATCAAAGATCTACAACCTATCCTGAAAGACGATCCCTCATTCTCACAGATCTTGGGAGACAGCAGTCCTCGCTTACAGACAGCCCCCCAACCTGAAGCAAATACTCACCAGCAACCACACACCACACAACAAAAACACTAACCCAGGAACCTATCTCCTTGTAACAAAGCTCGTTGCCAACAGTGTCCACATATCTATTCGAGTGACACCATCATAGGACCTAATCACATCAGCCACGCCATCAGGGGCTCATTCACCTGCACATCTACCAATGTGATATATGCCATCATGTGCCAGCAATGCCCCTCTGCCATGTACATTGGCCAAACTGGACAGTCTCTATGCAAAAGAATAAATGGACACAAATCTGACATCAGGAATCATAACATTCAAAAACCAGTCAGAGAACACTTCAACCTCTCTGGTCGCTCAGTAACAGACTTAAAGGTGGCAATTTTGCAACAGAAAAGCTTCAAAAACAGACTCCAACGAGAAACTGCTGAACTGGAATTAATTTGCAAACTAGATACCATTCACTTGGGCTTGAATAGAGACTGGGAGTGGCTAGGTCATTACACAAATTGAATCTGTATCCCCACACCTTCTTGTCAACGGTCTGAAATGGGCCATCTTGATTATACTACAAGCGTTTTTTTCCCCCCTGCTGATAATAGCTCATCTTAATTAATTAGCCTCTTAGAGTTGGTATGGCAACTTCCACCTTTTCATGTTCTCTGTATGTGTATATAGATATTTTCTTACTATATGTTCCATTCTGTGCATCTGATGAAGTGGGCTGTAGCCCATGAAAGCTTATGCTCAAATAAATTTGTTAGTCTCTAAGGTGCCACAAGTACTCCTGTTCTTTTTGCGGATACAGACTAACACGGCTGCTACTCTGAAACCTGTCATTTATCAGGGAGCTAAGCTTAAGGTTGCAACTTGCTTTTCATTAATTCTGATTTTGACCCTTTCCCCTGAAACTTTCACCAATAAAAGTTTCTGCCTGAAATTTCTCATGTGTGGTCTTCAGCCCAAGGAGAATTTTCTGGCACACTTTGAGGTTGATAAGACAGTGAGTTTGAGATATGAAACATTTTTCTTTCCTTCTTTTTATAAACAGAAAGCAAACTACTGAAGTCTTCTAGTTTTTGGAATGCCATCCCTCAAGAACAGCGTTGTTTACAGACTCCAGAGTTGTTTTATTCATCCGTACTCATGAAAATTAGCATTTTTGAGTAATTTTATTTTTTAGATGCTTAACTATAATTATTTGAACTTTCAGGAACTCTGCCAGACAGTCACAGGAATTTTCTTCCGCAGATTTGTGGTATACCTTTAATCAAGTAAAAATCTGTGTCTCATATTCCCAGCTCCATAAGGGGTTAATACTTACTCCCCTTTGTAAAGCACTTTGAATCTACAGACGAAAAGGCTCTAAGTGATAGTACCCCCGAAGCTTTCCAGGGTTATAAAAAAAACTAAATGATGGAAAGGGAAATTATTATAGTGATCAAGAAATCCTGTGTACTTAAAACTAATATAGGAGATTGCCCTGTCTCTACTAACGGAATGGTGTTGAGAGTTTGTATTAGTGTCTCACTATCTTAACTCTTCAAAGGACAAGATCTACAATCTGTTCCCAAGTTTTGATGCAGACTCCCTTTTTGAACTTGGATAAGTGACAACCTCAGTTCCCCCACCTGTAAAATGGGGATTACTCCACAGGAGTTTTTGTGAAACTTAAATATTTAAAAAACATCTGGAGGCCCTCAGATGGAGGGTCATATAGAAGTACATAGTATCAGTTACACACAGTAACTCAAACTACAGACCAAAGAATTAAGAAATAATAAGAGTTGTTACAACCTGGCCCAGTTACCACCCTGTATGGTCAGTCTGTTATGAGTGGATCCAATCACCACATCCCATTGCGCTTCCAAATCAACTGGATCTGGGTAGAATCTAGTCACTGTCTCTAGCCCTGGGACTATGGATACACATTCAGGTTCAGACCTGTTTGACACTCTACCTTGAGACTTAGGGTGCCACCACCCAGAGGCCCTACACCCCCAAATCAGTGTCTGAGCCCTACTGTGCACCCCACACCCCAGTTGCTTCCCAGAGCTCCACCAAGCCAGTGGGACAACGTGGCAGGAAAGCAAGGAAATGAAGGTTACTTACTTGTAGCTGGACTCCCTTGAGATGAGCCTCTGCTTATTCACACTATGGGAATCATGGCACCTGTGCTGTGAGTTTTCAGTACCTTCTGGAAAGCAGTGTCTGTTGAGGCCATTCTCCCCTCTCTCCTCCACCCACCCTGGATTTTTGAGGATAGAAAGGGAAAGTGGCCCTACCTGCTCTCCAGTTCTTTCCACTAATTTTGGAATTCTTAACCTGAGACACTCCAGAAGTAGGGAATGGGTGTGCGTGTGTGTGTGAATATGCAGACCCTCATCTGGAAGAATTCCGGTTACAGGTAAATAACCTTCATTTCTTCTGAGTGGCATCTGCACATTCCCACTTGTGGGAGTTTAGTAAGCAGTACAACCCGCAAGACGGTAGGCTGAAGAGTTCTGGGTAAACAAGGTCAACAGAATACTTAAAACAAGCATCAGCTCTTCATAGAGTGAACAGAAGTGACCAAAATTCTCGCTCTCTCTCAAAAAAAAAACAAAAACAAAAAAACCCTGGTTACTAACCTTTCTGTAACTGTTGTTTTTAGAGAGGTGTTGCACATGTCTATCAAGTTGGCTCCAAGCACCCTCTGGTGTTGCGCACTCACAGCATTGGTATAAAGGGCCTTGCTGACTCTGCTCCCCTTAAGTTTCTTCTTACCGACTGACTCCGATGAGAGGGGACTGACGGTGGGTTTTGGAATAGACATGTGCAATACATCTTGAAGAACAACAGTTACAGAAAGGTTAATAACATGTTTTTTTTCCTTCAAGTGCTTGCACATGTCCTTTCCAATTTAGGTGACTCACAAGCAGTTGTAGAGATGAGCTTGTAGTTCAAGGACAGCCTGACAGCAAGACTGCGCAGCTGAAGTTGGCGTTGTCTCTAGCTAGTTGGTTGATGGCATAGTGCGTTGAGAATACGTGCACGGATGACCAAGTTGCCACTCTGCAGATGTCCTGAACAGGGAATTACATTAGGAAAGTGGCCGAAGAGGACTGCAATCGTGTGAAACGAGCAGTCAGGTTAGCTAGGGATGATACATCTGAGTTCATAACATGCCAGGATGCATAAAGTAATCCAGGATGAACTTCCCATCTTCGCTCAGAGAAGGCCCTTCATTCTCTATCACTATGAACAGTGGAGTCAATCTGTGGAATGGTTTGGTCCTTTGTATATAGAAAACCAGAACCCGCATAACATCCAAAATGTGTAGGCATTGTTCCTCTCTGTTCACATGCGGTTTAGAGTAGAATACCGTCAGGAAGATTGCTTGACTGCAATGGAATTGCTTTGGGAGGAACGGCGGGTGTAGTAGCAGCTGAACCTTATCCTTGAAGAAGATCATATATGGGAGTTCGGATGTAAGTGCCCCAATTTCTGAAACCTTTCTGGCTGAAGTGATGGCTACTAAGGTGGCCACTTTCCAGGAGCGGTGCAACAAGCACGTTGCTAGCTTAGATGCTAGTGTTAGATGAAGAGAGCTGAGGTTCAGATGAAGCAGTCAACCGTGACCCTGGGAGATCAGGTCTGGGAGTAGCGTGAGCAATAGCGAGGTCTCTGTTGAAAGCCCTAACAAGGTGGTGAACCAGTGTTGTCTGGGCCATGCTGGGACTATGAGAATGACCTGCACCCGGTCCAGCTTAATCTTCATCAGAGCCTTGTGTATCAGCCAAGTAGGAGAGAATGCACAATACAGGTGATTTGTCCATGACAACAAGAACGAGTCTGTCAGAAACCCTGGGCTGTGGCCTCGTAGGGAGCAAAACTGGCGGCATTTCCTGTTGTTTCAGGTAGCAACAGGTCTATAAGGGGAGTCTCTCACTGTTGGAAGATGTCCCATTGGAGGGACCACTCGTGGTGAGAGGAGAAAGACCTGCTGAGGTGATCCACCAGCTGGTTCTGCATTCCCGGAAGGTAAGATGCTTCTAGACTGATTGAGCGTGTAATGCAGAACTCGCACAGCTGGGCTGCTTCCTAATATTGGGGAGGGAGGGGGAACGGGACGGGACGGGACGGACGACAGGAGAGCACACACGCCGCAATGTCTGTTGACGTAGAACATGGCTGTCATGTTGTCTGTGAGAACTGAAACAGTTTTGTTTGTAATGTGAGATAAGAATGCCTGACAGGCTAGATGAATTGCCCTGAACTCCCTGTCATTGATATGCAGAGAAAGCTCTTCCTGAGACCAGAGGCCCTGAGTCCTGAGGGACCCTAGGTTTGCTCCCTGGCTAAGGGCCACGGAGTCAGCTACTAGCAACATGGATGGTAGAGGCTGTGAAAAGGGTACCCCCATACATACTATGCAGTGGTTCAGCCATCACATCAGTGTATCGAGGACATGAGCAAGAACAGTGAGCACCAAATCCAGGTGATGATGCAAGGGAGAGTATACCATGGCCAACCAGGCTTAGAGAGGTCTGAGATGTAGCCTCGCGTGTTGCACTACATATGTGCATGAAGCCATGTGGCTCAGAAGTCCCTGACAGTTTTGTGCTGTCATAACTGGATAAACCTGGAGGGACATTTTCACGGCCATAATTGACCTGGAAAATTGCTTTTGAAGTAGGGCCCTCATATGCATGGAGTCGAGAATCACACTGATGAACTCTATAGAAGGGTGGATTTCTGATCATTTATCAGTAGGCCTAGTGCCCAGAAGGTTGATTGGATGAGATGGATATTGGATTCCACCTGAGCTCTGGACTGGCCTCTGACTAGCCAGTTGTCTAGGTACGGGAATAAGCGAACTTCCTTTTTTCTGCGGAAGGCCGCCACCACAACCATACATTAGGTGAAGACACATGGGGCGGCTGACAGGCTGGACAGAAGAATAGCAAACTGGTAAGGAACTTGGTTCATGACAAATCTTAGGAACCTTCTGTGGCCATGAAAGATTGATATGTGGAAGTATGCATCTGTTAGATAGAGGACAGCATACCACTCCCAGTGAGTAAATGATGGAAACCAATGAGACCATGTGAAATTTAAGTTCTTGAGATAGTGGTTGAGATAATGCAGGCCAATACTAGATCTGAGACCACCCTTGGCTTCCAGGATTAGAAAATAATGGGAATAGAACCCCTTTCCTCTTAAGTGGAATGGAATCTCTTTCACAGCTCCCTTCCGAATGGGGGACTGCACTTCTTGTTCTAAGAGTTGCTCGTGAGAAGGGTCCCAGAAGGCGGGGGTGAGAAGGTGGGGTAGACAAAAATTGGATGGTGTATCCCACTTCTACTGTGCTTAGAACCCAACGATCTGAGGTAAGGTGGGTCTAGCCACTGAGGAAGCGGGAGAGTCAGTTGGAAAACAAGGAGAAAATTCCCTATGCAAATGAGGTGTTCCGGCAACCATCACAGGCGGTAAGAAGGAACTGAGGGGGAGCGGGGTTGGTAGGGCCTCTTACACCAGCGGTATGAGTAGAGTCCTGTAAATCTGCCGATATCCACTTTATATCTACATCTGTGGATGTGGATATCTGCAGACCATTTTTGCAGATTGCGGATGGATGCGTATACTAATTTTGTATCCATGCAGGGCTCTAGCTATGAGCGTGCAACACCATAGGGAGCTAGAGCTGACCTGACAGATGCCACTAGGGGAAAAAATTCTGGCAACTGTGCTCAGGGCGCACACACACCTAATTGGAATGGATATGTGTAAGCACTCAAAGTAGTCTTAATGAGGGGAAAATTTTGCTAAAAAACCCAAAATAAAACAAGACCACATATATAGGTACAGTAACAGTCATGCAACATGATGCGATGACGACAGTGTGAAGGTATGCCATGGATGCTACTTTTGTCCTGGATAAGGGCTGACAGTTCCAGGAGACTGAAGCCCTGTCACGTGATAATTGTGAAACAGTGCATTTTACATGGACAATCTTTGGACCACGAGGGCCTGACTCCTCTTATGTCAGCTCCATCTCTCCAAGGGCTTGCAGTTCTTATAGATAAGCTTTGGCCCCATATAAATAATGGCAAAGTTTTCTGAATATACAAAGTATGATACCAAAAGGTAATTGGCTTTGTTTGCAGCAAGAGACATTTAGATTGGATATTAGGAAAAGCTTTCTAACTATAACGTTAGTAAAGCACTGGGACAGGTTATCTAGGAGCTTGTGAAATCCATATAATTGAGGGTTTTAAGAAATGGTTAGACAAATATCTGTCAGGGATGTTGCAGGTATATTTAATCCTTCCTCAGCCTGGAGAGGTGGACATCCTATATTTCTATAATTCCCCATTGAATGTAAATGAGGCGTAGGTCCATATAGACATGCAAGTGGTCAGAATAAGATGGAAAGCCCAGGCATCTCATTTAGGATAGACATGAGGGCAGGACCACCTGTTCTGTAAGAATGAAACTTAAAGGAGATAGTTTCTGAGATACAAGCTTAATGACTATCTATACTACCAAGAATAGTATCTTCATAGAGATACAGTCCAGAACACATGTGACCAATGTTTAAATGGAAACCTCTGAGGTTTACGAGGATAAAAATTACAATCCCACAGATCATGCTAGACGGGAACACCCTAGGGTGAGACAAATGAACCTATTCTTCTGCAACATTTGCAGTACATCCTAACCATTACAATAAAGAATTCAGTCTACTTTAATGCAGCTCTTACAGCAAAATAACTACCCCAAGCAGCTCTAGAGGTACACAGAGCAACCCTGTCACAGAGAAGGTTATTCCTAAAGGAAGAAAGACTGTCAATGTGTATCAGATGTTAGAAAAGATGACAACCAAATGTCTTTTGGCTGGAGTTTCTTTAAAAAAAAAAAAAAAAAAAAAAAAACACAACAACCCACAAAACGATCTCAAATGTAATAGTCAAAACAACAGTCAAGGAAGCCTTATCAAGTTCACCAACTTAGGAATTGTTCAGATGGGAAATTGAAAGGGATTCATAGAGTAGGTCTGACTGATTAAATGCTCGTGTTTTTCAACTTTCAGACATCAGCATAAACGCTCCATCAAGAGACTCAACAATACAGAGTCAAGATGTCAACCAGAGAAACTTCAAATCTGGATGGAAACAGGAGACTTAGTTGTTCGGAAAGCAGGACTTGATGGATACATCATAACCAAGATACTGAATGACAGACTTGTCAATCTCTAACCACGACTACGGATAACTTTATATCAACCTAACATCAAAATCCCTTTTGGTTTAATAAATCAAGGGCAACATGCAAAGCATTTCCTGTTCCAAGTGCAGGAAAGGAGTGGTACATTAGGACACACTTATCTCTGGTTCAGAGCCATAGGAAGGCACATTATCCCTATTTGGAAAGGACTTTAGTCATATTTAACCCATCTGTAGAACAAGGTAATACAAGATGGAGACCTCAAACAGAGTACTTGTACAGTTGAATGAAACTCTTCTCAAAGAATCTGTCAATACGTCTTCTTTCCCTGGTAGATGAGACACAGAACCAATCCAATGAAGGTATTTGACTTTGTGAACAGGAAATTTCCCTGTCAGAACTGGTTAGAGCAAACTCCTCTTCAGTGGTGTGTGTGATACATTCATGTAATGCTGTCCATCATAATTTAGACAGAGTTGCATTTGATGGCGGGGAGAAGAGCATGGCTGGTCAGGGCAGTCTTTCACTCAGCTGCTATGTCTTTACATGGAGCTACATCTTCCACCAAGATCACAAACCTGGGAGTGGATGGAGATGAAGGTGAAGACCCCTTTCCACCCTCTAGGACTATTACTGCACACAGCTGGAATATAAAGAATTTTCTGGAAAGCATGCTCTTCCCCATCTTATGAAATCCTGCATCTGGAAGATACTGAGGCACTGTAGCTAAGTAGTTCCTAGAAAAGGTTGTAGAGTCCTGAAGAGTTCTGTTGAAGTCTCAGACATAACCTGGTATTAAAGCTATCAAGTAACTGCATAGATAAGGAACCTGTCAAGTGCAGAAAAGCTTACAGTTCTGGAATATATCAAGGCTTTAGTGACCACAAATTTTCTAAGTGAGTATGAAAGTTGTGTAAACTACTAGGGAAGAACCATCTAAACACATAGAGGGTCAAGTCTATATAGAGACAAACACCCAAACATTCAAGGAGAGAGTCATGACAGCCAGGAAACACTTACTGCCATAGAAATGGCAATCAGAAAGGTACAGCTTTACTGATTGAGATCTTCTTCAACTCCAATTAGAGATATGTATAAAGAAATAAATATGCAACAATTGCACAGAAAGGGGGGTAAGTCTGGAACATTTCTGGAAATTAAAAAGAGCTCTTTCTCTGGAACTCAGAAGTATGATGCCCCTCAGGATATTAGTACAACCAGACAGCAGACTTCTCCATGCCACGTAGTCCTGTTGTCCACCCTGTATGAGAGGTGGCAAACCTCATTCACACTGTGGCCAGGAAATAAACCTTATGCAGCATTTAAGTGTAGGCAATGGATGTTTCAACCCTTAGGTTCAACGGTCCTTCCAAATTGGAATGAACAGAAGCTAGGTTTACTGAGACCCGAAAGGCGGGTCCACTGCTCCATTGTACCAGAGTACTCTTAGAGCCAAGGCTCGCTTAGTAAAGCTAAATATCAGTGCCTATACGTGTTTCTACTACACATAGGAGGGAGGCGTAATGTCATTGGTAGCCAATCCCAGACACTGGACTCCTTCCTCGTTTAGAACCAGAAGCTAGGTATACAGAGCCCAATAATATTCTGATAAAATTTCCTCTTGCAAGAGGTTATGTTGATTGATCCATGTGTCTATTTATGTCTGATCTAGAACAGTGGTTCTCAACCAGGGGTACACGTACCCCTGGGGGTACGCAGAGGTCTTCCAACGGCTACATCAAATCATCTAGATATTTGCCTAGTTTTACAACAGGATACATGAAAAGCACTAGCAAAATCAGTACAAACTAAAATTTCATACAATGACTTGTTTATAATGCTCTATACACACTATACACTGAAATGTAAGTATAACAATTATATTCCATGGTCAAAATGAGGAAGTAAGCAATTTTTCAGTAATAGTGTGTTGTGACACTTGTATTTTTATGTCTGATTTTGTAAGCAAGTACTTTTCAAATGAGGTGAAACTTGGGGGTACACACGACAAAATCAGACTCCTGAAAGGGTACAGTAGTCTGTAAAGGTTGACAGCCACTGATCCAGGAGATATCAGAGTGGGCCTCAAAGCCCATCATATACACCTCTAAATCTAAATAGGTCCTACAGCACGGTATCTTCTCTGCAGAACCTTGGCAACATGCTTTTTAATTCCCTGGACTTCAATATCTTTTTTTTGCCTTTGCATTTGAGGGCTACAAAAAGGGTCAGAAGCCAAAAGGCAATCCTTTCTGGATCAGACTGATCCTGTGACACCGTAACCTGTCTCTCCTACAAAAGCTGCACAGCAGAGAAATCTTTGTATACTTGAAATATCTCAGAATCAATAGAACTTTAGTGGGTATAGACCCTCAGATCTGAAGGGAGTCTCATCTAGGTATCAGTTCTCAGCCTTTCAGATCTCAGCATCTGTATCTTGCAAACTTGGATCTGATCAGAAGCTCGTTCTTCCCCCTTTCCAGTGTTGCAAGGGTTTCTCCACAATGAATTTGTTTCCTCAAGCCACTATATTGGGTACAGAATCAATAAGGCAAGTAGTTCTGCCAAGATCATGGTGTTGGAATTTCAGTAACATGGTCTCAGTCAGAGGTGGGCAAACTATGGCCCGCGGGACCGTCCTGCCCGGCCCCTGAGCTCATGGCCAGGGAGGCTAGCCCCCCTCCCCCGCAGCCACACTGCCGCGCGGGCAGTGCTCTGGGCACCAGGGTTGCACGCTCCTGCAGGGCAGAGTGGCAGCATGTCTGGCTCTGGCTGGGCAGCGTGGCTGCCAGACATGCTGCTCTGAGCGGCATGGTAAGGGGGCAGGGGGGAGGGGTTGGATAAGGGGCAGGGGGTCCCTGGGGGCAGTGGTTCGGGGGGGGGGAAAGAAGGGGATGAGGAACGGGGGGGTGGTTAGGGGCAGAGTTCCCGGGAGGGGCAGTCAGGGGACAAGGAATGGGGGAGTTCTGAGGGGGGCAGTCAGGGGGCGGGAAGTGAGATGGGTAGGATAGAGGATGGGGGCCAGGGTGTTTGGGAACATGTGCACAGCGTTCCCTACCCTGCCCTCCATACAGTTTCGCATCCCAGTGTGGGCCTTGGGCCAAAACGTTTGCCCACCCCGGTCTTAGTGGTGCAGAACCACTAGACAAATTACTCTCAATAGTTAAAGATGTCTGATTCTCATGCTGGCTACATCCCAAGCAATTTGATCTCTTCTTGGCAACCATGCTTGGCAGTTATTCATATCTGGCTGTTGAATCTGGATCCATGTTATCACTTAGGATCCACGTTGGTTCTGGCTCTGGATATGTACTTGCCAGCCACTCATCTATGCTTAGCTGTAAAATTCGGATTTTTTTTCCTTTTGTAGCCTGAACCCATGCTTTGCTGCAGCCCCAGATCTGGGTTTTGCAGCTCCAGATCCTGGCTCTGCTGATCATGATCCTTTGGAAACTGGATCCAGTGGCCAGAGAGCCCCTTTAGGCACATTAGGTCAACCTGGACAGACCCTGGAACCTTGAGGATGACCAGATGCCGAAGCTGATGCTAGACTTACAAATGGCCAGACTTAGTTGACTGAGCCGGAGGAGCCTCCCCTGTCAGCTGGGTGGTGTGAAATGGCCTAAACCCCTCCTGTCAGTCCAGACAAAACCTGTGTCAGACAAGCATCTGCTCTCCTCTTTTAAAAGAAAAACTTCACAAAATAACTAAAAATAAAATTTGCCCCGAAGTTTACCAAAGAGATGGGTGGCGGGAATAGATGAGGAAAGCATCAAGGACACTCAAAGCTTATGCTCAAATAAATTTGTTAGTCTCTAAGGTGCCACAAGTACTCCTCGTTCTTTTTGCTGATACAAACTAACACAGCTACCACACTGAAACCTGTGTTCAATATAGGTTCTCTGCCCCTCTGGTGGTTAAAATGAATTGTAAGGCAGTTAGGGCCACTCCCCATTTTCTACCTTCAGAACCCTCCAGGATAAGAGGGGGAGGAAGGGGCAAGTGGCCCCAACGGATGCAGCTTTCCAGAAGGCTCTGGAAGCTCATAGTGTAGGTGCCTAGGAATAAACAGAGATCTAATGAAGAACAATACAGACTAATAAGAATTTGTTAACCATAGTGACTTTACTCTTAAAGCACTTGAGAGAGAGAGAGAGATCTCTCTGAAAACAACAAAAGTCTAAGATTCATCTTCCCCATGTCTGATCTCTCTCCTTTTGTAAGTCTAAGGTTTGCCAGCACTTCAGGCTGGGCAGAGTCCAACCTGCTCAACCCCTCTCTCTCTCTCTCTGCAAGTTCTCCTTTGCATGGTGAAGGTGGGACCCTAGCACAGAACAGTACCCCACTGTTCAGTTGCCATCTCTCTGCCACATGCTCCACTAGGAAACTCCAGCCCCTTCCACAAGTCATGCCTGCCCCCCTTGTTTAGAAAAAACATTCATCCATGAGGATGTGCCAGTAGTTGAGCCATTCAAAATCAACAGCTCCCCGCTCTGTCTATCAGACGTTCCATGACTTCCAATCCATCAGTGTTGATCAGTTGCGTCTTCTTAGCCTTCTCCTTCCTGTCTTTCTTCTACTGAGGTGTTTGATTAGCTCCTTGCTTCACACTTCCCCACCCTCTCCTCTTTTGCCTTCCCCTCCCATCACAAGGTCTGCCCTGCCAATCCACAGCCATGGCTCACCCTGACATCCAATTCCTCAGCTCCTGCTCTCACACCACAGAACATCTCTGGAGGAAATTCTGTGACCAGGCTGACTTCCTCTGCTACAAATTCATTCTTATCTCCTTCAGTTCTGCCAGTTTCCTTACTAAGCAACTCCACTTCTCCACATTAATTGAATCCTACACCCAGAACCCCAGCCATCTTTTTGCCAACTTTGACTGACTCCTCAAAACCTCCCCTCCTCCTGCCTCTACCTCTCTCCCCGCACAGGATCTCAGATTTCTCTCAAGAGAAAACTGACAAGATACAGCATATGAACTTCCCCCTCCTTTTACCTTGGCTTCCCTTTCCTGTCCTACACTTCTCATCTCCTTCCCCTGTCACAGAAGTTTCTAGTCTGCTCTCCTCCTGTAACCTTTCCACTTGTCACTGTGATCCCATCCCACACCCTCATCTCACTCATGCCCACTCTTATGCCTTTCCTTACTTTTCCCCCCTCAACCTCTGGCTCTCCTCTTACTCAGTCTCCTCACAATACAAGCATACTTTAGTCTCTGACATCTTAAAACCACCACCCTTAATTCCACTTGCCTCTTCAACTATCACGCCTTTTTCCCTTTCATCTCTAAGCTATTTGGACACATGGTCTACAATTTCTGTCTGGAGTGCCTCTTGTCCAATTCAGTCCTATACTTTCTCTGATCTGGTTTCTATCCGCTGCACTCCACTGAAACCACTCTAGCCAATCTCTCATGACTTTTTCCTCCTAAAGCTCAGAACCAGTACTCCATCCTCCTGCTTGACCTGCCAGCCTTCTGTGACAACACTGACCACACTTCACTTCTTGAAATCATGCCCTCCCTTAGCTTCCATAACTCTCTCTCTCCTGATACGCCTCTTCTACACCTCTAACTACTACTTCAACATATACATCAGATCTTTCTCATTCCCCCCTCCCCCAACTTTCTGTGAAGATTACACAGGGCTCTATGCTTTGTACCCTCTCTTCTCCCTCTACACTTTATCTTTGTGTAATCTCATTTGCAAACATAAATTCAACTACTATCATGATGCTGATGATTCACAGATCTACCTCTCTATTCCAGACCTATCTCCTTCTATGCAAACTACAATCTAATCTGGTCTCTCTGACATCTTCTTGAGCATGTCTAGCTGTCCGCTCAAACACAACATAGCTGAAACAAAACTCCTAATTTTCTTCTCACCAAGACTTCCCCACTGCCTTTCTTGATCTCTGTGGACACCACCACAATCCTGCCTGTCACTCAGGCCTATAACCTGGGTATCATTTTTCATTCAGACCTCTCTTTAGGTCCTCACATCTAGGCCAAGTCTAAGTTTTGCAGATTCTTTGTGCATAACATCTAAAATATTGCCTTTCTGATTCATCCACACAGCTCAAACTCTCATCCAAGATCTCATCTTTGTCCCAATTACTGCAACATCATTCTCTACTCTTGACAATGCAGTTTTGCCTGATTATCTATTCAGAATACTGCTGCAAAGATTGTTTTCCTAGCCTGTTGCTTTGACCACATTCTTTGCAACCCTCCACTGGCTCCCCTTTTTCTACCACAACATACATAAGTTGCTTGTGTTCACTTTTAAGGATAGCCTATTCCCACATACCTATCATCTCTCATTAGAGAACGAGATGCTGATCCTCACCTACAAGTGGCCCAAGATGCCAGCCTCCATCACCTAGTTGTTAAATTTTCTAACAGGCATCTTTGTGCTTTCAACCACACATTTGGGAGAAGCTCCCCATAAACTTCCTCCTTCCAGACCCTCCTCAAGGCACTGCTTTGCCATGATGCCTACAAAAAAACCTAACAATGGTTTGGCTGCTCTTGTGCTGAGACCACTGCTTATCAAGCTGACCAATACTGTCTCACTGCTTCCTTGTACTCTTGTCTGTCTGTATCCATCTGTTGTCTCTTGTCGTATACCAGACTGTAAGCTCTCTGAGGCAGAAACTGGGTTTTTTTTGGATCTATGTTTCGACAATACCTAGCACAATGGGCTCCTAGTCCACAACTAGGGCTCAGAGAGGCTACAGTAATACAAATAATCACAACAAATGGCTCTCAGCAACAGTCCTTCAATGAGATATCAAACACCTTAACCAATAGGTTATCTTCAGGAACATTCAGGCTTATTTTCACTCACAGTACAGCACGGGGTTCACAATTTGACAAATATGTTGCACTTTGTCACAGCAGTTCCTTCCCTCACTCCCCCCCCAAACAAACAAAAAGGTAACCCTGTTTCTGTATCACTGCTCATGCTAAAACAATGACTGAAATCTGGAAATGCCCCACAAGGTGTTTAAAATTACTAAGTGTTCTTGGTAAACAATTACATTTCTAGCCGTAGTTTCTGGACACAGTTACAACTGTTTTCTGGTTTCAGGGAAGGGAAACTACTTCTCTCAGGAGGCCAACATTTACCGTTTTTTGCGCTCTCTGCTCCTGTCCCTGGAACTATGCCTGCTTCTCTGATGGCTGCGGCTCCTGCTGCGACTGCTGGAGCGAGACCTGTGACGGTGGCGTTTCTCACGGGATTTGGAGCGAGTTCTTCTCTTTCGCTCCCGGGAGGCAGAGCGAGATCGATGTCTGCGGCGATCTCGAGACCTAGATCTGGAAACAGAAAGAAAGGATTTACGGTGAATGAGGCAGTCAGCTGCTCTACCAATATACCAATATTTAGTGCTCTGTACACAGTATTGGGTCTGTACAGAGATCAGTTTCCAATTATCACAGCTATTATCCATTTCTCAGAGAGACTGGCCCGAAGGAGGAAAGTGATGAGGGAATCCTCCAAATTCCCCTCTGACAAGTCCAACCAAATTTAGAGCAGATGAAGGGAAGACTCTGTATGTTTGGCCATTTGCCACTACCTTTCAAAGAAATCAAAGTGCTTATTTGACAGAGTCTATTTAACAAACAGTTAAAGTTACAGAATGTTGATGTTATGGAAGATGCTGTGACAATGAACCTTTGGGTAGGTGCTTTATGTTGCAGTTCTGTCTATGAAGCCTTCTATTTACGACATGATATGCACCAGCTATCACTGAAGTTTTAAAACAAGAGCTATATTCTGGTTTAGGGCCACTAACACAAGACTATATTTGCAGGCTCTCAAACCCCTGAAGGTTTATTATTACAAATTCTTTCCTATTGAAAGGACGGCAATGCAAACTAGTGGCTTCCAACTGAAGCTTAAGAGGCAAGGTGCATTGCCTAAGTACTGACACCTCTGGACAGGTCATCTGTGGATATTGAACCTGGGACCTCTGGGTCTAAAAGGACAAGTGTCTATTGCTTAAGCTAAAGGACCCTGACCATCAGCTTGCAAGCAGTCACAGATGCAAGCCTTTCAACATGTTCTAACTACTATCAGAGGAGGAAAAAAACATCGTGTTCGCCATGGGCGAACACATGTGCATACGCAGTCCAATACCATAGTGATCAGTGCAGTATAAATCTGTTGAGAACGGCCATCCTCTATGCTGCTTTGGTGCTAAACAAGGACACTGCAGTCTAGTAATGCTTGACAATGAAATTTATAAAGGTTCTCGCTTTTAAAAGCCTGGCTTCACTACTAGTACCCCTTTCCTGCAGATTACATACCTTCTGGGATTCTTGCTATGGGATCTGGACCTGAAACAAATGGAAAATGGTGATCAGCTTTTGTTATACAAACAGATTCACAATTTGAAAATGCAGAATATTACAAAGAGAACAAGCTAGAGGAACTGATTACTTACCACAGGGGTTGGCAATCTTTGGCACACGGCCCATCAGGGTAATCTGCTGGCGGGCCGTGAGACATTTTGTTTACGTTGACCATCCGCAGGCACAGCCCCCCGCAGCTCCCAATGGCTGCGGTTCGCCATTCCCGGCCAATGGGAGCTGCAGGAAGCAGCGGCCAGCACGGCAGGCCACAGGGATGTGCTGGCCGCTGCTTCCTGCAGCTCCCATTGGCCGGGAACGGCGAACCGCAGCCATTGGGAGCTACAGGGGTCCCGTGCCTGCGGACGGTCAACGTAAACAAAATGTCTCGCGGCCTGCCACCAGATTACCCTGATGAACCGCATGTCGAAGGTTGCCGACCCCGACTTACTATTACATTTCTTATTCTATAAAAAACAGTTACGATAAAGGCCCTTTTAAAATGTGAGTTACAATCTTTTTAGAGGAAGATTTCCCAATACTACATTGATCTGACTGTTTAAATGCTGCTTCTCTTTTCTTTCTGGGTATAGCATGCCACAAAAATTCCCTGTTTTATTTAAACTCTTTCTTGTTTTTCATGAAAACCTTAGAAGGTTAAGGAAAATACTGTCTCTCTGTTCTTCTGATGCACAGAACACCTGATTTTATGGGGGATTTCACAGCTGAGATGTGAGCTCATCAACATTGCTGTCGAAAGTCATTGTGGACTTCTTGAGGCCACAACAAAATGCATGCAAACAGCAGTTTAAACAAGTCTGCACGTGAATTCCTAGAAACAGTGATTGCGTATTTCATGGAGAAGATTCAGGACCGCTCCAAAACTGCCAATCATATATTCACCTCTTTTTTAGGTCTAATTTGATAATTTCAGATACCCTGCATAGATAGATTGGAAAGTATTTTCCCTAAAAGACACCTAATGTATAATCTACTTGTTAACTCTCAGAGAAAATTACATGTCTGAAATCACACTGAAAAGTCAGTATTTGATCATGTGTATATTCACCCAGTTGTATCCATTACTTATATAGAAAAAGTATTCCACCAGAAACAAGGAGTTATAGGCTTGAGAAAAGTAGTCAAATACCAAATTACTTTCAATTTATGTAGAATTTTCAGCAAATGCAGCCTGTTCTGCCACCAAGTATACATACACAACCACAAACATGCAAGAAAATTCAGTATTACATAGATTCTAAAATGACTATTAAATGTATGCTGTCAAAAACAGAGCAGATCTCTACCTCCTTAGCTTCTCCCTTTCTTCTTTCTCCCTCTCTTCTCTGCGTTTCAGGCGTTCCTGATTTCGTTTTTCTTGTTTATCAGCCACAACCCTCTAAAAACAAAGGGACATCTTCAATACATCACTTCAGCTGAAAGGTCATATAAAATCATATAAAAACAGTTAACAGTTGGTTCTTCCCCACTTTCTGTGCACGTATATTATCCCCCCTCTTCTCATTCTCTCAGCATCATATTTGCCTTATTTACTTTGTTTAGGAAGTGGCCATTATTACAAGAGAGCTACAGAGAAGAGATGGTACTAATATCAAGACCTGAAGGAGGCAGAACTATACTAATTCAAAGTTTCGCATGGAAGGGAGTTCAAAAGCAGTGGGTCAGAAGCAGTGGGATTTCAACATGAGAGTTTCCATACTAATTCTATCGTACTCTGGCCAGTGGGTGGTAAATCAGAATGAGTAGAGCTAGAAATTTAATGAGCTTCCTTTGTTTACACTGGAAGATAAATAAGGTCTTAGTCTGCATCAAAGACCCTGGTTTGGAGGCTACTTCTCTCCACACTGTGAACATGACAGTTACAATCAGAGAAAGGATGCTTCAGCTAGTAGTATGTAGGTTGAATTCACTACAGCTAGGGGCAGGGCACCCTGAGCAGAGGGCCCTTAGGTGTGGAACACACTGGAACTGGACATTAGGAAAAGCCCCCCAAGTCTTTCCACTTTCTGGGCATAATGCAAGAGATTCATCTCTTTATAAAAGGTCTTCTGAATTGTGGAATTGTCCCAGACCATCTTGATTATATCTCTGAGGAGAGTTTGAGGAAGGAGGACAGTTATCTTTTTTTTGTAAGTGACGTACTTCAAAGATTACATAATACAGTTTACTTTAGGAATTTGGAATAATTATCCATGGACAAATTTTTTCAGTTGGTGGTAATAGCTGAGTATTCAATTTCTTATAGTTTTGATGTCAAGTAATTCCTTGTACAACAATGACAATTTACTTGTAATTATTTTTAATAACTATTCTTGTTCCAAGGAGCTATTTGCATTAATGTCTTCTCATAAATATCGCACATAACCACACAAAACAACATTCTGGGTCCACTAGCACTTTTACTCACTATCCTAACAGAAGCATTTTCTGCATTTGGACTCCAATTCAGGAAAACTTGTGCTTAACTCTTATTGAAGTTAATGGACCTTAAGCACATGCTTACATATCTCACTGAATTTCAAAACCATAATTCATAGATAATTTTTAAGGCCAGAAAGGACCATTATGATAACACAGTCCTACCAACTGCATAACACAGGACACAGAATTTTACTCAGTATTTCTTGCATCAAGCCCACAATTTCTAGTTAGGCTAGAGACTCATTTAGAAAAGACATATTAGCAGAGCAGGGAGAGCAGACAAAGTTGGGAGTTTAGAGGTGGTGTGAGGTCTTGTCAGCTCTGAATTCTCCCATTCTGTGTGTGTGCTGGGATCTCGGGGAGCCCCGCCCCTCTCCCTTCCTGTTGTGTGTTCTGAAATCTGGGGGACTGTGCTCCTCTTGCGGTGTCTGGGCCCCTCTTCTCGACTTTCCATCTGAGATGGAATCTGGGGTAGGGAGACTGAAAGTAACAAAAATTTAAACATCTGAAATCCAGAAAATGAATAGTTAAGATACATATTACCCCTGTGTGGGTGAGGGGACTGGCCTGCTTTGGAAGAAATGCAGACTGGATGGCCCTGGGGCATTGGTGGAGTAGCCTGGCTGAACCAGAAGCAGGAGTCCCAGATGGGAGAAGGGAAGCCAGCTCAGTGCCCACCTTGGGCTACTTAGTCAAGGTAGCGTGCATCCCTCCAGTAAGCTGCTGCCTGGAATAAGTATACGTAGCAGCACAGGACAGGAGACAGCAGGAAGCAATTTTTTACATGTTAAAAGCTTCTACAGTGTGAACTAATGGCTTGATGGAATGGGAAGAGGAAGGGGAGCTGGAAATGGTGGTGGTGGTGGTGTTACATGTTGTGGGGAACGGTGGGGCAGGAGGGAGAAGGAGACAGACCCACCAGTCTTCTCTTGCATACTCAAGTTACTTTAACAACCATGTAATAAAACTGTCAAGGGTATGGGATATAGACTGTGAAAGAAATTTCTCTCATTGGCCCAGTTAGCAACTACACATTGCAAACATTTCAAAGCATGTCCATTTTCTTGATTCCACCGTAACAAAATATGCATAGGAGCAGTTAGGAACCACAGAGCAATTGTGTGGCCTAGTGGAAAGACCACTGGACTAGGACTATTCCTAACTCTGCCACTGGCCTGTTGGGTGACCTTGGGCAAGTCACTTCACCTCAGGTTCCCATGTGTAAAATGGGCATAACAATATAAAAGTTCTTTAAGAACTACTGATTAAAAGCACTATATAAAAGCTAGGTCTTTTATTACTACTTAGCCACAACAACATATCAACTGCAAACCTGGGTGAGAATTACAACTGCCTAAATGACCACAAACTCTTACCAACATACATTTCTTTTTTTAAAAAGCTAGGAAATTAAATGGCAAAAGACACAGTTAAGATTGCATGATAGCTCAAGCCCTTCCAGAATGTTGAGTTCTACAAAATCAAGCTTCTGAAAACCAGGAAATAGTCAAGGTACATGCCCATGCAACCTTACCTCTGCACTTCCTTTGAACTGACAAATGCCGCTGGGAATTATCTGCATGCACTCCAGCTGCATTCATTGTGTTAGGTATAGCTGTTTTGAATGGTGAAGGAATAAACTGAAGCAGCTTGAAAGAGCTGTGATTGTCATATGAGATCTGTGTCTGAGTCCCCCCCATGTGCATTATCAAAGAAAAGAGGCGCACATGAGTACCTTGGGGTTCCAGTCCACACCATTTCAATACAAGAATTATGTAGGTTGTGTCAGTAGCAGGACACTGAGGCCTTCTTCCAACAGGTACTGTCAGTAGTGAGGTGGGATATGAGAGCAGTCTATGGATTGAATGATGTGTTGAGGAAAGAAAACACAGTTTTCTGTTTGAATATAGTGCAAGTGCAGGTAGAACCTGACATTACAATAAAAAGGCAAAGAGCGAACACGTGTGTTATGGGGCACCACTAAAAGAGGGAGAAGGCTGTGTGGGGCTTTTACCTTAACTCTGTTTCCTAATTTTCAGAAGTTTAAGTTTTCTGAAGGTCATGGGCTATCACCAGGAAACCTTAACTGTGTTAAAGTTTTTGCCATTTAATTCAATCTTAAGGTTTCAAGTGATGGGGAAATCACCACATCCCAAGGTAAGTTATTTCAATGGTTAAGCTACTGTTAAAAATTTGCATCATATTTCTAGTTTGAATTTATCTATTGTCAACTTGCAGGCATTGGATCTTGTTATGCCTTTGTCTGCTAAATTGAAGAGCCATCTACTACCAACTTCTCCCTCCCCACGTAGCTACTTTTACAGGGTGCTCAAATCACCTATTAACCTTTGCTTGGATATGTTATATAGACAGAGCTTCTTTCATTTCTCACTGTAATGAAGGGTTTCCAGACCTTTAGTCATTCTTGTAAATCTTTTCTGGATCATGTCCAATTTTTCAACATCCTTTTTGAAGCATGGACACCACATTCCACTAATGGTCCTGTTCACATTGAACACTGAAGAAATACCACCTCTATTCCTACTCAATATTCTCCCTGCTTGTACATCCAAGAATCGCATTACCCCTCTTAGCCATAGCATCATACTGAGAACTCATGTTCAGGTCGTTATCCAACATGACCATCAAGTCCTTTTCAGAGTCAGTGCATTCCAGGATAGAGTTTCCTCTTCTGTAAGTGTGACCTACGTTCTTTGTTCAGAGATTATGATCTTGCCTTTGGCTATATTAAAATGCAGGTTGTTCAAATGAACTCACCATACCAAGAGATCATTTCATATAAAACTGTCCTATCATTATCTTTAACTTACCATTCAACCAATTTTTAATATGGGCCTGCCTCAAAAGTTTTAAATTTACAAGATGAACAAATAAATTCACACACAATAGAAAGTTTCCTCTAAGATCTTCTCATACGTGAATAAGTCGTCAGTAAAAGAGAAAGAAAAAATAAGTAAGACTGATTTACCCTGAGCTCCTCAAGTTTCTCCCTTATTTCGATGAACCCTAAGTGCAGTTTTCCTCCAAAGTGGTCAGCAAGTCGTCGGTCGTTATCATGAAGACCAAGATAGGCAGAACACACTTCACAAACACGGAGCTTCTGCTGCTGAAAGCTGGAGGCAGGCATTGAATTCCTGTACACTTCCTGGGGGGGAAGATACATTTTGAGAGCTTCTTACTCTTCAATACGTGAAAATATGAACACAAGAACGTCCTGCCAGAAGCAACATACATAAAGGGTTATACCTGCCAATTAAGAGTCAAAGTAATTCAGGATACTATATTAGACCTGTTTTACTATTAATTTTATCCATGTAAGGTATAAATCAAATGTCTCCATTAAAATACAAAGAAGTGTCATTATTTTTAAACATAACATTATTTGGACACTAACTACAAAAGAAAGGGCCATGGACAATTCATTTTGCTTTCCAAATAAAGACAAAAGAAAACAGACCTGTTCTTTAATCTCTGCTCCACAGCAGGTTACTTTGGAGGAGCCTGACAATTTTTGAGAGTTCAACGTAGCTGGTAAATATTAGCAGTGAGCACCATATCTATGAAGATTGCACAGTGGCTTCCATAGTGAATCTATTTAAAATGCTATCCTGAAAAATCATCTTTCCAGCATTGATCTCTACTGAAGAGTTATTTTTAATTGAGCAAAATGTGTTTGGCCATTTGAGTATATGAGGGCAGCTGGGAGAAGGAACAAAGCCACACAATCCTCTGAATTTTTTTTTTTTTTAAACAGTTATTTTAAGCTGCTCAAGCATCAAAAAGACTCAGCTAGAAAGCAGAAATAGGACATGGAAATAGCTCTCAGTGAACAGAGTCTTTTGAGAGCTCCAGTGAAAACTGGTCTGTCTTGTTAGAGTTACACACCTTTGAAAAAGTCTCGCTCAGTGTAGCTTATGATGCATAAGGCTGAAAACTAGTCTTCTTACCAGCACTAGCCATGACACCGACTGGTCTTAACAACTGTAGAACCAAATACACCGTCCACAGAAACTAAACATACCAACGTAGCTCAACTTAAGTAAAAGCCTTATCTGTGGAAATAAATACACTTGAAATAGTGTAGGATTACCTTAAAAAAAAAAAAAAAGTGGGAACACCAACAGAGACCCCAATGGACTGAACAGTTACAGAATAGTGGTGAAAATACTCTGATATATTTAGGCCATCTAACTCTGTAGCAAAGTTAGCTTTACAATCAGGGTGAAGAAAAATCAACGATGAAAAAGAATCCTTTTTTTTAAATTTAATTCGGACTTTTTTTTGATAAAAAAGCTTTTTGAGGGAAAAACCTATCTAAAGATAGTTTTAATTCAGATACATTATAGCTCAAAGATATCTCACCATGGAATAGGGACTATAAATTCTAATTCTATAGTACGAGACAATATATTCATGTAATGTTTAAGAAAAGTTTTGTAAATGAGTTCCAATAGTTCATGGATTAGGGACCCAATCTTATGGGGTTCCAGGGGCTTCTGTATAGATTTAGATTAATCTTTCTATCTACCCAATTGGACTCAGTGCTCAGTCTAGAAGATACCATCAGAAATGCTTAGTTTTCCAGTTCTGAAACTGTGCATTTGAATCTCCAGAGATAACATGCTTGTTAACAGCAAAAATGGTTTTAAATAAATAAATAAATAAATAAATAAAGTAGAGGTGAGAGATAACAGTCCTCAACCCTACTGTCCCTCTGCAAATTTGTGTACACAGAGTCAATCCCTTACCTCTCTCTAAAAGTGCAAAGTTTCAAGAAGTTCAATGAATAGAAGACTGTTGGGGGCGGAATAGACCTGGACAAGAAGAAGTCTGGAAATAGATGTGAGAAGGGAGGGACAAGCAGTAGAAACAAAAGTGAAACTGTTTGAGCAGCATATTCCAGAAGTCTTGAGGTCTTTCTGACTGTAGCCTTCATTGATTTGACATCTACCATACCATTCTCTCACTAGAAGGGAAAACCTATAATGGCAGCAGGCCGTGAGAGAGACCAAGTTTGGGAATAATTTAATTAAGTTCCTCTACCTGTGGGTAAGACCGGCAAACAGTGCAACAAAGAAATGCAAGGCCTGGTTGCCCGAATGAAACAACATCATGAGAAGTGTTCCTTCTCAGGAGGGAGCTGCATTGAAGATGATGAAAGGAACATGTCTGAACATGCAGGATCTTCAGGGTGGTAAAGTTTTTTTATTTCATACTTCTTTCTTAAGGACTGCCTGTGTTCCTTCTGGACTATTCTTGAATTCTCATGTTTGAGTAAAAAAATATAGTTGTTACTCTATGGTACTATCATTTTAGATGCAGTTGTGATAAAAAATAAATAGCTGAAATAGGCAGATCTTCCTTTTACAATTTCACCTTTACAGTAGTACTGAGTGTCAGTGAATGCAATGAGCAGTATGGTAATAATAATAAACTACATTGACTTATTTTGTTTAGGAGAATCCATCCTCAACATACAGGATTCTGAAGATTATCCACCTTCAAGTTCACCATCATTTTCTATAGTTTCAGAGTTATCTGCCAATGATAGTGTTTCAGTCACATCATGTATGTCACATAGCCACAGTATATCACCTGTAGCAAAAAGAAAAGAAAATCTCCGTCATCCAGAAACCACCACAGATAAGTTTTTGATAAGAACCAGCAGATTACAGAAAGAGGTAATTGATGAAAAAATTGCCCCGTTTATTTATGCAACAAACTCTCCTTTCCGTATGATTGAGAACCCACACTTCATTAACATGGTTCAGTCATTCAGACCAGGATACAGTCCACCCGACAGAACAGATGTCGCAGGCAAATTGCTGGATAAAGTGTATGAAAGAGAAATTGTACAAAAGGTCTAGAGAGTGAAATTGTTAACCTGAGTCTTGATGGGTGGGAAGCAATGTCCACAATGATCCTGTTGTATGTGCTTGTGTGACAACAGAAGAAGGGAATGTCTTCCTTACAGAAGCAATTGATACATCAGGAAATGCACACATAGCAGAATACTTACAAGAAGTAGCAGTAAAAGCTAGAACAAACTGTGAAAAAAAATGCAAAATGTCTAGTACGTAGCTTGGTCACAGACAACGCTGCAAATGTATCCAAGTTGAGAAGAATTTTAGAAGAGAGTCCCAAGCTAATAACATACAGTTGCAGTGCTCATTTCATGCACCTCCTAACCAAAGACTTCAGTGTTCCAGAAATAAAGGCTAATGTTGTTGAAATTGCAAAATACTTCCGTAACCACCACTTTGCAGCCGCTGCTCTGAAAAAAGTGAAGGGAACCAAGCTAACTCTCCCACAAGATGGGCGATGGAACTCAGTAGTGGACTGTTTTGAGCACTATATCAAGAACTGGCCTAATCTGATGACAGTTTGTGAACAAAATCGTTAAAAAATAGATGGCACTGTCACAGCCAAAGTTCTCAACATTGGGCTTAAGAGAAATGTGGAGCACATGCTGAGTACCCTGAAGCCTATTTCTGTAGCCTTGAACAAAATGCAGGGAAATAGCTGTTTTATTGCTGATGCTGTTGAAATTTTGAAAGAACTGAGTGAGATCTTAAAAAGAGAAATATGCAATGAGAGAGTTAAATTACAAGCATTAAAAAAAAAAAAAACCGAATGGGTCAGACACTATTTCCAGCTCATTTTCTTGCAAATATTCTCAATACTCAGTACCAGGGTCAAACCTTAACTGCTGAAGAAAAGGAGTTGGCTATGACATGGACATCCAACAATCATCCCTCCATAATGCCAACTATAATAAACTTCAGGGCTAAGGGTGAACCATTCAAGAAATATATGTTTGTTGATGTTTTAAAGAAAGTCACACCAGTGAACCGGTGGAAGTCACTTAAGCACTTGGATTCAGAGACTGCTGAAATGATCATCTCACTTTCTACACCTGCAGAAGAAGCTACTGCTGTTAAAAGAGTATTTTCTTCCTTTGGAGTAATTCATTCCAAACTGAGACATTGTTTTGGGACCTGAAAAAGCAGGAAAGCTTGTTTTTCTTTTCCAGATTATGAACAAAACAGGAAAATGAAGGTGAAGACAACTGTGTTAGCTGTAGAAGTCAATATTTTAACTTTCTCATGTTGACCTGGCTGACAGTCGATTTATTTATTTTTAATATTTCATTTAACTATTTTAGTTAAAACAATTTAAACAAAAACAAACCTCATTTTAAAAAACTTGAATGTTTAACTAAAATCAAAAAATCATATGCTTGTTTTGTTAAAATATTATATGTTTGCTGTTGAAGAAAAACATCCAGAATACATAACCTTGTTGTTTTAGTTAAATAAAACAATTTAAATGTCTGTCTGGTGAATCCTCCAAATATTAATGATTAACCTGTTGAATTGGAGATAGTTCACTTCCCACTGACTTCATAAATATCTGCTTCAATTACCTTTGGTAAATGAAATAACCAAACAATCATTCATTTTCTGGTATAGTGGTAAACTAATCTGAAAAGTTTTCAAAATAAATCACTTTAAAAACGTATAGTGTGTACCTTCTAAAAATAAAACCTACATCTATCTCTGAGTTGTGAAGAATATGTATTAAGGTTAGAACAACCAAACTTTTATGTAGAAATCCATGATTAAATCAAGTCTTCCTAACTAGTGATTTAAATCAATTTGATTTGATTAAATCAAATCCACCCTGTTTACAATTGATTGCCTCAATCCCTGAATCAAAATTAAGGATGTGTTGCTGATTGATAACAATTGTATAGTACATAGCTGCTGATAAATTTTAAGTTATTATTTTGGGGCATTCAAAAAATGTAGGTGACAAAATAGACTTTTGGAAGGAAAAACCCTTTTACATAAAAGTTCAAGTCAAAGATACACTCAGCCATTTCCATTTTGGAAATAAAAATAATACAAACAGTTTAAAATCTTTCAATACATGCTGAGCATTCTAAACCAAATTATTCAGAGAAATATGGTTTAAGAAGATCTGGTCTCCTCTCATAAGGACCATCTGGAATGAACTGTCAATGAATTCACAGATGTAAAGACAACAAATTACCTCTGCTTCTCTCTTCTTTGCCCTGGCTTTCTCCACTTCATCCATTACTTTCTGGGACTCCTCCACATTTCCATCAGCTCCCAGCTGTTCTACTTTGGCCAACAGCTTCCCAATTTCTTCATTCAATTCATGAACTCGTTCAGCCTTGGAAAAACAAGGGGGAGCTCAATACTGGCAGGTTTTCATGTGTTTCAGGTTTGGATTTTTCTCAGAGAAGCTAGAATATGCTTGTTGGGATTAATATCCAGAAGTCATTGATATATAAAATAAACTCTTTAAGGCTAAGTCAATGGACATACATGTGGATCAGAGATATTTGTATCTGAACAAGTAGTGTAGGCCCCACCCACCCTGTATTCTCCAACATGTATACTCCAGAGTAGGAAATCCACCCTGGATATTCACAAGTTATTAAATTTGCAAGTTAGGACATTTCTGCAGCTGTGTCTGGGATTTTTATGATGGTAACTGTTATGATGCAAGACTCTCAAGGCTGCTGAAAGGGCTATCTGCACTCTCCTTGCTTGGTCTCTGGTTATGCTCCCCTTCGAGACCATAAATTTGTTTAGAAATCCTGAACAATACAAAAATTGTAAAGTCATTGCTCTCTATCCAATAAATAGGTTTGCAGAATTAATATTTTAATATAACCATTCCTCCAAACACGTGCATGCACTCACTGGAAGGAGACTTGAATTTTTCAGTTACAAAAACTAGATGAGACATCATGAACCTCTAAGCTCTCTCAGCTGCTGAGATTCGGGACAAAAATGGAGTTATCACTTTTTCATGGCATGCTCCACCACAGAGACTGAAGTTTCCTGAAGGAGAAGTGGATGACTAGTCGTCTCCCTGTTTTTCCTTCTCCTTTCAGGCAGTGTTTCCCAAACAATGAGTCCTAACCAATGAGTGGGTTGCAGAAAGGCATTAGAGGAGTTATGTCCACGGCCAGATCACCGGGCCCTGGCCTAAGAACATAAGAAGGCCACATCTAGCTCAGTATCCTGTCTTCCAACAGTGGCCAATGCCCAGTGCCCCATAGGGACACAATCCCTGCCCATCCTGGCTAATAGCCATTGATGGACCTATCCTCCAAAAAGTTATCTAGTTCTTTTTTGAACTGTGTTATAGTCTTGTCCTTCATAATATCCTCTAGGATATTTTGCCTAGACAAATATACACTTATGGCCCAGAGGGGAGGCACCAGGATGGGGGAGTGGAGGGCTTGGAGAACGAGCCGAGCCTGCCCTGCACTCACTCTGCAGTGGCAGCTCCTGCCCTGGCTCCCCACTTTGGGAGTTGCAACCTGACACACAGGACTGCAGGGCCACTCACATCTGGCGAGCCAGGCTCGGCTTGAACAAACAGCCAGGCCCAGCCCCGTGGGACAAGAGTTGCTGCTGTGGGGTTAGTATGGGTCAGGCTCCCTCTCTAAACCAGATGTCCCCAAAATTGTGGGGTGCACCCCATAGGAGGGTGCGGAGGAATATTCAAGGGGGTGCAGTGGGCAGAGGCCAGCCCCAGCTCTGCTCCGTCCCCAGTTCCCGTCTCCGTGCCTGGCCCCGTCCCCAGCCTTGGTGCAGCTCCACACGCAGCTGCCAGCCCCCACTGCAGCCTGGCTGCGTCTCCACTCCTGCCCCCAGCCTTGGCCCTTGGCCGCAGCTCCATTCCCACCACCCCCAGCTATGACCCCCCAGCCTCTGCCCCTTTACCCATGTCATCCTTTCCCTCCCCGCCAGCCCAGCTGGGGGAGGGGCACGGGGTGGTGGTGAAGGGGAGCATGACCCTTAAAAAGTTTGGGAACCACTGCTCTTAAACTCCCACATGCACCAGGCCAGAATTAGGGCTGTGGAGCCAGGGTTGAGGGTGCATATATGTAATGGTGGGTTTTATAAAAAGGAGACAAAATGCTGTTGGGTGGGTCGCCTTAGTAAAAAGTTTGGGAAACAATGATTTTAGGAAGAGATTCGGGGAGGACAGGGTATCTCTCAAACAAAAATCCTCAGTTTGGGTGGCCTGTCAAAGCCTAAACTTCCTTCCTTCTGAAAATGGTTTGAATTTCACTAATGGGTAATCTCATTTGAATTCACCTCAGGTGCACTTGTGCTAAATAAGAAATGGTTACTTTCTGATAGAGGAAAATCACCCCAATTGTAAGTATTCCCTTAAGCAATCCAAAAGGGCTTTGCAGCATGTCAGGAACCAGTTTTAAATGCTTACTTTAGCTGCAACTTCAGCACTGATCTCTTCTTGGGTTTCTGCTAGTCTTTTCTTAGCCACTTCAGTTCTTCTGTCACAGTCAGCAATGAATGACTGCAGGTGATCCATTGCCTAAAACATCAAAAGACTATCACTGCCAGAAAGAACAAGCAAAGCCACCCAGACAAAAAAAAATCTAGGCAAAGCCATATTTGAGAATGTGTGGGAATTACCTAATAAACTCCTTTTAGGTTCTCTTCACTAGGAAAAAAGGATCATTTTTAACCAGTGTTCAAGTCCTCAGAGAGCAGCCTAGAGTTTACCTCAAACCAGCCAATATGGGTTAAAACTAAAAATGCTTCATCATTGAGATTGTAAATTAGAGTTAATTAACATGGAGTAGTTTAACATGAGTTAAAAATATATCTTTATTTCTAGTGAATATAAGGCCTTAGGAGCTCACAAATGTGACTATTCTGTTAACCCAGATGCAAAACAGAAATATACTTTTAATTCTGTGGCTAAGAATAGCATCCTAACCCTAACCGGGGAAAGGGTTGGAATGGGGGCAGGGAAGGGGTGGGGCCTCATGGAAGGGGTGAAGTGGAGGCGGTGTCGGAGGCATCAGGGGGAGGCGTTCCTCACAACACCCAGCTCGCAGAGCCAGGTGGAGGCGGCACATATGGGGGAAGGGAAAGAGAGCAGAGGCACACAGGGCAGGTCACAGATTGGGATTCAGAAGGGCCAATGGGGGAGGGAGGGGGACAAACTAGGGTGGGGGCTGAATCAGAGTGGGGGGTGAAGGGACACATGGGGACAGGGTAGCAGAGACACACAGGGATAGATGTGCCTGACTGAATGGGAGAGGCTAGGGGTCAGCCAGGGTCTGCATGGTGGAGGCTCCCCAACTCCCTATCACTCTCCCCTGCATCCCCCCCCCCCCCAAGAAACAACTGTTCCATACTTCTCCCACCCACACCCAACAGCCTTCCAGGTTCACTCCCAGGCTCCTTCCCAGCAATTATGTCCCTCTCCCTCAGTTACCCCTGACTCCCTCAAGCCTTTGCACTGCTTCTGATGGGTGCGGGAACTACATTTCTGTACTGTAGTTTAAATGAATTATTAATCAAAGTTCTATATTAATACAGTACCACCTCAGAGTTCCCTCAGGAATGGAGGTTGTTTGCAGCTCTGAAATGCTTTTAACTCTGAACAAAATGTTATGGTTCTTCTTTCCAAAATTTACAGCTGAATGCTGACTTAATACAGCTTTGAAACTTTACTATGCAGAAGAAAAATGCTTCTTTTAACCATCTTAATTTAAATGAAACAAGCACAGAAGCCGTTTTCTTACCTTGTCAAATCTTTTTTTTTTTTTACCCCCCCCCCCACCCACCCCCCCGTTTTAGTAGTTTACATTTAACACAATACTATCCTGCTTGCCTTTTTTTGGAGGGTGGTTGGGAGGGGATACCTCTACTGCTGCCTTATTGTGTACTTCCGGTTCCAAATGAGATGTGTGGATGACCTGTCAGTTCATAGCTCTGGTGTTTACTCTGAGGTTACTGTATGCCTAGTAAGGAACTTATTTGTCAAAAAAACATTTCCTGAACCTTTTTCATTGTCTGTATTGTTACAGACATACTTGCTGATGGGTATTTTTAAATAAATTACTAAAATAATTGAAACTGGCATGATTATATTGTGTTATTTTGACAAAATAGGCAGAATTTTAAAATAGTGTGTGCATAATTTGTGTATATATATATATATATATATATATATATATATATATATATATATTTTTGGTGCAGAATTCCCTCATGAGTAATTTGTGATTAGCCATTTGTGCACTATAATGAACCACAATCAGTTTTGAGACAGGAGTTGATGGCAAAAGTCAGATGACATCCAGAGTTATGGGGATAACAGATATGGAAACTTAACTGCCTAGCCACAAACACAATACTCAGGTCTAGCCACAGACTAGGTGCTTAGCTATTTATATGCCCCCATCATTGTAGTATCTAGATAATCATGCAAGAGCCCCACCCTCCAAATCTATCGCTTTGTGGACAAGATTTATGTTTTCTCTCTATACTTAGCATGTTACATCTATTGTATGTGCATAACCAGTGGTAGAGAGAATAGTGTATTTTAAGGCAAAAAACATACATCAAGCTCAAAGAAAAAGTCTTGTTCTTTGGATGCAATTTCATAATCTGCTCTTAATGCCAGGTCATGCACCTTCAGACATTCTCCAAGGTCCATCCTCTGAAAATAGACACAAATGATTATTTGGGGGTGGAGTGGGAGAAGAGGTATAGCTTAATCTGTAGGAGAAATATTACTATAAGTGGAGTGTGTATGATTTTTTCAATTGTAAAATATTGGAAATTAAACCATTTTTCTTAATGGGACTTCAGATAAGATTATTTTAGTATTGCTACAGGTTATTTCAGTATTGCTACAATAACAATGTAGCATTTGGAATGATTTCAGCATGCAGGTGTCAGAAGAAATAAAGCAGAAAAATGACTAACATTAAGTCAGATCCTATTTGTGCTGTATGACCTGAGAACCATCATCTCCCACCCTATTTTAAAACATGCTCATTAACCAAAGTTCATGAAAAAGATTGAAGTAATAGACATCCTGTATTTAGCTAAACAATTTAAAAGGTCCAAGTCACTGCAGCACTGTTTTCAGCTAACTGGGTAATGGATAATCTGCAGTGACAGTTGTTGGCCCACACTAGGAGATAAATGACTTAGTCTTAATCATTGTTGAAACTGCTGTAATCTAAGCTTTCTTACAGAGAAGCGTTGTTTAGAACTGGACAGGTTAAATAAAAAGTCTGGCTGAAATCTCCCTCTCCCTCAAAAGATTTTGTGATGAGCGAGGACAAGTCAGCAGTCTAAGTGCATGTCTTAAGACTTAAGAACTAAAAAAAACAAACAAAAAAAAAACAAACAAAAAACAAAACCCCCAGCCCCTTAAATAGTTTATCTTTCATCTAAAGTAGTACTAAAAGGATGCAGTGGGAAGAGGAAGAGGCAAAAGGAATGAGGTAGAAAATGAAATGGATCGAGCCATTGCCCATTATATGTTATGGAGAAAAATCCTGCAAGGAGCAGAGAATTCTTTTAAAGTGTGCCCATAAGGGTAACACGCAGATAGCAGTTAAATTCTGTTTCTAATTTGAAATTCAGCTACGATAAAGCATAACATTCTAATTAAATTAGCTACCCATGAGTTTGTAAGGAGGCAAGACAAAGCAAGATAAACATAACCCAATCGATTCATACCAAGAGAAGGAACAAAGTGTTACCCAAAACACCATGTTTTTATGCTAAATGAGATTCTGCAAAGATGTGTCTGATTTTTTCCCCCCATGTGAAAATACTGAAGACAACAAAAATAGGTTACCAACATCTTTATTTGACTATATCACATAACATTTTTAAAAACAAAATGAGTAGAATTTTCCTTAAATCAACAATCTAAGATAACAATGAGAAATATGTAATCAATAAACTATGAAAAGTATCTGAGAAGAAACAATAATTTGTAATTTCTAAGACACTTGCTGGCAGTGGCCATCCTGCTAAAACATGACCTCATGCATGCAACTGTCAGTATGCATGGAGAGACTTGACCATTGTCAGAGACTGGAAATAAGTCACTGCTCTGGTTTAACAACCAAAATAAAATCATAAAAATGAGTTTAAAGCATTTTTTTTAAAAATAAGCACAGTATTAACAGCAGGGGGAAATTTGAAAGTTACGTGATACTTGACTTCAATTGTCAAAGACAATTTCACTTTAACAAGATACCTAATGTATTGCCAGACGTTCAGAAATTACTAGCAGTATAAATTATTCACAAAGGTAAACATTTAAGAGAACAGTCTCCAATAGCTCACATCAGTGAAAAGTATGTTTAAATTTAACATTTTAAAATGTTTGTGGAGAAGTAAAGAACCCTAAATGTTTTCTTAGTTAAAAAAAAAAAACCCAAGTTTTTAGTTCTTTACATACTCTTCATCTTGTTAATCTAAGGTATTTTTTCCATTTATGATTTTATTTAATTGTTGAGAGTAGCAAGAGGACTGGAGTTTTCCCTATAATTGCCACACAGAACTTTGCGACAATCATGTTGTTAGGTGACATAAGCAACTAAGAGTTAGTGGCCATGTAAGTTATTATGCAGGTCTGCTTTCCATGCTAGCAGATTCCAATTCTTTATTCAACTGGAGTTAGAAGATTTGATTACAAGAATAATGAATTATGTTTTGACAAATGTAATTAATCAACATTAGAAAGCGTCTGTCTTGCAGCCTCAGAAAGCACTGCACATTGTATCTAGAGCATTGTTGAAATTAGGACTAGGTAAAATTATAACCACTTAAGAGTTAAAACCTTGGGTTTAAAAGGGAACTATCAAATTTGTCAGCACTTTGGACAGAGTTCCCCCATTCCAGGTGTACACAAAACTTTACCTCAATCTGATGATCTGCAGTAATAAGTGATATGAAAATACTGACATAAGATCTGAAATATGTCCAGCATGAGATGGAGTGATAAAAGTAAATCTGAAAATTTTCCAATTCAGAGACAGAAGATTAGACTAAAGAAAATTACAAATTATACTTAGTTAATATATTAAAACACTAAAGCAATCAAAAACAACATTTTGGACATGAGAATATTCAGATTTAACGTTCTTACACCAAGCTTTGCAGACCTAAACAAAACCTGGCTAGATGACGTTGTAGTTGTTGGCTCAACAGACTTCAGCCAAGTATACTGTGCAGCACAAGACACAGGGAACTCAGGCAGAAGGTATTGTTGGGCTTGTTGTAGCCACATTCACATGTAGGAGGTCTACAGCCCTAAAAGATAGCTATAAGCGGTCATCTGATTTTCAGGTCTTGGAATGGGGTCAATATTGGTACACTGGTCACTCTGAAACACCAAAGAGGCCTTTGCTGAACCAATCGGATTCTTCACTGTGCTGAGGCACCAAGGCTGACAATGTTTGGTAACTTCACTGAAGTTAATGACTTCTGCATAGATTCAGGTTTTCATGGATATCGGGTGCCATGACAACTAGGGCACTGTAAAAATTGGTTTGCAAATCAGCAGACAGAGCTAGATACAGTGTAGTCAAGTATTTGGAATGGGACTGGAGATGGAGAAAGAAAATGTTAATCAGGACAGATCTCTTATCTTCTGTGATTTGAGGTCAGGACACATCTTTCCCATAGGGACAGAGAGCATGTTGTGGTCGTCCATGCCTTAGAGGCTGATGAAACTTGAGGTTCCAGATGGCTCTGAAGTAATATATTGTTTGCCATCAGGCCACTATTGAAGGGTTGGGACTGAACAACAACCTTTTGTCCTCCATCATTGATACAGTGACCTTTAAATGTCCTCTTAACTTCACCCTTACAAGTCATGATGGTTTACAGAGGAAGGTAAAAGGACAAGCAGAATGGCTACAGCACTGGAAGTCCCTGGCTGAATTTGATTGCAAATGTATAAGAGTATTTGCAGTCACATGCAGGAACAGTGCAAGAGACAAAGAAGAGTTCTTCACCTCCACCACAGCATCTGCTAACTCTCTCACTGCAAACCAGATGTAAGCCCTTCACTAGCAAAGGCCAGTATGGCAATATTGAATTGGAGGCTATCAATATATCCATAAGGGAAAAAACTTCCTTAAGGACAAATGACGTCCTGCGATGGAGCTCTTGCTTCAGAAAATATTGCTTGTCATCAAATCTTGCCAACTATCCACTTATGTAAAACCTTCCATTTTTCTGAAAAGGTCAGCAAAAAGGTGGAAGCAGATTAAATGGCAATTTTTCAAGTCCTCCAATTTCCTAGTTCCAAGTCAGTCACGTTTTAGATAACTATTCATCTGTATTAAGAGATCCTACACATAAGCTCTTTCAGGAAACAGTTTTGCCACCCCTTCTGTGTAACATGTACATGAGGCCATCAGAGTTAGTAAGGAAATATGGACTGCACTGAATTCAGTATGCTCAGCTTTTCAATCACATTAGATCCAGCTGGTGCAATGAAATGAATAAACTCAGTGTTTTTATGAAGACAGAACAGAGGAGGGCAAGCTTGATGACTATTAATTAAAACAAGATTGAAGCAGTGATGGTGGGTTGGGGATAGCAATTGAAAGATGAGTACAGGTACCCCTGGATGAGAGCATCCACCATTTGTACCCCAAATTCACTTTTGGAACTGTATGATTCAGAGCTGCTTTTGGCATTTTAACTAACAGCTGTAGCTAAACAGGTCTTTTCCAAGAATCTGGATCTAGTTAGAGTGAGATTTTGTTTCTGTTACAGATCTTGCTATCATCATTCACTTCTTTGCCACCTTGAGACAAGACTGGTATAATAAGCACTACAGGGGGTTGCAAAGAGACTATTCAGAAACTGGAGCTAGTGCACAATATAGATGGCCGTATGATGAGCCAGCCATACTGTAGCAGCATATAACATCAATACTTCCAGGAGCAGCACTGCTTCCTGATAAGTTTCTGGGAGAAGTTCAAGGTGCCTTTTTAAAAAAAAAAAGGTCACCAACCTAAGTCTTAAATGATTTGGTATCTGAGGTACTGCATCTTTGTCTTCCACTGTGGCAGTACAGAAGAAAATAGGTACTCAAGCTGGAGCACGAAAGGGAGCTTTTTATGAGGTATCTTCTATTATGGAATTCACTCCCTTTTTGATCCAATAGAGCCAGAATTTTTTTTGTCTTCTGTATATGCTGCAAAGCTTATATTTTCTTGTAGGCACCAGAGCGGCGTGGAGACGGATGAGGATTTAAGTTATTTTATGACGTGAATGGGCAGAGTATCTATTTTTTGAGGGAGAGCTTACTAACTGGAAAAACTCCTGACCTAAAGTATTGTAAAGAACATTTTAGATTTTTAGTTAGGCATCAGATTTAAAATACCAATCTAGAGTTCCACGTTTCTCCACAGAATTAAACACCCACACACCCCTTTAATCTTTCCCCTATCTATACTTTCCTTTGGAATACATTAATTACAACATTACAGATTTTCACTACGATATAGCCTGCAACCATCCTTCCCCACTCTATCAGACATTGGGTGATTTCAGGCCAGTATTGCAAGGGTGTCTGCAATATTAGGATTTTACAGACCAGCTGCGTAAATACTAAAGTGTGAGCTCTGGCCAGTCATCTAGAGATTGGAGACTGACCAATACTAGGAAGGTGAAGTAAATGTAGTCAAAGCTCTGGCCCATTTTAACAAGAACCTTAAGAATGTACTTAACTTTCAACAACGTGAGTTGTCCTGTTAAAGTCAATAGAACTACTCATGCGCTCAAAGTTAACCATGTACTTAAGTACCTTGATAATTTGGAGCCTCTAGCCATATGGTCCTATCCTGCAAGCCTCCTGGAAGGCGTTAAGTGCCATGGCTTCAAGAGATGTTGAAGGTACTCAGCATCTTGCAGGATCAGACCTACATAGTGTACTTTATGGTAGGCATATGGAATGTGCAAAATGTGAGACAAGGTGCTCTCTGGCCCATAATGAAAAAGGAAGCATAAGAGGTTCATCAGTTGTATATGGGATAGCAATTCGCAAGACAACATGCAGTATTTTTGTGGCATGCCAGAGTATCTGATAGGGAAGTATGGTCAATCTTAATGGGGCAGAGTTAAGATTATTGCAGGAAAGCAAAAGTGAATTTCCTCAATTTCAAGGCTTTAGTGTTTGGGTTTTTTTAAACAACATTTTAATAATTTCTTGAACATATATTATTTATAACTTATGTATAAGCCCCTTCATTTTCAGTTTAAACTGACTTTTACCAAAAATTTCCCACATTTTACAAAAAGTATTATTCATTTTTTCCCGATTTTAACTCTACTTTTCTAAACAAACAGGCACGCACATGAGCTCTGAAGTGCACACACACATCTGATTGTACGGATAAATCTCACACCCATCACGTACACATTTCAAGTTGTTAGCAGATAACAGTTTAAATATTTGACACACTAAAATGAGAAGAAAGTGAAAATCTGTGTCAGAATATGTTTCAGAACACATGCAAATATTCAAAAAGTTTAAACACAAAACAGGAGAAACAAAACAAAATAAAAACAGGAGAAATGGATGAAGTGGAGTGTATGCACTGCAAATGGGGTAGCCCAATTATTAAATGTAAATATTTATAGGCTAATGGTTCTAAGTCTACAACAGTGAACTATTTATTCCAATGAAAAGTTTTATTTGGGGATTGGAGATATATTGTTATCTTAAACTCAGAGGTGGCATTATTTTAGTTCTGCAGCAAACCACACTGATGAATGGAATTCAAAGCATTAATCTACTGAATACTTTTCCCCCCCGCCTTTCCACCCACCAAAATAAACCCCAGTATTTACCCAGAAAAATTATTAATAGTTTTTTGCACTGATTTGCACCTGTTTTTTGGGTAACACACACTGATAAATTCCCGGAAAAAATTAAATAAAATAAAAACTGAAAACAAAGGGCTCTACCTATGTATTAATGACCTTATCTTTATTAACTATTTGTCTGAAACTTTTCTTACTTTTCATTTTAGTATTCTGATATTTCACTATTTATACAGAAATTTGAAACATAACACTGTAAAGACATGTATAAGCTCTATAGGTTTTGATTTGCAAACCTTGTAAAGTACACAGAGGCCAACACAGTGCTTAAACCTGCAGGCTGCTTGTAAGCTCCATACCACTAATTATAGCTTAGAAACTCCACCAATATTGTGTAGAGTTTGTAATACTAGAGAGGGAAAAATACTAAAGAATTCAGGATTTCTTTTTAAAAAATGGAAAAATTAAGCCTATTTACTAGTTTTCATTGGGCTTAAAAGGCATAAAAATAAGTCTGAAGCCTTTAGGACAAAGTACTTCAGATATAAATGGTCAAAAATTTTTTTATATAAACAGGTTGTTCGCAAGAGAAATATGACTCTTCTATTTGGAAAGACTCATAACTGGAAAGAGCTGGGTCAATTAATCTCAAACTTCCTAAAAATTCTCTTGTGTCTGAAATGTATGGGTTAAGCCCTGTATCCACATAATGCCTGAGATGAACCCTGTGCCCATATAGTCAGATTGAAGGAGCAGGGCATCAGTATAGAAAACATCAATCTGAAAGAAGAGTTTTTGTGAGAGAAAAGAGGAAAAATGTCAAAACCAGGTTTAGAAGAGACATTGTTTTATATGGAGTCACTTTCTGTGGCCCATGATAACTAATATATTACAGCTTACCGCATGATATAGTATTACCTGTAAAGAACTTGAAGACTGCTTTGCGTAAACAGACATTCACATAGAACAGAATACACTGGGGGTTTTTTTAACCTTAATTTTAACTTTTTCAAATAGGATCTATTCTCTTACTTCCACTGTGTACTAGAGTATACAATAAAAGTTCCTCTTCCCCCTCTCCTTGCCAGCTTCTCCTGCTGGAATATACACAGCTGACTGTGTGATCCATGCAGTGGCTTTCAAAGTAGAGCTGGGCAAAATTTTCAGATGAATAGTTTGTTCAATGAAAAAGGAAGTTTCAGGTTGACCAAAAACTATTCATGAATATATTGACCACACACACACACTAAACACTGCAGTAATGTCAAAACAAAATGTTTTGTCCCAAAATTGTTTAGACTTTCAGGCATTTTGACAAAAGGAAAGGATTCACGAAACAACCAGAGGAGGAGCCTCCCTTGTAAGCTTTAGATCAGTAGTTAGGGTGCACTCACATGTGATTTGGGAGTCAAGTTCCATTCTCCACTCTACCTGATGAAGAGAGCCAATATACGACACCCTAGTTCAAATCCCTTCACCTCACCAGGCAGAGAAGTCAATTGAACTCAGGTCTCTCACATCCCAGATGAGTGACAGCTCAAAAGTAATCAACAGAATCTCCCATAATACCCTGGGTCTGGCCAGAGTAGCAGATTCTATATACAAAACATGAAACTACAGGTAAGAAAAGTAGTTTTATCCTTTCTCCATGGTAGGATTCATCACTCTAAGTAGTAGTTATGGGAAATGGCCAGAAGTGCACAAACTCCCTTCCAAAAAATATGGAGGGAGATGTACATTTTAGAGATCCATTGCTCTAAGAGGAAGACAGAAGCAGAAGATCCACTTGTGTCTGAGTGTTTTATTTGTTTCCCAATCAAAGTAAGAGCATATCTGATGTATGGTGAGACCATTTATAAATGATACAGCTTTGCATTTGTTTTATTAGACAAAATTGAGAGAAGGCTAGGAGATTCTGCATACGAAAACAGCAGGTAAGAGACAAATATTAAGGCCTAGTAGTTTGCCAAAGATATGAACAGAAGGCTTTTCAAGGCTACTGGTTTAGTCATATGAAGCACTGTAGCTTCCTGCTTGCAAAGCCAGCAAGTCACTGGTGGAGTGAGCACTATTTCCTTTCAGGAGCTCCTGATCGGCCTTGAAATCGTTTTTTTAAAACATATGGCTTTATACCAAATACAGTTTTATACCCCTTAACCACACACAGAATACGAAGTTGATATTCCAACCTGTTTGAAGGATTAGCAATGAAAGAGAACAGCAATCTAAAGTGTTGCCATCTCTCAAGATTTTGTCATGAAACTAGCAATACTTGATGGGTTTTTCTTTTTTATTTAAATTTAATTTAAAGCCCCTATTCTTGGAATCATTATGCAAGAATCTCTGCTTCCACAAGAAAAAAAACACTTTCTTGCCCTCATGGCTGGGGAGAAAAGCTTGAAGATATGAATTCTAAAGGCTCAAAACCAAAAGACAATTTAAAATCTCATGATTTTTAAGCAACTCCTGATTTGGAGTCCAACTTATTTTTGAATGTTTGCAGCTAGTAAAACTGGAGTGCTCATCCAACTACGCAGAAATAGTCTTTGTAGGGGCAAAATCAGAAATAAGTCTGAAAACCACCTTGTCTGCATGTAGGGTCACTTACTAGAGAGATACTCTCCTAGCTGAAACAATGGCCAGTATTATAAGGGACTTTAGGTTCACAACATGGTTAACACTTCTGCCCTCTGTTCAAAGGATGTCTTTGACAGAGCCCAAAATACTCTGTTTAGCTTCTATTACTCTACTTTGAACGCCCAACAGAAGCTCCGTCCTAAGAAATTGCTTTGGAGAAGTAAGACATAAGAGGATGCAAAAGTAGGAAATAGAAGAAATTGTGTACATTGTTTCTAATACACAGACTTGAACTCTCTTGAAATTCCATCTTAGAATTTACAGAAGCTTTACAGGTCATCTGGAATTTCATCTGAAAAGTCAGCCAAAACAGGTTAACCCCCCTGAGAAAGCACTAGGAAAACAACCTCTCCAAAAACAGTCCTGAGAAGTTGAGTGAAGTCCTTTCAAAGTGTTAAAGGAAATCAAGCAATTCCTTAGAGCATCCATGGCTCAAAAACACTATCAGTATGGATCCCAAGTTATACATGTAGAGATCTGGATTATTCAGAGGAACTTTATGAATGGTCTTTGATCCTCAGGAAAGTCTACATACAGGGTTTCTGCCAACATATGTAATATTCAAGGAGACCCTAGTCAAGGTAGAAAAAAGAAATCAGGATGACTAACACCTTTTCCTGATTGACCACTTGGCTATTAAGCCAGACAAGATCACGTATAAGCCTACAGGTCTGCCCACCACTGCGTTTCTCTGTCTTGGGTTCATATGAATGTACACACACACACACACGTTTCAGAGTAACAGCCGTGTTAGTCTGTATTCGCAAAAAGAAAAGGAGTACTTGTGGCACCTTAGAGACTAACCAATTTATTTGAGCATAAGCTTTCGTGAGCTACAGCTCACTTCATCGGATGCATACTGTGGAAAGTATAGAAGATCTTTTTATACACACAAAGCATGAAAAAATGGGTGTTTACCACTACAAAAGGTTCTCTCTCCCCCCACCCCACTCTCCTGCTGGTAATAGCTTATCTAAAGTGGTTACTCTCCTTACAATGTGTATGATGATCAAGTTGGGCTCCTCCCCCCCCCCACCAGACCCACTCTCCTGTTGGTAATAGCTTATCTAAAGTGATCACTCTCCGTACAATGTGTATACACATTGTAAGGAGAGTGATCACTTTAGATAAGCTATTACCAACCGGGGTGGGGGGGACGACCTGAATTTGTGCTGGAAATGGCCCAACTTGATCATCATACACATTGTAAGGAGAGTGATCCCTTTAGATAAGCTATTACCAGCAGGAGAGTGGGGTGGGGGGAGAGAAAACCTTTTGTAGTGGTAAACACCCATTTTTTCATGCTTTGTGTGTATAAAAAGATCTTCTATACTTTCCACAGTATGCATCCGATGAAGTGAGCTGTAGCTCACGAAAGCTTATGCTCAAATAAATTGGTTAGTCTCTAAGGTGCCACAAGTACTCCTTTTCTTTTTACACACACACACACACACACACACACTGTCAATAGGGCAGGGGGAGAGGAATTGTGTGTATGTAGCATGAAAAAACTGCACTTTGCTGATCGGATTAGCCACAGATAGCTCAATTTAAAGGAGACTCCATCTGGCCACTAATAGCTTAAAAACCTTGTGGCTGAACTCCCAATCCTCTACCGCAAAAACCAGTCAATATACAAGTCTGACCTTAGGACATATGCTGCTGTGAACAAGAGAATTTGTTACTTCAGAAGATTCTGATGGACTCGAAGTTCGGTAACCCTTTCTTGATTCTTCCCCAGAAGTCAGATATATCATGATTTTCCTATGGACCGTAATATATTCTGCAGAATCTCATGGACATTTCTCAAGGGCAATAATTAGTCAGACAAAACTACAAGTTTTTATGTTCCCCTTTTAATGGTGCTGTAGCTTCCTGAAATGGTCATTTCCCCAGAACCATGAGAAAGTTCATTTGAACTCCTGCTCTTAAAGAAGGCTTCTCAGTAAACAGCAGGATACAGGATAGGTCACAAAGGCTTTTCTCTGGGGATTCCCTTCCAATTGCTCCTAATGAAGGGAGTAAGTTACTCAGTTTTTCGTTGCGTTCAGAGCTACACTGTGGGAGACTCTCAGTATCTTGAGGATTCCCTTTGAATGAGGTGGAAAAAGTGTTGCTGATAAAAATATTTAGGAATATGGAGATATGTCTTGAGGGGACTGATTCTCCTGAGGTGCCTTGGTTAGAAGAGATGAACTCGACATTAAATAATCTAATAATGCAACATTCAGAGTAGGGAAGTCCAGAAAAAGACAGAAGTCTTCGATGCACTTAATGAGAACGCACACATTTAAAAATAGACTAAGCTTTTTCATTCTTCTTGAACCAGGAAGTTTGGCCCACACCAAAAATAGGAGTTTTTATGATCAGTATACGACTTTGAAGCTCATCTGTAGATTAATGGAAACTAGGCCAGGAAGGTGCTTGTCAGAGCAACCTTTTTATAGATTTGTGGGGGGGTGGGGTGGGGGGAGATGATTTTCTGAGCAATTTAATGTTTCACAACGCATCTGAATGTTGTATTGTTATGGCCCACATACCTCTCCCAGCTACTGACAGTAAAAGGGATCTGCAGAGAATCTTATCACATCATGGACAGCCTTACAGAAAATAAATAAATAAACCAACCGACAGATATTAACTCCCCCGTGCCCCCTTTCTTCATATTTCCTATAATAATGAATTAAGGAGAGGGTAAAGGTGGAGCAATACATGTGGTTATACATAGACCATCATTGTTTTCTAACCTGCTAGCACACAGAAAGATTTGAGAATAAGAAGTAGTGTATTAGCCATGATATTCCTGGAGTGCTACAGAAAGTCTGATTGCTGAACATGACTAAAAAAGAATGAAGCTTGAAGTGAGTCAGTGACTTGGGGATCAACTGCTTTACATTTTTAGAAGGCTTGGGGATGAGGGGGAGTGGAGGGCTGTTGAGCTCACTGTAGAGATAACAATGCTCTTCCAAACCAGGACAAAACTTTGTTATGCTAAAGTAAGGAAGAGTCTGTTTTAGGAAATGAGGAAAGAGAGTTGGAACACAAATGTCTGTGTAATCCGGTGAAGCTAAAGATGTGCTCTGTAAATGGCCCTTTCTGTTCTAGGTTCAGCTACTTAGAATCCACTACCTTCCACACTGTTAGGAGAAAAGCTAAGTCCTCCAAATCAGCCCCATAACTTATTTATTTTGCCCTTTTTCCTTCTCCTCAATTTCTCTCATTCTCTTCTCTTTCTGCTTTCGTAAAGGCCACTTCAGAGAAGGGATGGATAGAGCTGCAACTCCTAGATCACGAGTACAGAGAACACAAGGATTACTAATGGGTAAATCTGTGTAATTGTGTTCTGTGAGCCCTTTGTGCACCTTAGAATACTGTGGAGAAGGGCCCTAAAAGGGTCTATGACCATCCCTTAGGAATTAAGGTAAACTGAACCAGCCACCATGTCTACCAGGGAAATACACTGAGGGACAGGTGCATTATCCATCAAATCTACTAATTTCAGTTCTTCTGTCTTCCAACAAGTCCTTACGTTGTTTCCAAGCTCCATTTAGGAAAATCCCTCTGAAGGACATACTTAACGATGAAAAGAGAAGGCATAGAAAACTGGTGAAGAAATATGAAACAAAAAATTCAGGTTCTGCCTCAGATGGCCCCCCAAAAGCCTTTTCCAGTGCTGCTACTCAATAGGCCGGGGGGGGGGAGCTGCCTACGTGTGGCACACCCTTTGATTATCACTCTGAGTCATAATACTTCTACTACTTCTAGCACTGGAGAAGTGCTGCAGAAATCCACCAGGCTAAGGGAGCCCTCCTGCTACCTTTCAATACTTAAAAGTTATGAAAGGGAGAGATGACAGCAAAAAAATCCATCCAGGAAAGAGTAAGCAGAGGAACCTCTGGCTCAGCATGTGGAGGCAAAAAAACTACCAACAACCAGGATAACATAAGCAGAACAGTGCCAGAACAGGTGGTGATGGTATCAAGGATTTTTTTTTTTAAACCTCCTTCAAGATCAGTGAAAATGGCAGAATACCTGGAAGGAGAGGCCATTGTAGCGGATCCTACAATGGAAAGCACTACTTTCTCTACATGAGACTTCATGCACAATTTACATCATAGCTTCTATTACAAGATATTTAATATTCAAACATTCATTCCTTCTCTATAACCTCTAACACACACACACACTTTGGCTATGTACAAAGTTGGCCAAACTATCCCACAACACTAGAGGGAAAACTAAGGTGGACATTTTAAAAAAAACAGTCAAGTTAACTTAAATGTCAAAAAGAGGTATGTTGCAGGCATAATTAAGATTGAAACAAAAGAACGGATTTCTGTTATTGTTTCTGTAAACAAAATACAAGATTAAGTTACATACAGTTCCAGAGAGGACATCATGAGGGCAGCAGTTTAGGAGGTGGCTCTTGCACACTCGGTCATCACTGAATTTGATTCGCTGACGAGTAGTGTCCCCTGAAATATAGAAATGAAGACACTCCAGGTTAGACAAATGGAGAAGCCAGCCTGCTTTTGCAAGTTTTACGTTCAAAGTGTTAACAATTCCTTTACCCCAAAATGAACAAAGAAACCCTACTGGAAGCTAAAATTTAAAGGATTAAGTACCCTTTAATCCACACCCAAACATTAACTATGCATTAAATTTTTACATACTATATGCTGCTGTTTAAATGTAATTGTAAGCTTCCACTTTTTCAAGTGTTTTTAATATATTTTTTCTTGAAAAAAGCAGTGTATTAGGTAAAAACACTTTGCTAAGATAGCATCAATGTAAAATGCTATATAGGTGTCTGTTCCAGATTTTGTGTAAACTACCATAATAGATTTGAACTTGGCAGTTAGCATATAACAGTCTTACAAACATATAATAATACACACTTAGAGCCTCCACTGAGCACCATCTGCCATTTCTTCCATTACTTCCTTCTTGGATGCAAAGCATCCCCTTACTTCTGATGGGGCAGGGTAAATAGAGGGCAAAAGAAGGGATTAAGTGATTAGAAACCTGAAAGAACCAGTCACACAAATAGACATTGCCTATATGTAACATTACTTTTACAGAAGCTTGCAACCCCCATGTCATAGACCCCATCTGCTGCATGTTGCTGAGCTGGAAGCATTTTAATTCTATTTTCATAATGGTGTAGCTCCTGCATCACAGCAGAAGCATCAACCTGCTTACCACACAATGAGGTCCAATTGCAAGTTTAAAAAATCCCATCTGTGAACAAGGTTGGATAGTTCAGTTCCAAATAACCAATTATTGGGGATGTTTTTTATTGCAGGATTTGTTTTCCTTAAAAAGTCAAAATGGAACAGTCACTATTCCATTTCTGGAAGTGAGGTCACTCAAAGATTTTTTTCCTGTAGAGATACAGGAGTTATAAAACATCTCAAAATCTCACAGGGTGTCTATCTACTCATTAAAATACAGTAACCTCCTAACATCACTATTAAATGAAAACCTACTGGTGAATTACTGAAGCAAGGATAGCTGTCGGAGAAAAAGTACAAGGAGTTCAGTTTGCAACTTTTTCCCATCCCATTACCAAAGTACTTGAAAGAGGGTGGATATATTTGCAGTTATGAATGTAGTCACTTCTCCATTCTAATAAACCTGAAACATCTCAGAATTTTAAATCTATGAAATGGTTCAACAAGCCCAATCCATTTGTTAACTATACAATAAAATGGTCATGCCCTTCATTCTATTATGTAATCTCATTTTTAAATATCACTGCTATGCATAGGAAACTAAAACGTAACATTTTCAGATGGGCTGAACTTCATTCAAGTTGTTAAACAACTGAAAATTTCCAGAACAAGACACACTTAATTTGCCTGTAGGATGCAACACAATCTTAAAACCAGTAATTCACAGGCTAGAACAGCTTCGGAGCAGTTCAACAATAGGTTTTCTAGAGGCTAAGTCTTCAGTTTTAATAGGTTATTTGTACAACTAAAAATTTAGAATAATCCCTTATTCAATCACGCCTGCTACTGCAGTAAAAGGCTTTTTTGGGGGTCCATTTTTTTTTTTTAAAAAACACATAACTGCGTTTGTTCCACATTCATTAACACATCTGAAAAGTTAGTGATAACTCACGGCTCGGCGAATGCGGGGCCTTTCTGATACTCCCTTGCAGATTGAAGTAGGCAGGCAAAGATACATTGAACCTTTATAAATAAAACAAGGGGCCAGATTGTTCAGTTTGTATAGAATAGACTCTGCCAGCAATTTCAACACAGCATCTAGAAATACATGTTGACTGTAAAGATTCTTGTACATAACAAATGAACAAAACCAACTGGAGTGTTTAAAAAAAAAAAAAAAAAAGATAGCCGATGGCCTACTAGAACTACTGAGAGGGATACTGAGACTGGGGAGTAGCTAAAGGACTTATGTTCCTCAGGCCTAGGGAGATAGGAGTGTTTTCAGAGATGTCACGAAGCTCCAGAGGGAGCATTCTTTGTACCTTTCCAACAATCAACCGCTGATTGTACAGCAGCAATGTGCTCAGTCTCTCTTGCCTTTCCATTTACATAGCATGTGAGATTTAGGAAGAAGGGATGGGACAATACAGAGAAAACAGAGGTACACCTCTACCCCAATATAACGCGACCCGACATAACCCAAATTCGGATATAACGCGGTAAAGCAGCGCTCCTGGGGGGTGGGGCTGCGCGCTCCGGTGGATCAAAGCAAGTTTGATATAACACGGTTTCACCTAAGATTCACGGTAAGAATTTTTGGCTTCCGAGGACAGCGTTATATCGGGGTAGAGGTGTAGCTACAAAAATGAATGCATGAGTGACAACAGCTTTAAGAAACTGTTCCACATTTACATTCTAGTCACTATTTATGGATTCTGTATTATGTCTTCACTCTAGTACCTAAATGTTTCCTGGGTAAGTTAGATCCACATATATAGCATTCTGTTCTTCTCTTTTCTCTGGTTATAAAAGACTGGTTTAATATATATTTGGATTTTTTTAAATCAACTCTGCTGTTATCATAGAAAAGCTTTCTCAAAGAGAAGGCTCTTGCAACATATCCTAAAAGGTGGTTAAGTTCTGAGTTAGTTCATCTGAGAGCTCATTCCACAGCTAGATCCCCTTGAATACTCTGTCTCAAGTGTTTTGTGAATTGGTGCTTTCCGAAAACTGCACAGATGTCTTCACACATCATAGAAGATGATGCAGTCACAGCAGTCTACTCCTAACCCATTGATGACCTTCTGCTACGAGAAGGTGAGGGCTCATTTTGTATGTGCCTTTGCTGGGTAAGGTGTGTGAGAGGGGAGAAAGACAAGAAACCACCAAATGCCTGGGGCTCAGTCTGCTACAAAGGGAGAAACCTTGTGAGAATTATTTTTGTAATGCAATAGCAGATGTTCGTTCCCAAAGCTTTCCAATAACCAAGTGATTTGGGTGTGAATAAGCCAAGGTTCACAAGAGTTCTACTAATCAAAATGAACGTTCCTCTTGGTTTGATTGGATTTAATTAAGCAGCCACAGCATTCACTTTAATATGTTACCATATGAAAACAGTCACTAAACAAACCTATGAAATATTTATGAATATAACCTTGTGTTTTCACAAGGGGAAAAAAATCTAAATGCAAGTAGTAATAATTTTAAAGTGTTTTAAAATTATCCTAACTGATTAAATACAATTAAACCCCTTTGTAAGCTGTAGCCTAGCTTTTTGATTGCACCACAGCGCCTTTTTTTTTTTAACCTTAATTTCATTGTGTTTCACATTTTTCTGAGACAAAAAAACTCAGTTAAGTAACTTGTTTTTTGTAATTAGACATATGTATTGAGGCTAAGCTTACTGGAGACCACCAAAGCCTTATTTTTTTTTGTTACTATTCTAATAAATTAGTCTTTTAAAGTATTTGATTATTTTTGATATTGGTCAATTGACAAGTCAGATATTGTCAATTATTTTTGGACTAGTCAAATGACCAACCAACCCTATTCTTAACCTTGCTCCTGCAGAGTATTACATGGTTGATCTTCAGGGCTTACACTTATTAAAAATGTAACATTAATCTATTAATGTGTTACAGCAATCAGCATCTATTCTATTATGACCCATTTCAGTGCTCCCAATTGGACTTTATTTATGTTGATTGACAGTGGATTTATATGGAAACTCAAAAGGATTAATTTAATTCAACTAAAGAAACAGCAGCTTCAGTTTTTATACAAGATATCTGACCCAAACCATATTTCTGCGATGTATTACACTAGGGGTGAGTGGGAGAAGAACTTTAAATGGGAATGAAGCTATTCAGGAAAAAAGCCAATTCTCAAGGATGCTTCTATGCTTATCCATCTCATTTCCTGAGATGCATGCACGCAACACCCCTCTTACTATTAATACACACATCAGGAGGAGACCAGACCCCAAACAATGGCAGTAATAATGCAACAGTCATTTTAGGAAATTGTTTTGCTACATTAAATTAAAAAAAGTCGACTAAAAAGCAACAAAAGTCAACAGCTAAGACCAATTATACTGCTGAGCTTTAAAGAAAATTTAAGGGCTAAGAGCACACTTAGTACCTGTAAAAAGAAAAGGAGTACTAGTGGCACCTTAGAGACTAACCAATTTATTTGAGCATAAGCTTTCGTGAGCTTCATCCGATGAAGTGAGCTGTAGCTCACGAAAGCTTATGCTCAAATAAATTGGTTAGTCTCTAAAGTGCCACTAGTACTCCTTTTCTTTTTGCGAATACAGACTAACACGGCTGCTACTCTGAAACCTGTCATTAGTACCTGTAAGCTCTCAAGATTGATCCTCATAAGTACAAGTCATTTTAAACACCCTCCAAAAATCAAACTTTGCTGTGAACATCCACTATTTTCCTTCAGTTCATGCTTGAAGGAATTTACAGTACATTTAGACTGCTGATTTTGGCAAGGAGTTTGTATATTTCAACCATCTTTTGCAATAACTAACTACAGACTAGTTTCATTTCAATCCATTCCTTGTTCACAATATTGTAACATACTATGAACAGCAATTTATTCCTTCTATTTTAGAATCATACATTCTAGCCAGGAATTACCATTTAGTGCTAAACCTTAAACTCTAATACCAAGGCACAAGTGCAATGAAACCAAACACAATGGCGATGTCTCTTCACATTTGGAGACAGGATCAAGCGCTTACTTTTTTTTGTATTAAGCTATATTTACCAAGACAAATTAGGCTTTTTCCTCATAGCTTACACACTAAAAGTTGACATCTGTTTAATACCTACCACACTGTCTTTACCATAATACATCAATAGGAATAATATATTCTAAGTACAGTATCCCTCATACTTTACACTGCTCCCTGAGAATATAAAATTGACAGCTATATGCCACAGTCACGAAGAGTTCACTTAAAATTTACTTCTGAACATGCAACGTATCAAGAAGGAACATTATTCCCAAGCCTGTCCCAAGAGGCAAGAAGCTAACAATTTATTTCTATAGAGATGTTGTTCCAACACGATCTTAAATCCTAGGTCTCAACTCTGCAGCCTGAGACTGGCAGACATAATTTCTTGAACATTTTTTAGGTTTGTTTGTTTAAAGGGCAGCAGCAGCAGGGCTGAGCACAAGTCAGCAGCTCACTCCCCCAATGGCAGATGGATGCCAGTCACTGAGCATGGATCACTGCCATGGGAACCTTCCCATCAGTTCCCAATTATGAAGGAGGTAAACCTCCCAAAAGAAACAAGCCACCTGATGTTAAAAATCTGCATCAAGAAGTGAAATAAAATTAAGCTGCAAAAAAACAAAGATCACCTCAATAAAAAACCCTCCAAACTCTGAGGGAGCAGTGGGCAGGTGAGAAGAATCCTGTTGGAATTACAGCTTCAGAAAAGAATTGCATGTCAGGAATGATTTCTTCCCTAAAGATACCATCCAACAAGATTCTCATTCCTGGAGAGTAAAAAGTACATGGGATGTCCCAAAAGAGAGCAAGGCTGCAACACACAACACTAAGTCCAAAACTAATAATGTGACCAGGTAGGTTTATAAAAACAAAATTAAACACATAAGGGAGGGGTTAAATACCTTCTACCATCAAACAAAACACAGACAGCAATAAAAAAAAAAAAGTATAAAAACCTCAGAATCAGCCAACTCAGATACAGGATATCCTAAAATGAAACAAACTTTTCAGGACAGAAGAGTTTGTTATTCCCTACTCTGTAAACAAATTCTGTAGTGCAAAGAAACCAAAACGTAACTCCCTCTTGATAGCTGAATCTAAGGAGTAATGTTCTGCAAACATGTGGAGAAAGAACGATGAAGATGTCTGTGAGCCAAATATCTGAGAGAGGCAGGGAAGACAAACTTGCCTTGGAGTCAGTGAGGTTTGACATGACTATCTAGTTCACACCAGCCACGTCACAGCAACACAAAACAGATCCAGCCACTTTGACATGGTCTTCATAAAAATTACTGAATCAATTCTAAACAAAATATTTCCAAAGTTGCTGGAGTTTGCAAGGACTTTAGTCCCTCTCAAGGAAAATTTACAAGAACATTTTAATCATCAAATATATGGAGAAGGGCTTCATGCAGGATGGTTTGCATGGACTTGGCAGTTACCTGTATACAATGTTAGAGACCCCCTATGACACTTGTTTTCTCTGGGATTTCAGGGTCCACTGAGGTTGTCACATGTGAAGATGCACCATGGGTACTACAAAGCAACGGCCACAACTGTGTATCTAGGTACTTATTTGACCACCCTGTTCACAGTAGCAACTAAGAACATGGGATCACAGGCTCTGTGAGGAAGTACTAGATTTCTTGCAGCATCTCTTCCTGATAAGGTGCATGAACATATTCTCAGTGGGGTAGGGACAGGGAAGCCATCGGGATAGTTTTTTCTGAAAACCTGAACTTGTAGCTCCAGTAAACAACTCTCAGAATGCATGTGTTCAAGGTGACCATGAAACTGCCTTGGAAAGCACCAATTTTCTTGTAGCCCCAAATACAAGAGATACCTGAACCTATAGTGTCAAAGCTGGAACTTTTGTGCACTGAGAGAACAAGCCACAAATACAAAACATACCCACCTACACTGAGAACTCTGATTGTTCCCAACACAGGGATAAAGAAATGGTTTGAAGCTGGTACTAGAGACCTCATGGTAGCCTCACAGAGGATCTGCAGTGATCTCACTGGTTTGGCAAACATGTCATTGGCGAGCTCTTCGAGTCTAAGAATGACTGTCTTCCATAAAATGATTGCCAGTTATCACTAGTGGATCTGCAAGTGGCTAACGAGACCAATCCAGGATCCACAGATCTTGTCACAACTGGGGCAGACATTTCCCAACGGAAAGGGTAGATCTGGATTGTTGAGTTGGGCTGCAGTGGATTCTTTCCTCCTTTCCTGTTCTCAGTTAGATTTCAAAATACTGGGGTCGTTGCCACAAGGTCCTTTTCCATTTTGGTCAGTCCTGGGAAACCCAAGCCCTTGAGTTTATGTCAATACTGCACTTCTTCATGTTGGCTTTGAAGGTGTCTTTGAAATACTTTCTTTGCCCAGCCCTCGTCTGTTGGCCACGGCTCAGTTGTGAGAACATTACCTGCTTTGGGAGTTGATTTTCTGGCATTTGAAGCCAATGGAGTTGGCGGTGGATGACCAAAGCCTCAATGCTGGAGGTCAAAGCTTCAATGCTGGAAGTTTTGGCTTGGGACAGAACACGGACCTAGATGTGTCAGTCATCCGACTTGATTCGGAAGATCTTGCGGAGGCACCATTGATGGTATCGTTCAAGAACCTTGAGGCGTCCACTTTACATGGCTAAGGTTTCAGCACCATACAAGAGAGCTGGGATAAAAAAAAGCCTGGAACACGAGAAGCTTGGTTTGATTCTTGATGTCATGATCTTTGAAGACACATTTTCTCAAGCATCTGAAAGCCGTACTAGAGCATGGAAGGCAGTGTTGAATTTCCTTGTCAATGTCAAAGCTTTCTGTGACAGACAGCTACCAAGGTAAAGGGAGTGCTTGACATTCTCCTGGGTCTCTTCATTGATCTGAATTATGGGAGCAGGATCCTGGTGATGCACAGCCTGTTGAAGGAGTACTTTTATTTTGGCGTTGCATGTGAGGCCGAGTTGGTTTTAGGCCTCAGATTTTTTTAAGATAGTCTTCTGAGTGGGCACACAGGGCCCACTCATCTGCATACTGGAGTTCAATGAATGATTTAGTGAGAATGTGTGTCTTGGATCAGAGGTGATTGAGGCCAAAGAGCTTGCTGTCCATTCTGTATTGGATGTCAAATCCAATCATATAATGGATCACTGAATCACTAACTCCATCTCAAGAACATGAACACAGTTGGAGTTTGAGGCTTCTTGACTGAAGTCTGGAATCTGAGATTTTGTCAGCAATGTGTCAGAGAGCTATTGATTTTCTTCTAATACTTCATGAGTTGACTGGCGCTCAGTATCACTGACTTCAAAAACTGAGACTTCCAGTGTATGACAGAGAAAAGACTTGTTAGGGCACTTGTATAACAAGGTGATGGCGTGGGACACTTCAATGACTAGGCCGCTTCACTGAGCTGACCACAGAAGTGCTACATTTGAGCCAAAAGGACTGGCACAGACAAAAAGTCAAATGACTCAGATGTCTCGGCCAACTGAGGCTTCTGCCTTGAAGATTTAACCTTTGAAGCATTCTGGCGCAGACTCATGTCAGATGTACATGAATTTCTAGAGTTGCCGGGAGGATGCGTTTGAGACATTCTTCATGTTTTCTTAGAGCCCAAGGTGACATCTGCCAATATATCTGGCACTCCTTAACGTTGTGGTTGACTCTATGCGCAGACAATGTAACAAATATGCTCATTTGTCATTAATAGTCCTGTTGCAAAGATGTGGTTTGAAGGTTGTGAGTGGTCTTCCTGGCTCCCTATGTCCTTCAGAAAAAAAACAAAATACACCTCCAAGAGATATTAGGCTCAAATGATGCAGCAGAGCACTGCAGATGCATCACAAATGCCAGCACCAGGGTGCTAAAGACAGGTTCCAAATTCCAAGAAAACTACTGGCACTGAAACTAAACAACAGGTGCCTAAAATATGAGACACGTGCAAAGCTGCTTCAGAGGTTTTGAAGTGCAGATAGACAAATAGGCAAAGACCACGGGTAAGCATTGATTGAAGAGTTGAAACAGCTGGTGCAAAAGGCAAAATTTAAGAGACTTGGACCAGAGTGGAAGCCGAAGACTTCACTATGAAATTATATTTTGTGTGTTTCCAAGAGTCAGGGAAAGAGCTGGAGCAATGACTGGAGAGGTCCTTTGCGGACCACAGTTAAGGAATTGAACTGAAGGCTCCAAAGGCAGTGGTTAAACTAAATAAGATGCTGTTCTCCACCCCACCAATGATGTATATATGGACTAAATGTATTCAAGAGCTTAAGAAGTCCTGAGAGTCTCATGATGAGGTGGTTAAATCCTAACACGTTATGTTTAGAGAAGGTTTTGTTTTCCATTTACAGACAATTCCACATTTAGTCTGTACTCTGCTTCCACTTAGATTCCAGTTCTTATAAATGCTCATGATCTAAAACTACACAAGTAACCTATACAGCTGTAAAGATTACTATAGTCAACTCATTTTAATAGTTTCTTCTACATAACTTAAATTTTTTTTAATCCCTGATTTTCCTCATATAAGCCTCATTAACAGACTACTCAACTTTGACTTTACAACATCTGTCAGGTTATTTGCATACAAGATAAATGCCATATCCTGAACTATATGACTACAACTTGCTACGTCACTTCACTTTAGAAAGAAGTCGGACTCCATTTGCTCGATACCTTATACAGAGTGTTTACATGGTCACAATCACATATGTAAAATGCTGAAAATAATTAAAAACTTAAATATGTACTTCCTGTAAGTACTAAATGAAGTAATTTCAACAAACATGTTCTGTGGGATGGGAATGACAGATCAATAAGAGATTAGAAGACAAGTTTCTACCTTGTCTTAATATTGAACTATTTAACATTTAAATAAAATGTTACTGCCTACTAAGTAAATACTAGAGTTCTGTTAGTAAGCAGTAGTAAAGCAAAATGAAAACTAGTCTTAACATCTTGACACTGAGCATACATGGTCACTGCCAATTTTAGTTAAAGGTCTTTATTTTCAAATATATTTCAGTTTAAAAATAGCAAATAGGGCTTACTGTCAGGACAAAGCTACTACCTAACAGTAGTAGGAGTCTGACACTAATTCTTGTTAAAAGAATTTAAAAGAAAATGTGTCTATTGAATGTACAAAAAAAAAAGTTAATTTAATAAGCTCAGGGCTAAGTGTTATCAACCTGAGGGCCTCTCCCACTCTCCCTTTTACTAGTAAGTTTTGAAGTACTTGAGTTGGAACTGGATGCTGATCCTCTCATCCCAATTACAGTTTTGAGATTAAAGACAGCATATGCAAAGGAAAAAAAGGCATGCAAGTAAATTAACGGATATGTTACAAAACAGTGATACATATTTCCAGCGCTAAAAAAAGAAAATACGAAACAGAATTTTCAAAGTTGCCATAACACACATACCACCAAATTCAGGAAGAGACTGTTTTACTTAATACCATGCAAAAATATATTTCCTTAATTTACTATGCTAAAAGATATGCTTGATATACCCTCATCTTCCCCCCGTAGGTTATATGTATTACAGACATATAACCTCTGCTTTCTCTCTAAATTAGGACTACTTAATCTAAGGGATGGTGTCCCTAGCCTCAGTTTGCTAGAAACTGGGAATGGACAACAGTGGATGGATCCCTCGATGATTACTGTTCTGTTCATTCCCTTGGGGACATCTGGCATTGGCCACTGTCAAAAGACAGAATACTGGGCTAGATGAACCTTTGGTCTGACCCAGTACGGCTACTCTTATGTTCTAGGCTTCCATTTTTTAAATAGGGAAGTTTCTAGTCCTTAATGTTGCAAATACACTTCCATATATGAACCCAATGTAAATGATGGAACATACCATCTGCAGAAATCTACATATAGTTCCAGTACTTCTGCAGCTGGTCATAGTTTGCTAAGCAGCAGCAACGCTGTGTTCATTTTCACTGCTGCTACTCATAACCCTGTGAACTTCAATGAAACTGTCAATGATCACATCAATTTTATGTTGCTGACCATTGGGAAAGCTCAGGAGGAGAGGCAACACTGCAATTATTCAATACCTCATCTTTATCTTTTGTATCTAAATTTGAGCCAATCGGAGTCTGATATATTTTTCAAGCCCTAGTTATTAGCGTTTACTGTTATCTCTTATATGTATTCAGCATTTCAACAATGGTTCCTAAGTTTCAATTGCAGGATTTTTGTTACTGAATTTTCAGAACCAAAATTGAGTTTGCAGGGCGGACAGTTACATTAAAAAAATCACCCATTTACTTGTAAACTGAGAAAATCTGATCTGCAAGTTACTGAGGCATAGATTCACAGATTCTGAAGCCAGAAGGGATCATTGTGATCATTACATTTGACTCCTGTATAACACAAGTCATAGAACCTCCCTGAAATAATTCCTAGAGCAGATCATTCACAAAAACATCCAATCTTGATTAAAAAAAATATCACTGATGGAAAATCCCCACCAGGAGCCTTGGTAAATTGTTCCAGTGATTAATTACTCACAATTACAGATTTACACCTTATTTTCTGTCTGAATGTGGCAGTCAAAATAAATCTATAAGGTTCAAAAGGAACAATAAAAAGGGCAACATTTTCAAATTTAAGTACCTAAAGTTAGGCACCTACATCTGCAGCTTTCATTAACTTCAGCAGCTCTGAAAATAAGACCACTTATTTAGTTGCCTATATTTAAAGCATCTTCATTTGTAAGTCTTGATATAGTTGTATTAAATGACTTAATTTTCCACACCTCCAGAGCAGAGTTTCACTCTAGTCATAGCTGTGTTAATTAATCCAGTTTTATGCTACCACCACAGGACTTGAACTGTTTTTTTAAATTATGGCATGCTCTACTACCAATCCACTTTCCACTTTTTTCTTTCCCCAAACAGCATTCATGAGAAATTCTTAAAAGCTGAACCCCTATGCAATCATTTCTCAATCTTACTCAATATACCTTTGTCAGAAAGAGTCTGGGAAGACAGGTAAGATTTGCCAGTGTAGCCTGAAGGTCAAGCTCATGGTCTGTCTGATACATTTTCAACAGTATTGCATATAACATTTAAAATATCTAAACTATGTCTCAATGACAGTGTAATATTCTGTCAGCTTGTTATTAATAAGTTCTTTTAATAAAAGGAAAACTGAATAGCAAGAATGTCAAACGGTATCACTGGAAAGGTTCTTCTATGGTCTAGTCTATCGCCTGTAGGATCAGCCTGCATACATGAATCTTCCCTTTTACCTACTTTCTGAACAGCTCTAATGGCGATGCCTCAGCCCCGCTGGAGTAAATTTTATTAACTTGATTCTCACTTTCAAAAGTGATCATCATTCCCGCCTGTTGATTGAAATGATGGTTTGGGTCAGACTTCCCTCGGACAGACTATTTCACCTCCCGCCATGGCTCTGCACCTGACGATTTGAAAGGCTGATTTCTCCTGTCCGAACAAAGCAAACTGCCGTGTCTCAGAACAACGAGCCCTTTACAAGGGTTTATCTGTGACTTGGGGGGACGGGGGTGTCCTCTGCCGGGCGCGCGGGCCGGCTCGGAGGGCGGCCTGCTCCCCGAACCCTGGCCGGTCACGGACTCTGCCGGCTCGGAGGACAGGCCTGCGCCGACCAGCAAGGGGGAGGATGGATTTTTCCACCCCCTGACCGGAGAGCCCGCGGCTGTGGGGCTCGAGCTGGGGCGCGCGGGGCCGCGGGCAATGGGGGTTTCGTTACAGACTCGCAGCCCGGTTCTCGCGGCGGCGGAAGCGGCGCCGAGACCCCGGCGAGCTGCGGGAGGAGCTCGCCACAGCCGCTAGGGGCCCGTAATAGGGCCAGCCGCGCCCGCCCGCGCCCCTCACACAGCGCGTAACCGCCTCCGACCGGCCCTGTGCGCCGCGATGACCTTTAACCCCTTAGCCCCGCCCCGAGCGGCAGGGGGAGCTGGCGCTCGTCCTGCCAATCATCGCTACCAGCCTAGCTCGCTTGCTCTTCCCAACCGTTGCCCCTGGCTGTGACCGCAGGGGGCAGCAGCCCCGCCCCCCGGCCGGGTGGCACTTACCGTCCCGGGACGTGCCCATGAGTTGGTCCAGCATGGCGCGCATCTGGGCCTGCGCCGACATCCTGAGCGCGCGAGGCCCGGCCGAGCCGGCGGAGTCTGTGTGAGCTCCGCCGACAGCGGCCTACAGCGCTTCGGGCCCGATGCTGCGCTCGCTCCCCCTTACGGGTCCGGGCGGAGCCTCTCTCCGCGGCCGGTGGGGGCTACGATGGCGCCTCCGCCTCGCGTTCGCGGTTCGGGCCGAAGGGCAAAGCGGGAAACTGCTTCGCGCTGCTCTCGGTCTCGCGACTTCGCTTCCCCCGCGCGCGACCCTTCACGCTTGCTACACGCGCGCGCGCCAGCGGTAACGGAAAGCCGCGCGACGCGCGCGCCCACTCTCTCCACTCCCGCCCCTTTCGACGTCAGCGCTATCAGGTTGAGCATCCCCTGATTGGGCCAGGAGACCTATATCTGTCTGTGACACACGCAGCTCCGCGTTTCCTGATTGGATTCTAGAACCTTTCGTCCGGCTGGGCTAGCGCGCGTGCTGATTGGACACGGGGCTCTCGTTTGCTTTCTGTGTGACGTCCTCTCCACCCACCCCCCTCGAGTCGGGCGAACCCAATCGTTGCGTTTCCCCATTCGATAAATGCTGAAGAGCCTCTCCCTCCCCCTCCCCCCCAAGACTAGTACAATCCGCGTTCTGCCTGAGGAGCCTGGAGGGGCTGCGCGGTCCCCGCTGTGGCCTGGCTGAGCCGCTGGCACACGCCTGGTGTAATCTGAGCTAAACCGAAAAAATAGTCCGTTGGCAACATCTGGACGGGCAAAATCTCTTCCTGTATTGGGAACAGCTCGGTCTCAACAGACGGTGGAAAGTTATGGTGGACTTTCTTGCAGAGTAGTTTAGTAGAACTGAGCCCGGTGGTTGTTCTTGGTTAGCCGTCAGTTTTTGAAAGTATTCCTAATATGCAGATGTTTGTTGTATAAGGACTTCAGTGAAAGGAAACACTTTAGTTGCTAATGAACGTGTTGAATAAAATATAATCAAACAGATGCATTTTGGTATCCGGTTAAAGACATTAATTTCAAATCTAAATCTACAAAATGATAATTAAACCACTCCTGACATCGAAATACTACATAATGTAATAGAATGTTTCTTTTCATGTTTTTGAAGCTTTTTCCATGCTACTAATGTTATTGTATATTCTGCCATCACTACATTGGCAAGTGACATACCAAGCCCACAATAATACAAATACTGGAAAAAACTCAATTTACTTTCTCTACACGTGGAGGCTTCTTGGGTTCTCAGATTTGGGTTGTCTAACAGTTGGTATCTGAGGCTGCACTGCAGTACCAATTACTCAGTGATGTCCCTGCACTGAATATCTTCCCAAGTCTGTTGATGTTACCATATGCCAAAGGTGTGGGGAGGAAGGGCAGAATGATGGGTGGTATTGCCACACCTGACTCATCCTCATTAATCAGCTTCTGTAGACGGGAGGCTGTGTCCATTTCATTTCATTCAGCTGACTGTATGATATACCTGTTGGCGCCGTATCTTAATCAACTCCATGTTGCCTGTGATGTTATTTACATGATCTGTAACCGTATAAATCATTGTTGCAACCAGGGTCCTATGGTTGCACCAGGTCTTGTGCAGAGGAGGGCAAGTAGGGTGTCTGTGAAAAGGTTGTAGTTTGCTGGTTATGATTATGCTGTCTGTGTGTATCATTTTTGTATTTGAAGTTATGAATATTGGCTATGTACTTGTATCTCAATGTGTTTGTTTGATTCTAAGTAGCCTCAGTGAAGCATTTGGTCACCTTCTTGAGAAAGGACTATTCTCGGTAAGTGCCCAGTCAAGAAACACTTAACTGACAGTGGACTTCAGGAGACGCCAATCCACATCTGAGCTTTCCTGGGAACGTTCACACTAACATGTAAACAGTGGCTTCGGCCTGCAAAAAGCTGAATCGTTCATGGACATGTGACTTGCCCAGGTGGCTACAAACTCCATCTTGTTGCTGTGACTTTGCACAGAGGAACAAAGGGGTTTCCGCCCATAAGAGAGAGAATAATAAAGGCCCTGGAAGCCCCTGCATTTTGCCTTCAGCTGGTTCAAGGGATGGCCTATCCACCCTAAAGAGATGCCTGAAAGAAACTGGAACAAAGGACAGTAACTACAGGGGTGTGAGTGATTGCTGAACCCAGAGTAGGAAAGAGTCCAGTCTGTGGAAGAAGCTTATTGGAACATTTCTGGTGTGAGATTTTATCTGCAATCAGTTTCTTAATGTATTAGGCTTAGACTTGCATGTTTTGTTTCATTTTGCTTGGTAACTTATTTTGTTCTGTCTGTTATTACTTGGAACCACTTAAATTCTACTTTTTATACTTAATAAAATCACTTTTTGCTTATTAGTTAACCCAGAGTAAGTAATTAATACCTGGGGGAGCAAACAGCTGTGCATATCTCTCTATCAGTGTTATAGAGGGCGGACAATTTATGAGTTTACCCTGTATAAGCTTTATACAGAGTAAAATGGATTTATTTGGGGTTTAGGCTCCCAGAAAGACTGAATACTGGGTGCTGGGAAAGTCTCTGTTAGCTAACTATGAAGCCCCTAAGCTAAGTGGATCTCCATTTCAGTGAACTGCAAGAGGGCATGGCCCAACCTCTGAGTCTGTGCTGAAGCTGACTGGAGTGTCTTAATCAGCAAGACGGGAGTGGAGGGAAGCCTTCTCTGGCAGGGGGATTTGTTCTCAGTACATCTAGTGACAGTCTTGAGGGAGTTTCTGTGACCGAACCCCTCACAATGGCGTAGTCAGCAGGCTCTGTGCGCAGCTGATTGCTTTGAGACACTGGTAGTGATTTTAAGTGAGTTTTGAGTGTGGTGGCTGGAGAACAGACAAAGTGGTTACTGGTTATTTTTTGTTTGCTTATTGCAGGTAAGGGAAATAAAGGCAGGAAAATCAGCAAACTAGGTCAGAGTAAAGCTCAGAAGAAGCTAAAACTGCACAGGTTACAAATTGCTAAGAAGGAAAGAGAGAGCCAGCAAGCCCTGGACTTAAAAAACAAAGAACTTGAGGCCCAGAAACAGGCTCAAATTAAAGCACAAAAGGCTGCCCTGGAAAAAAAATAAGGCTGCCCACCAGCAAACCCTGGACTTAAAAGACAAAGAAATTGAGACCCACAGACAAGCACAAATTGAAACCCAAAAGCATGAACTGGCTGTAATGAAGTGGAAGAGGTGCACAGAGGCATGTATCCTGAAGGTGGAAGTTGGGGTCCTGGTGACTGCTGCAGTGGGAACAGCCCCCAAGGACTCTATAGCTGGAAGCAAGCCCAACCTGAGTGAAAGGGGGGACGGGATTTTGCTGGCCAGTGAAGGGTCTGTCGTAGCTGTGAGCTGGATCAGGGTCCCCTTCCCTTTTGGGGGACACTGGAGTGTCTTCCCCAGAGGGGAGCCGAAAGAGGAATTTTAGGTATACTGCCTCTGCCATGGACTGCCAAGTCTCTGGCAGTAAATTCAGGAGGAGGGTGTGACGTTGCACTCTATATGATTTTATGAAAATATGCTAATAAGTGTGAATATAATGTAACTGGAATATGCTTCATGCAAAAGGTCTCTTGTAAGGTATCATTACAAAGCTTATAATCTGAGTGTGAGTCAGGCCAGGAAGTATGAAGGCTTGGGGTCTCATAGGACATGTGACCATGTCACCTGGTTCTGGAATCCATCTTAAACCTGGTGCTATTCCATTTAGAAGGATCGGTGGGGACCCAGAGAGACAAAGGATTCCCACCTCATGCCAAAGCTATAAAAGGGGGTGGAACAGAACAAAGGGGGCAGCAGTCATGAGAAATCCCTTAGCTTCCACCTGAGCTGGAACAAGGACTGTACCGGGGAAAGAATTGGGCCCAAACTAGAAAGGAGTCTAGTCTGTGAAAGAAGCTTATTGGAACATCTCTGAGGGTGAGATTTACTTGCATTCAGTGTCTTAAATGTATTAGGCTTAGACTTGCGTGTTTTGTTTCATTTTGCTTGGTAACTTATTTTGTTCTGTCTGTTATTAGTTGGAACCACTTAAATCCAACTTTTTATACTTAATAAAATCACTTTTGCTTATTAATTGACCCAGAGTAAGTAAGTAATACTTGGGGGAGCAAACAGCTGTGCATATCTCTCTATCAGTGTCATAGAGGGCAGACAATTTATGAATTTACCCTGTATAAGCTTTATACAGAGTAAAATGGATTTAGTTGGGTGTCTGGGTGCTAGAGACAAGAGCACTTCTTAAGCTGTTTTCAGTTTAGTCTGCAGCTTTGGAGCCCATGGTTCAGACCCTGGGTCTGTGTCAGAGCAGACTGGCGTGTCTGACTCAACAAGACAAGGTTCTGAAGTCCCAAGCTGGCAGGGAAAACGGGCTCAGAGGTAGTCTCAGCACATCAGGTGACCGTCCCAAGCGGGTATCTGTGACCCAACCCATCACAAGGGATTTCACTGCCCATGGTAATAAGATATGCTTGGCAAGTTTCAGCACACCTCCACTAATGCATATATAAAATCTTGTGAAAAGGACTGTATGAATCTTTGAATTTGTGAGGCTGGTATAGTTTCGTTTGTGTCCCCTGCTAACAACATCTTGAGGAAGTCTGTGAGATTTTGGCGTTAGGCTGTAATCATTATCAGGCCTCTCTGGTGGTGGAGGCTATAGTTGTTCAGTGTTGGATTTCTTCAAATCCAGTCATCTGATCATGGTATATGGCTTCAAGACCTGATCAGGCTCTTCTGAGAAAAGTGGCCTGAGCTGAATTCATTCTTAGTCAGGGAGAATCTAATATTTCCTTAGACAGGTTGTTTGGTATCACCACAAGTTTGTGATTATCTGATATAATCTCCAGGCTGTTCCTGAAGTCTGCTTCTAATTTTCTCTGAATGGGTCTCTTTGTTTGTGGCTTGATATTTTTTAATATCAAGATAGCTCATATTGGTCACAAATTTCTGTGTGAGATTCACCATTGATACAAAACAAGGCTTTGAAAATAAATCAGCATGGATATAACTGCATAACCTATCATATACTGCTTTTTCTTTCATAGAGTATATGCTATCATCGTCCTCTTAATGACACCTGTGCTTTTCTGTTGGTCTTCAGTAGGCTCTATAACAAGATCGTGACAGTGTGCCTCTGCTGCTACCAGCTCTCTTGATGTAACAGTCAATATCTTTCTGTCCTTCTATTTTGCTCTTTTCCACACATTCCTGTCTGACCTGAGATCTACTGCTAGACACAGTGGCTCTTCGAACTTGGTCCCTTTCACATACGTGGATACTTTGTTACAGAATATATAGACTTTTTCTATACACTCTGGTGGATGATGAGCCCATTCCCCTTATTGATTTGTACAATTCATGGCCAATTTCTTCACTATAGTTGCAAGGTTCTACTTGTTTTTTCAAGCTGTTGCAAAGTTTTCGTGTGTGTGTGTGTGATCTTTCTACAATTGAGATGGTATAATGGTCTCCACGCAGGGTCGGGTTGGGAAGTGTGGCCTAGTGGTCATGGCCACAACCGTGGACTGCCAAGGGTGTTGTGGGGAGGGGAGCCCGGGCCCTCAAACTCCACCAGGCTCTGACCCAAGGCCCTTTGAGCTACCAGTAACCTGGCAACCAAGACTACTTAAGGCTGTTCTCCCTGGGCCTCTTCCTCTCATCCCTCCCCCTGGGGTCAACTAAGTCCAAGGCCTTTGCCTGGTGGGAAAATCCAAAGGAAGCAAGGGGGAGTCACCGCTGTCCAGGGCCACAGGATACTTCCCTCTCTGGTTGTCTCTGGAGAAGGTCCTCTCTTCCCTCATGGTGGGCCCCTTTGGGCAGCTGTGTCAGAGCCTTTAGGTTTCGCTCTGCTCTGCTCACCTTCAGCACTGCTCCCCAACTGAGATAATTCACTGACTTAATTCCTCTAGCACATGGAGCATTTGCTGCAGGTGTGAGAGGCGGGGCTGGCTGAGCCCAAAATGAGCCCTTAAGCCCTTGTTGCTCAGTGTGGCATTTGTACACCCTGTCACAGATGGTAAAATATGTTAGGTACTTCATTGGTGTCTTTATATTGCATAATGGTAGCACATTTTTGGATCTCTGTGGCTCTTAAAACAGTAGTTCTCAAACGTTTGTACTGGTGACCCCTTTCACATAGCAAGCCTCTGAGTGTGACCCCCCCCTTATAAAAAGTGTTTTTAATTTATATATTTAACACCATTATAAATGCTGGAGGCAAAGCGGGGTTTGGGGTGGAGGCTGACAGCTTGCGACCCCCAAGGTAATAACCTCACGACTCCCTGAGGGGCCCCGACCCCCAGTTTGAGAACCCCTGTCTTAAAAGATTGGTCCATGATTCCAGGTCTCTTGGTTTGGTCAGTTCTGTGAAAAGAGCATCTACATCACATATCACTCATGTTTTTAGACCTTTGCTCTGTTCATGGACCCTTTCTGGGAACTTCTAAATCAGATTCCATTGTTCATTCAGGAACCACAGCTGCATAGCAGTCAAATCTAAAGCAAACAGAGGAAAAATACATAAAATCAATTTGTAGGTAGTTGTATAAAGTACTAAGAAAAAAGAAAAGGAGTACTTGTGGCACCTTAGAGACTAACCAGTTTATTTGAGCATGAGCTTTCGTGAGCTACAGCTCACTTCATCGGATGCATAGCATATCGTGGAAACTGCAGAAGACATTATATACACACAGAGACCATGAAACAAAACTTCCTCCCACCCCACTGTCCTGCTGCTAACAGCTTATCTAAAGTGATGATCAAGGAGGGCCATTTCCAGCACAAATCCAGGTTTTCTCACCCTTCTCCCCCCCCCCCACAGACACACATACAAACTCACTCTCCTGCTGGTAATAGCCCATCCCTCTTTGAAACCTCTCTTTATAATGCGCATGATAATCAAGGTGGGTCATTTCCAGCACTAAACCAGGTTTTCTCACCACCACCCCCCCACACATACACCCCCCTCCAAAAACCACACACACAAACTCACTCTCCTGCTGGCAATAGCTCATCTTACAATGTGCACAGCAATAATCCAAGTTTAACCAGAACGTCTTGGGGGGGGGGGGGTTTGTAGGAAAAAAACAAGGGGAGATAGGCTACCTTGCATAATGACTTAGCCACTCCCAGTCTCTATTCAAGCCCAAATTAATAGTATCCAATTTGCAAATGAATTCCAATTCAGCAGTTTCTCGCTGGAGTCTGGATTTGAAGTTTTTTTGCTTTAAGATAGCGACCCTCATGTCTGTGATTGCGTGACCAGAGAGATTGAAGTGTTCTCCGACTGGTTTATGAATGTTATAATTCTTAACATCTGATTTGTGTCCATTTATTCTTTTACGTAGAGACTGTCCAGTTTGACCAATGTACATGGCAGAGGGGCATTGCTGGCACATGATGGCATATATCACATTGGTGGATGTGCAGGTGAACGAGCCTCTGATAGTGTGGCTGATGTTGTTAGGCCCTGTGATGGTGTTCCCTGAATAGATATGTGGGCACAGTTGGCAACGGGCTTTGTTGCAAGGATAGGTTCCTGGGTTAGTGGTTCTGTTGTGTGGTATGTGGTTGTTGGTGAGTATTCGCTTCAGGTTGGGGGGCTGTCTGTAGGCAAGGACTGGCCTTTCTCCCAAGATTTGTGAGAGTGTTGGGTCATCCTTCAGGATAGGTTGTAGATCCTTAATAATGCGTTGGAGGGGTTTTAGTTGGGGGCTGAAGGTGACGGCTAGTGGTGTTCTGTTATTTTCTTTGTTAGGCCTGTCCTGTAGTAGGTGACTTCTGGGAACTCTTCTGGCTCTATCAATCTGTTTCTTCACTTCCGCAGGTGGGTATTGTAGTTGTAAGAATGCTTGATAGAGATCTTGTAGGTGTTTGTCTCTGTCTGAGGGGTTGGAGCAAATGCGGTTGTATCGCAGAGCTTGGCTGTAGACGATGGATCGTGTGGTGTGGTCAGGGTGAAAGCTGGAGGCATGTAGGTAGGAATAGCGGTCAGTAGGTTTCCGGTATAGGGTGGTGTTGATGTGACCATCGTTTATTAGCACTGTAGTGTCCAGGAAGTGGATCTCATGTGTGGATCTCATGTGTGGACCTTTCACCCTGACCACACCACACGATCCATCGTCTACAGCCAAGCTCTGCGATACAACCGCATTTGCTCCAACCCCTCAGACAGAGACAAACACCTACAAGATCTCTATCAAGCATTCTTACAACTACAATACCCACCTGCGGAAGTGAAGAAACAGATTGATAGAGCCAGAAGAGTTCCCAGAAGTCACCTACTACAGGACAGGCCTAACAAAGAAAATAACAGAACGCCACTAGCCGTCACCTTCAGCCCCCAACTAAAACCCCTCCAACGCATTATTAAGGATCTACAACCTATCCTGAAGGATGACCCAACACTCTCACAAATCTTGGAAGAAAGGCCAGTCCTTGCCTACAGACAGCCCCCCAACCTGAAGCGAATACTCACCAACAACCACATACCACACAACAGAACCACTAACCCAGGAACCTATCCTTGCAACAAAGCCCGTTGCCAACTGTGCCCACATATCTATTCAGGGAACACCATCACAGGGCCTAACAACATCAGCCACACTATCAGAGGCTCGTTCACCTGCACATCCACCAATGTGATATATGCCATCATGTGCCAGCAATGCCCCTCTGCCATGTACATTGGTCAAACTGGACAGTCTCTACGTAAAAGAATAAATGGACACAAATCAGATGTTAAGAATTATAACATTCATAAACCAGTCGGAGAACACTTCAATCTCTCTGGTCACGCAATCACAGACATGAGGGTCGCTATCTTAAAGCAAAAAAACTTCAAATCCAGACTCCAGCGAGAAACTGCTGAATTGGAATTCATTTGCAAATTGGATACTATTAATTTGGGCTTGAATAGAGACTGGGAGTGGCTAAGTCATTATGCAAGGTAGCCTATCTCCCCTTGTTTTTTTCCTACAAACCCCCCCCCAAGACGTTCTGGTTAAACTTGGATTATTGCTGTGCACATTGTAAGATGAGCTATTGCCAGCAGGAGAGTGAGTTTGTGTGTGTGGTTTTTGGAGGGGGGTGTATGTGTGGGGGGGGTGGTGGTGAGAAAACCTGGATTAGTGCTGGAAATGACCCACCTTGATTATCATGCGCATTATAAAGAGAGGTTTCAAAGAGGGATGGGCTATTACCAGCAGGAGAGTGAGTTTGTATGTGTGTCTGTGGGGGGGGGGGGGGAAGGGTGAGAAAACCTGGATTTGTGCTGGAAATGGCCCTCCTTGATGATCACTTTAGATAAGCTGTTAGCAGCAGGACAGTGGGGTGGGAGGAAGTTTTGTTTCATGGTCTCTGTGTGTATATAATGTCTTCTGCAGTTTCCACGATATGCTATGCATCCGATGAAGTGAGCTGTAGCTCATGAAAGCTCATGCTCAAATAAACTGGTTAGTCTCTAAGGTGCCACAAGTACTCCTTTTCTTTTTACGAATACAGACTAACACGGCTGTTACTCTGAAACCTGTATAAAGTACTGTGACCTAAGACATAAGTTGAAAAATAATGACTTTAATGCCTGTAGAATCATATGTTCTCACATGAAGCATGGTGTACCCCCCCCCTTAGGTGGTTGCCATGGCAATGGGGCATAGTTTTCATTATTTTAATGAAAAAATTACCCAAGATTGAGTGAAGATGTATTCATTTTTAGTCAAAATATGGCCCATATCTCTTTTTCATCCAGTGTCTACTCTTACATGCATTGTTTCCTTGGAAAGCATACAATTCCATCTTAAAACTGCCACACATAAAGGTCAAACACCTATTTTTGTAATGTGTATGCATGGACTTTTTTTTTTGTTGCCTTTTACAGTGTGGTAATATTGGTATAACTTTAATGCCAATAAAGTGTACTTGAATGGAATTGTGTGGGGTGAGTGCAAATGCATAGTGTGTCAAAGCACCTGCAACAATGTATGCCTGAGCAAATACTTTTTTTTCTTTCTTCTGAGCTCCTTTGTTTTGATGGAATTGAGCATCACCTTAAGGTTCCCCTTTTCATATCAGGGTAAGTTCAGAGAGAGATCATATTAAAATGCAGAATGAAATTATGGCAGTTCAGGTAGAAAGATGACTGTAATAACAGCAGCTCTTCAGAAACCCCTCCCCTAAAAGTGAGATTCCTGTGGGTGTAACTGGCAAGACCAATGGGTTGGATCTGCTTCTTACATTTTCAGAGCAGTTATCTAAGAGCTCTTGGAATTAGCTCAACCCAAAGAGATCTCCAGTATAAAACCAAGATAACTCTGCAATGGTTGGTTTCAGAGTAGCAGCCGTGTTAGTCTGTATTCGCAAAAAGAAAAAGAGTATAAGGTGCCACAAGTACTCCTCAGCAATGGCTATCCATCCAAGCTCACAAACCTCCCAGTTATCCAATCCCTAGAACAATGTTGCCATCTAGTGTCTCCAAAGAGCCCCTGATTTCTGCAAGTCCCAAGAGAGGCAAAGACTCTTCTGTCTGTGTCCAGGAACACATTAAAATAATTTTACACATGGCTAGTATGAACCAAAATGTAAAACAAAAAACAGATTTAACATTATAGATTTGAAGTTCTTGATAAAAGTTTGAGTTGAAAGGGGGAAAAGTATGTTGCGTTGCTCAAAAATAACCAACTTTAACCAAGTTAGGAAGGGAACTCTCCCCTTCTCAGCTGGAGAGAAGGTAATCACTACAACAATGGGGAAGTAAAGCTAGGAATAACATGTATATATTTATGTTTGTGTATGGAGGGTTTCAACAGTTATATGAAGGACCACCCCACCACAGGAGAGGAAAAACTAGGTTGAGAGGTGCTAGAAAGGAAAAGGTGGTTGGCCCAGGAAGCCAGTGCTTCGTGCTAGTTAGTAGTACTAGGTTTTAACCTCAACACACTTTGCTTTTCTACCACTCTATGAAGCATCCTCAATTTGTCTCAAACTCATTCAGCTAATTTACATTGCTGTTTGGTAATTTTACGTGTCACCAAGCTTTTGAATCTGACAAGGAAGATGCACATAGTACAGCTACCTTTCATAACATTCGCTGGACCCAGAAATGAGGCACACTTAACTGTGGAAATCAATCACATTACTCATTTCAGTTCCCAGCATATATCTGTCTTGGCTTTTGACAGCCTATAGCAGTCCTGATAAAATCCAAATGATTATGCTGGGCAGGGGAAAGCATCTTGAGGAGTTAGTGGCGGTTACATCTACCCCCCACTATTTGGCTCTAATGACACTTGAACCCTCCCAAACACTGGAACCTTTAGGGTTGAAGGTGGGGGGGGGGGGGGGAAAGATGGCTAAACTCCAGCTGTTTTCATAGAATCAGAAGTGACCAGGAGTGTTCCTTCCCATGTGTGTTTGGCCTAGAGATTGCAACATTTCCTCATAGATTCAGACCTGGCTGGAGTGATTTGTCATCTCTCGATCAGACTACCACAATGAGCTTGGCATGAGGCTTTACCTTAAATCCATTTGGAAGATGAAACTAGAGCAGAATGCAGCAGCAGACTTGTTAAATAAAATAGCTCTGTGAGTACATTACATCTGTTCTCTGGGACATGCACTGGCTGCCTCTTGGCTTTCAAGTAATTTGACTTCTCAAACCCTAAATGGCCTGGGACCTTTCTACTTGAGATGCCACCTCTCTTCGTGTGATACTTCTATACTTGAGATCAACAGAGGAGCTGTTGGTAGGGCATACTCCATGAAGACCCCATGACTTTGGAGTTCATGCCCTCTTCCCTTCATTGAAGTAGGCAGTTGGGGATAGAACTTTTTTCGAAGTTGGGTGGATCATGAAAGGTTGAAGACCTTGATTTACTGACTAAGGGGAAAGCATGTTGCTGGGTTCCGCCCCCCTTTAGTATTCCAGCATGTATGCTAAGCAAAGAATAGTAGCCACATTTACATTCATAATCCACATACTTACAAGTGTCCCTCAGGTCTCTTTTGTGAAACATTTAAGATATACAACATATTGAAGGCATTAAAGAAAACCCAATTTTATTCTCTGGAGAAATTTAAATAACCCAGCCACAGTAGAAATTGATGATTTGGTAGGTGGTGCTCTTCTCTCTGAATTACTATTGCATGGGCTACAGTGGTGGTAGGTGCTAGTGAAATCTTTCCAAATAAGCACAGATTTGAGGTCTTGACCTCTTGTGCTCCTTAGGAATCCTCTGGTATTTTTCTTACAAGCTGTCTTTGCTCTTAAAAGGGCCAATTACTACATGGAGAACAGCTAGAAAATAACCGTTTGAAGGAAAGTTTCTAGAAGATGAGACAAATCAGCACTCATATCAGGGGAGAGTTTTGCCCTGTTTCCCTGGATATTGTCTGTCATATCGGAAACTAGCATCTGATAAGCAGATTGTGTCTCCTTCAGGTGAGAATCTAAGCCTAAGAATAATAGAAAACCTAAGCAAGGAAACCTAAATGAAGTTTCAATGAACTGTTTTATTTAACAATAAATAGGAATTGTAACAAGCAAATGCCATTTTTAAGTCCTTGTGAGAGGCAAACATTCTAGTGAACTCTTCCCTTCCTATGAATCCCATCCTTTCCCGCCTGGCTGTTGAGGCAGTTTAAGGCCCACGAGGCCAGCAGCTTCCTCAGTGGAGCGCTCTCCTTTGGCGTGGTACTCTTGGTGAAGTGCTAGGTGTTGACGGACACTGCGCAGAAGACAGAGGTAAGTAGCAGCCTGGAAATGCAGCTCATGCTGGGCCCTGCAGAGCTTCTCACTGGTGACCTGCAGGCAGGAGGAAGCCAGACAACAGGCTTAGCACGTGCCCGACCGGCAGACCAGCTAAAGGGCCCCTGCTGTTCAAGACCCGCAGTGACCTTTCTGCCGCCAGCGTCCCCCACCAAGGGGAGGGCGTGTATAAAAACGGCACCCGGGGGCTGGCTGAGCGCCACGTGCTCGCTCCGGTGAGCGCTGCGTAGCCAGCGCCCGGCTCCTGCAGCGGCGGGACTGTTGTGTCCACTCAGCTCCACTCCGGAGGCCAAGTTCCGCCCCGCTCGAGCAGCCGGCTCGGGTAACCGGCAAACCAGGCCCCGGGCTGAGGCCCCCGGGCGAAGAGCGCGGCCTGACTTTGCGGTTCGGGGCGCGGCCCCCCCGCCCCCGCGCGAGGCGAAGAACGTGGCAGCTGAGCCCCGGCCAGGTTCCAGCTGCAGGGGGCAGCAGAGAGCAGCGCCCCGCCCTGGCTCGTGGTGTGTGCGGGCGGGGGACGGCCTCGGAGCCCTGCCTGGAGTTTCGCGAAGCTCCCAAGGCCACGCGGGAGGGGCGGAGTCACGGGGCTGTTGCCTACAGCTTCCTACAGCGGGGGGGGGAGGCTCGGCCCGGCCCGGCCAGCGGCGTCCCGCCCCGTACCCGGTGGGCGCGGAAGGCCTCCCTGAGGTGCTGATAGGCCGCCGTGTCCCGGTAGGGGCGGCCCGCCTGGGCGCTCACGTAGCGCAGCTCCCGAACGAGGCTCCGCAGGGTACGGACCGGCGAGCCCAGAGCCGCCATCTTCTTGATCTTCCCCCTCTGCGCCCATCTCTTTGTGCCCTCAGCCAATGGGGTGCAGCCGCCTCACCAATCAGCCAATGGGAAGCAGCCATCTGGCGCCGACTCCTCCCCAATTAGGGGAGAGCAATGGAGCGCTAAAAAACTCAAACAAACCCGGGGAGGCGGCGCAATCGGGCGCTGAATTACCCATCGCGGTCAGGGAGGGCGGCCGGAGGGGGCAGGCGCCGCACGAGCCGGCAAACCGCCCTCAGGAGAGACACCGCCAGGCTGCGCTATAGAGGGCCGAGTTGCATGATCGGGGCCACCAAAAGCGCTGGCAGGGCGGACTATCGAGCACCGAGGCGGATTTGCAATTGAGGGAGGGAGCTTCGGGGAATCGCGCTGGCTGCGTTGCAGGGCGGCGGTTCTGGCGCGGTCTTTGCCTCCAGCCCCAGCGACTCTCGTTCCCCGCGGATTTAGTGCCCCCCCCGCGTCCCGTTTATTGCCCGAGTTCGGAAGGGGGGGCAGGGGGCCGCTGTCCCACAGCGCAGTCGCGTCCCTGCGCCGCGAATGCGCCTGTCCCGTCCCCGGGGCCGCCGCGCACCCGGGCCTTGCGGGCGGGGGGCTGCGGCGTGGTGTCATTCAGCCGGGGTGCCCCACGCCCAGAGATCCCGCCGGGCGGGGCCCCGGCCCCCTTTGCCAGTCGCTGAGTCCCAGGCACCGCCCCACTTCCCTGTGTTCCCTGCAGGGGCCTGGCGCATTTACCGCCCCACCGTGGGGCCGGCGCAGCCCGGGTTAGTTTGTCTGGCTTGCCAAGCCCGCGGGTCTCAGCCGCTGCGCCGGAGGGAAATTAGCCCGTAACACGTTCTGAATCAAACGGGGTGTGGACACACAAGCCCACTCCGCCACGTGACCCTGCCCGCACAGAGCGAAATGGCTCCAGCAGGCTGGCGAGTGACGAGCTGAGACAGGGACACTGAGTCGGGCTACTCATGCGGGGCAGGAGACCAGGAATTCAATAATCCAGGCTAAACAAGTGACTTGCACTTTTCCTTCTGTGTTTTACATGAGCTTTAGGCATCTGAGCTATTTTTAAGCCTCCTTTGCTGTATTTTGAGTGCCTGGAGTTTTAGGACTGATGAGTAGCACTTTAATTACAAATGAATGTTTGCAGTCCTAGTGTCTAGTGAGCAGATCTACAGCAACAAACTGGTGTGCACAGCTCAGTGCCACAAGCTAGTGTTACTAACTTTTATTTTAGTTTGAATTTTGCTCTCTGTTTTTGTATGAGCCCAACCACTGGAGTCAAATGAGTCCATGAGCCTCTCAGCTTTAATTTAAAAGTTTCTATTTCTTACGTAGGAAAAAACCTCAAAAACATGAATTCTAAAAGCTAAAAAAGAAAACCCACCACCAACTCTCCCCCAAATAACAATATCAACCCCTCCCCCCCGCAAAAAAAAAAAACAGTCAAACAAAAATACACACCTCTCCCCTTCATCCTCTGGAGCACAGGACATTCATTATTTTCTGCCGTTTATTTCATTCTTGTGCTGGTCTGTTCAGGCTTCTGAGTGTCATGTTGATGGACTTAGCTTCTTTTTCAATTGGTCTGTAGAATGTTTCTCTTAAGTGGCCTGTTCATATGATCACTTGCCATGGAAGTCATGTTGTTGTCATTTTTAATGTGTGTCCTTAATATGTCAGTTATCTTCATGTCACAGTTAGATTGTTCTACTTCAGAGTTTCTGATGTTGCAAGAAACTCTTTCCAATGGACTCAGAAGATCTTCCATAGACATTTACTATGAGTTGATTTTCATATCAATGTCTTTTATAGATTTCCATGATGTCATAAAGGAGGGAAGGCAAGATGCTAGCATTAAAAAACAGCAACATATTTTTGTATGAGGGCCAATCTATGTTACTTTTTCAAATCTTTTCAAGTTTGTGAACATTTTTGGTGTTTTTTTTATATTTGTTGTGTGACAAATAGCATGGTGTCATCATCATTACACATCTCACTCCTTAGCTAGGTAAAATAACTTACTTCTTCTAGTGCAGGAGTGGGCAAACTACGGCCCGCAGGCTGGATCTGGCCCACCAGCCGTTTTAATCCGGCCCTCAAGCTCCTGCTGGGGAGTGGGGTCTGGGGCTTGCCCTGCTCCAGCGAGCAGGGTCAGGGGCCATTCCACAGGGCTCCTGGAAGTAGCGGCATGGCCCCTCTCCAGCTCCTATGCGTAGGGGCAGCCAGGGTGCTCCTCTCTACACGCTGCCCCCGCAGTTCCCATTGGCTAGGAACCACAACCAATGTGAGCTGCAGGGGCAGTGCCTGTGGACGGGGCAATGTGCAGAGCTGTCTTGTTGCACCTCCACATAGGAGTCAGAGAAGGGACATGCTGCTGCTTCCAGGAGCTGCCTGAGGTAAGCGCTGCCCGGAGCCCGCACCCCTGAGCCTCTCCTGCCCCGCTAACCCCCTGCCCCAGCCCTGATTCCCCTCCTGCCCTCCAAACCCATCAATCCCAGCCTGGAGCACTCTCCTACACCCCAAACTCCTCATCCCCAGTCCCACCACAGAGCCCACACCCCCAGCCAGAGCCCTCACCCCCCCCCCAATCCCCAGCCCCGAGCCCCCTCACAAACCCCGAACTCCTCATTTGTGGCCCCATCCCAGAGCCCTCACCCCCTCCCTCACTCCAACCCCCATTTTCTGAGCATTGATGGCCTGCCACACAATTTCTATTCGCAGATGCGGTCCTCGGGCCAAGAAGTTTGCCCACCTGTTTTCTAGTGGTTGTTCATCCAGTCTAATGGTTGCTTTTGGGACATTGATAGCCATATATTTTGTCTTCCACTTGTTAATGAACCAATCAACTCGTTTTGCTGAATCTGCCCAAAGCTATGTTCCCAGAGTGGGGGAGGGGGCGGGCAACCAGAGGGGTCTATCTTATTGAACCTGATCGCCATATAATATCAACCCCAAGCGCTAAAAAAACTTTAAAATAAGACATTTGGGGTTATTTTCATTTGCTTTTTGGGATGTGGGTAAATAAAAAAAACCCACGTTTAATAAAGTCTCATAAGTTTGAAGCCAAACCAATGGTATTTAAATGCTTGGCGTTGACACAATTGTATGTTGCTCAGGTTCAGTAAGATGGAGTGTGGTTCCTCCCCCCACTGTGGGGCAGTCAGTCAAAGACACTCTCCGCTGGGAGGGCGAGCTGTTACACTTCAACTCAGCTCACTTCAAGTGTTCAGCGTTATGCATATGGCTCTATTGGGCACAAGTCACTTTTAGTGACTTCAGTCCACCCCCCGCGTTGAAATCACACTGTGCAAAGACTTGTCCCGAGCAAACGGATAAACAATGTGGGGAAGGGGAAAAAATTCTCTTCACCCCAGATGGGACTCGAACCCACAATCCCTGGCTTAGGAGGCCAATGCCTTATCCATTAGGCCACTGGGGCTCCTATGAAGCACAGTTCTTCCTTCTTTCATTTCTCCCTACATCCGACCCCTCCTCCTTTTAATGAACGTCGATTGGCCAATCTAGTAGCACTCGCCTGTCAACTGTAGACAGGAAGCTGTGCGCACAGCCTTCTGGGACGTATCGTGTCTGCACACCAACGAGGCGCACTACGTCACGGGAATGGCCGCTCTCCCTGCACGGAACGCTGGGAAGTGTAGTTTTACCCGAAGACCGTGGGGCGATGATGGCGCTGGGGGCGGTGCGTGGCCTTGGAACCTGGCCCCGACGTGGAACTGGGGAGGCCACGGAGCAAAGCGGGCGGCCCCGCTGCGTGCCAGGACCGCCACCGGGCGCTCGCCGCCGCGGCCGGGAGGTCATGCCGCGCCCCCGCTCGGCGCCGCCCCCGGCTGCCACATGCTGGGTGGCCCATAAGGGGAGCAAGCGGCGCCGCTACCAGCCCCGGGCGGACTGAGTTTTCCGGGGCACGGTCAGCAGCTTCTGACGCGCGGGGTCGGGGTTAATTGATCAACCAAACCTGGGCCGACATTTCGCCCGGCTAATTTAAGGCTCGCTCCTCTGCAGTCGCAGGCGGGCTGGGCGAACACTGATGGGCCAATGGAAGTTCAGTGCGGGGCTCTTCTTCAGTGTCAGAAACGAGCAGATTAGCTACAGCCGGGGGGGGCTAGAGCAAAGCTGAGAACAAGACCTAGCGGCCCAGCACCGCCACCGTGTGCAGAGCCAGTCCGTGGGGGTGGGAAAGGGAAGATAAGATGTAGTTTAACACCCCTGCCTTTACACGTTTATTTAATCATAGCTACCAGTCCCCCCCGCCCGGTGTAGTTGTGAATCTTCCTCCCGCTCTGTCCCATTATTGCTGCTTGCAGGCTGAAGCTGAGGCGTTCTTCCCCCAACAGTGGGGGATTGATCATGTTACCTGGCAGTGGGTCTCTGATGAAACTGTAACTTATTTGAACCAACATGTGGAATGAAGGCAGCTACAGCAGAAAGCTTAGATAGATGTAAATAGTCCAGTCTTTAGGATGCTGAGAAGTTATCTATCTCACAACCACACACACACTGCTAATATGTACATTCCTCTTTATTTAATACAGCACAGACACGTGACACATACAAAAGAAAAATACACTCATGAAAAAGAACCCTGTCCCAATTAAGGACAGGAAACATCTACACTCAATTGAATAAGGCTCTTACTTTAGAACACAGGTCTGCTAGCTACACTTGGAATCTCAGAGCAAGCCTATTGCCAAAAAATCTCAGCACCCTGTTTAGGACAGTGAAAATAGGAAGGGTCAGAACATGTTTGGGGCCTGTGAGGCAGGTTCAGTAGATTCAGTTACCCCACTGAGATCTGCAAGAGTGAGTGCACATATGTGGTTATGGGATAGCACTGCCTTCTCTGCAATTTTATCCTGCAGGACCAAAGTATGATAAAAGGAATTATGTTCCACCAGCTATTCTTGCAGAATGTCAGATATGTGACCTGTCAAAAAAAATCTGAACTGTCCTGCAAAATGTAGGACAATAAACTTGAATATTTGGGGGGAAAGGGAAAACATCACAGTATCAAGGTGAAGAGTTTTATCAGGAACTTCCCAGGTGGACAAAGCACTGCCAACCACACTTGGGAATGCACACAGGAAACTCTAGCTTCCCAGTTAAATGGCTAGCATGTATTAAACTGATCAGCAAGCATACACATTTGGAACTGGTGCAGGCTTTTGTGGCAGCAGCTCCCCAATTTTCCTGCTCCAGTTCAGGATGGAAATTAAGCAGGCACCAGTTCCTCTGGCAAAGAGCCTTACACACTTTTTTTTTTTTTTTTTTTTTTAAAAACAACCCTAAAATAATAGAAAAAAAGGGAGACACGTGTATTTACAAAATCCATGGCTGGTACAGTACATAATTTTTAAGACACACTAAATGCTACAATCTTTCAGGTCCTGAGATTATTACAAAAAAAAAAATCAACTCAAAACTTGTGTTCAGGTCCAGTTTTATAAGGAGAGAGAAATCAAAAATCACTTGTTTAAAAATACAGTATCCCTTTAAGTTAGTGGAACGCATCTTTGTAAAAAAACAAAACCAAAGTAATTGGCACCCATCACCAATAAGTAGCTGGATTTGGTTATTCAGGCCCCTCTCCTCAAGGGCTGTTATACATGCTTCTTGTCACATGGGGGAAGCATTTTACAGGGGAGTTCATCAGATAAGCACATGGGCCTGCTCTTTCTTTCACCAAGCCAAGGGCTTTTCCCCATGTTCTGAAGTAAGCAGGTATTAAGGAGCAAGTAGACATGTGAATTCGTGTGGAATAAAATAAAGAAAAAAAATCACAGAATCCCCACTTCAAATATGTCTGCCATCACACAGGAATTGTACATTCCCTTTCTTGGTATTAAGGAGGATCACAAAAGTCTGTATACTGACAGTTTCTTTTTAATTTAGTTGAGGCACAATAAGCACTCGCTTGCTATTTTTTTGTTCTAAACTTGGCAATGACAGTCAGGAAAGTACCCATGTAAAGGGCCTTCAGCCCCTCACTATACATAATCTACATTCTCAAGAGCACCAGCCAGCCAATTAGAATTAAGCTGGTTAACTCTTTCATATATTTTTGAATGAAACAGCAAACAGGATACTGCAGCCTAAACCCTTTCACTGAGAGGACTCTTGCTGCAATTAGAATAAGCAGCTTTTAAGCTTGGAAGCTCTGCTGTTGAGCAAATGCCTTCACTAGGCAGAGGTAAAAGGACTCGCCCATGTCTGCTCACAAGGAAGAGTTCTAGTACAGTGCTTTCTCTCTCTCTCTCTCTAAATTAGAGCAACAGATACCCTCCTACTATAGTAAGCATTTTTGACTGGTAGCCTAGAAATTACCAGCATTCTAAGGATTACTTAACCACAAAATGCATTTGATCCCTGACCCTCAGGGGAAGGAGGCTGGAAGAGGGAGACATCACATAGAAAGGGGACTAATTTAACTGCTAAAATATAACAATGCTCAGCAGAGACTTTTTGGGGGGAAGTAGAGAGGAATAATTAATAGTGTAATGTATTTTCCTTCTTTAAATCAATAGTCCTAAATAAATATTCTGGAGAGAAACAAATCCCAGTCTAAACCGTGAGAATGTATGCAAGAAAACTGCACAAATTGCTACAGCAAGATAGAAATACTGACTTTAAAACAGATTCATTACAGCTCTTGCCTCTGAGCTGGATTGTTCCACTGTAACAAGTGCAACACTGAGCAGTGAAAAAGAAGGCAGTGGGGATCCCAATTCAGCCTCTATTTAGAAGAGACCCCATCTATAAGAGATCCAGCCACTGACTAGCTAAAATCTCCCCTTAATTAAAAGCAGTCAGTTCACTAAACATTGCATTTACTAAATCCTATATTTCGGTGGTAGGAAGGGTACAGGAAATCAATCCCTCACCCACCCAAAAGTGTAATCTATACATCAGATTGCTGTGGCTTCTTGGTCCAGTTCTGCAGAGCTGAATATTGTGCAACTATCTAAAAAGCTCTCAGAATCAAACCTATCACCAACTGGAGATTTTAGTCTCCCTTCAAAAGCCATTTCATTACACTTCTGATACTAGAGTTTGCACCAGAGAAACTAACTTTCTTTTTTTTTTTTTTTTTGAATACAAAGTTCATTTTCCCTATTAGAAAAAAATACTTTTTTGTAGTACAGACATTCAAAAACTATGTCCTGTTTCTTTGGGTAGAAGTTTAACATTTGTTAATGGGGGCAGGGTGAGGAGTGTACATAATACTGGAATATGTAAAGAATACTTATCTGCATAGTTGATATTCATGACTACTAATCAAACTAAGGCCTTATCTGGAAAAAGCTGAGAACACAAAACAGTTTTTCCCCCCCATAGGTGGAAACTAATCAGTTCCAAATAAGCTCTGGGTGTCATTAGTTATTTGGTTTATCTTAAACTCGGTAGTATCTCCCAACTTGTTTTGGTTGGACAACAGATCTTCCCCCTCACATCCTTTCTTTTGTTGTTGGGCAGTCAAGAACACTGTCAAAGTTAACCAAAGGTAGTGTATCCCACTTGTACTGGACACTTTCATTAGTATTAGAAAATTATTAGCAGCTTACTGCTTTACAGCCAGAAGGGGGTGGTGAGAGAAAAGGAGAAGTTGCCATTTATTTCTAGAAAGATGGAATAAGTAGCAAAAGATTTTCTTCATTCTAAGAGTTGCTCTATAGAGTTACAGTTATCACACGTTGGATACTAAAAATGTAGACAGACATCTTTTGCCTCAGCTAAGGAGAGCACAGCACAACTCAGGTAGGGAGTGCACACATGGCTGGAGGGCACCTTTGTGTTCCCCCCAATCCTGGGACAGCTGCATGCCACGCTGGTCCCTTGGAGCAGATTCATAGATTCTCTAAGTTACTTCACCTACCCATAGCCCCAATGGGCTATGTTAACAGCCAGGAATTGCTGGGTCTCAGGAAAGGTGGGTAAGCCAGCTTTGGGGCTGCTTTGTGCTGGCAGGATCACAGATTAGATAGATAGATAGATTCATGATTTTCAACAGATTAAAAAAAGCTTTTGGGTAAGTTAAAAACTAAAATTACGTCCATACCCTATTTTCTCTCACAAAACCAAACCCTGGTACTTGACAGCCCACCTTGCTCCCTAGATTAACTCTGCTCCTAATTAGGGAGGGAAGTTCTCAAACCTTGATCTGGTTTCTGGAAGGGGAAAGCCCACTCTTTCCTCCTCCACACTGCAACCAGACCAACCCTGTCACACTACCGCACAGTAGAAATACCGCACAGAACCACCATAGCCTACTTACGTTTGTTATCGTAGGTTGAGAAACATTCAGCATTAGTCAATATCTGATTTTGCTTTTGACTAGTCAACACTGATTTCTCTGAACATTTTTATAGAAATGCAAGCTAGACATCTGTTCAATTATTTTCAGCATATAGTAAAACCTTGCTAATTTGCATTAAATCACTTGGACACCTATTAGCAGATTGCTTATTATATAACAAGCAAAATTTAACAAACAAAGAAAACCTATGTTCATTTAGTTTGATCACTGTAGTTAAGATGTATTGTAATTCTTTATATTGCTAATCAGTAGATCTTCTACAAATAACGAAGTCTCTCAACCATGACACCTTACTCCAATCTTTGCTAAGAGCTGGAAAAATGCACTTTTTCTGGTGTGTGATTTAAGCAGTTTGTGGATTATAGCAAGGTTTTAAATTTTACTGAGACTAATTTGCTGAGAACAATATAAGGAAGCCCACTCCATTCATCTATTGCATGCGAGAAAGTGGCACAACTTTGGTGAACTTAAGTACTAATTTAAGCTAGACACTGATGGCATGACTAATGTCAGGCAGATGTGGACAGCACCATGCAAGCTTCCCTGTAATACATCTCAGTTCAGACTTGTTGCAACCTAGTATTTTAGCTGTCTCCTCTACTAAAAGGGCTATCAGTTGTGGGGAATTGTGCCAAACTCTAGGAGTGGTTATGAGAGACAGTCTAATACTTACAGGTAGACAGATTGAGACTACCAAACTAATTTCATCTGCGACCTAAACAAGATTCAAACATAGACCTCCAAAGGGAAATACGTCAAATTCCTTTCCCACTAAACTCCTCTCTCTCTCTCACCCCCTCCACCTTACTATACTGTCATCTGTGCCCAAATGTCCACCTTTCAGAAGGAAAACAGGATTCTTAGGAATACTGCTTTGTGTGTGAGAGAGCATACAGAATGAATGCCATGGTACAGCAGCTATAACTTATTACACACACACACACACACACTTTTTACAAAAGGGAAAATAGTATAACAGCATAAAGTCATCTTGGCAAGTTTAAAATTTTTCTCCCAAATGCCTCCCAGCACTTTAGGATCTCTGAGAACAGTTTAAAGGAAGGGAGAGGGGGAAATAAAATAAAGAAAAGGCACTTAAACAAAGGACAAAGGCCTGAATCAAGTAAGTCATGGAGGGGTAACAGCCATTTCACCAGAGCTAGGACCAATCAGAATCTACCAACTTTTATTTTTAAACTTCTATAAAATTAAAATTGCATAAAGTGTTAATTAACCAGTCATTTACCTACCACATTTACCTTCTGGTTCATTTTAAGAAAACAAAACAGCAAGTGTCCCTATTGTGATCCCCATCTTAGCAAAAAATGGGGAGCTGGAGTCCGGGGTGTAAACCTTCCAGAGCTTTGCTTGACCGCAAGTTTTGCTTTTTCCTGCAATTCCATCTTCAAAGAAAGTCCAAAACTAAAATAGAAGAGGGATCACTGTGCCTTTAACAATGCACTCAAAAAAAAAAAAAAAAAAAAAAAATCAAACACCCCATCACTCCTAATCCATCTGTGGGCAAAAACTACTCCAAAAACGAACTGTAAACTAGATTAAAATTTGCTAATAAATACAGCCAAAAGTTCATTTTACAAATGTAGCAGCAAAAGTGATAAAGTTAGTTGGAGTTTTAAGAGACAACCCCCAGAAGGTTATGGTTTGCACAACTGATGGCAGCTTGGGAGAGTTGCAGGATTTCTCTGCTTTCGTGTCCTGGACCAAGTGGAGGAGGAGCGTGGAGGAAGTGTCAGGCAGTTGGAGTGGGGGAAAGGAACAAGACCCTGTGTGCCTGCTTCACCCAAAATCTATGCACCAAACAGCCTTGACAGGATTCAAACAAAAAGCAGAACCCAGGTTATTAAAAGTCACTTCTGATTAGCTGAAAACAGATGTTAAACCCACAGCATCCACTCATGACTTGGTGACTCAATATTACTAACGCATTTTAACAGCAAAATAATAGAGAATGATGGGCAAAAAATAATGATTTAGGTCATCAACATCTATCTTGGGGAGGTGGAGAACACAGCAATAATGATCCAAATTATTAGAAATTTTGCAGGTTGTGGTTCACCTAGCCTAGCTCCTTTCTCTATTTGCAAAGTTCCCAGAGGATTTAAAATTGCTACCTATGCCTTTTGGAGCTTTGGAACATGTAGCAGAAGGCATTACCCAAAGGGTTTTTAGCATCTAAAACCTGTGTTTGAAATTATTGCTTGCATTATTTGAGGCTCAAAGTGAGCTTGATAATCCAGCTCACGTACAATCCCCAAATTAAGATCAGCTGCCCAGAAAGACAGCTCAACTGGCTCTTATTGCTTGTGAATACTGAGGGTTTAGTATGTACAACAGCTTATATATATTACCAAAGGCCCTTAAAAATAGTAACTCTTGAAAAACAGCTTAAACAACAAGTTACTGTGCAAGGAGTAGTAAAGTGTATTAGTCTAATTTTGCACTGGGATGTTGCAGATATCCTTCACTGCACATCTGCTCATGCTCCCCCGTTCTGCAAAGATCCCGGGAATTACTCTGTAGTTATCTTTTGACCTGGCCTTTCTGGGTTGAACAAATGGGAGCATAGAGAAGGGGTTGAAATACAGAATCTTTCTCCTTTGGGTCGCTTGATTCCAAAGTGGCCCATCAGACTGGTAGTGACTAAAAATAGTTACTGTTTCAGTGGCCTATATGAAGTGAGTTTGTGACCTCAGTTCAGTTTCACATCATACAACTATTTCCAAAACTAGTACTAATATGCCTTCTTGTTACCATTCTCAACAAACAGGCCAACGATTGAATGGGCTGTGGAGACTGAATTCCCCTCTCAATCCTAGAGATGATACTCTGCAAATGAGGCACACTTGCGAAAGAAAGGAAACTTGTGCTGTCATTGTCTGTGCTGTACGGATAAAGGGCTCCAATCTCCAGGACTGTCAATTGTGTACCTGTCACTAGATCTAGAATTTCACTTAAAAAAAAAAAGTAGTATGGAAGTAAAGGATGGCAATATGAGTGAGACACTTTGAGGGAGGAAGTATAGAAGAGGGCAGAGTTCTCTTGGGGTGGGGGTCTTTTCCACATATTTCTGCTGGGTGGCTCTCCACTTCAGCCCCTCAGCTACATGCATTATTAGAAGTGTGGTACGTTTGGCATAGGTCAAAGAATTCTGGCCTCACAGAATCTGCTTCCTTCCTCCCTTCCTGGGGTAAAATCACACAAAAGCAAAACTTGGATGCTACCCTCTGAATAGTTAATGGAGTCTTATGCCTTGGAGAATTTTCATCTGAGTAGGAATGCCAGGGTCTGTATGAATATATACACCCTTTTTGAAATTAACCTTGATGCTAAGAGTTGTAATTTTGTCTAACCAACATGCCACCTACAGAACACTTACATTAGCAGAAAAACACAATTTGCCTAGTGCCACAGGGGTGAAATTCAAAACCTAATGGATCTTATTTTGGTTCAATCTGTCCTTTACAGAAATTCCTTGTGCAAAATCCTTTATTGCTGGGCTCAACCCAACATTCATTTATTTTTATATGATATATACAATATATATTATTTTAAATTCACGTTTATATATAATTTATATATATATAATTAAAGAGATCTAAATAGAAAAAAGAATTGTTGTCTGGTCTTAAGAAAAATAGTTCACATGTCAAAGAAAATGGAAAGCTAAAAGTTGGTCTAGCAAAAACACTAGAGATTTAATAGCCAGAGGTCAAAGTTTGTACTTGGAAGGTGTGAGGTGACCGTCAGTCACAAGTACAATCTCAGATCAGAACTACTGGAAACTTCAAGACAGACTAGAATTCCAGCATCTTTGATCACAGGGATATACTGGATTTGCAAGAGAAAGGACCTCATATCAGAAACTGTGATATTCCAGATCAGAAGATCCCATACTTTCTTACTTTTACCTTGCAATTTCTGCCATGCTTTTCTTTCCGCTTATAAAAAGATGGGACTCAACAATAAAGTTTTAATCTAAGAACCTCTTCTGTCCTATTATCAAAAGTGCAACGTGTACTAAACGTTTCCTAAACATACAAATGGACTACCCAATATATTGCTATCCAAAAATGAAAGCCAGCCTTGCTGTCTTGTAATACCATGCAGGGCAGAGTTCAGGTCATGAGTACCCCAGGCCAGCAGGGGCCAGGAATGCTAAAGAGACAACACATTCAGCCCCAGGAGGAGAAAAGGCACCCCAGATTGCTTTTGAACGATTCCTCTTTGGCTAATGCTTGAAGCAGTATAACTTGGCTCTGAAGTAAGCCGCATCCAGCTCTCCTGAGCTGAAGGGTTCACTACCATGTCTAGCTTTTGAAAGTAGTTCGATGGAAGAGGGAACGGATCCAGCAGGGATGAGGAAGTGCCCTTGTGTTTTATGAAGGATGTAGATTCTACACGGTAATAGCAGAGATACACAAGGAGAACCAATTGAAGAAATGAAACAAGTTTAAGGGTGGAAAACCATAGTGTCCATCTTCCAAAAAAATTAGGTGTGGGGAGATAAGAATGCTGTCTGATCTGAAACAAAATTTAGATTCCATTTTATGTAAAAAAGACAGCATTTTTTCTTTAAATACCAAACATTCTGTGCTAAAATTAACTTGGGAGTAGAGACTAATGTAAACCGCTCTTTACTCTTCTCCTGCCTCTCCAACAGGATTCTCTCTTTGAAAGGGAGCTCTGCCTGGGGAGTAATGAGACTGCTTTAGCCACAGTACCCACAAAACCAAACAGGGCCTGTATTCATTAGGCTTTTCCAAAGAGGTAATGTTGGACAAATGTTTGTATCAGAAACTATCTGTGGAAAGTTTATTCTTATTTACGTCACAGACTGCCCAAGCAGCAGACCATCTCTGGTCTGTACTACGTAAGGTCCACAACCCTATGATACACTCAGGGCCCATTTATATTCTTTTGCATTCTTTTGCAGGGCCCATTTATATTCTTTCAAATTGTTAAAGTGGGTGGCTTCCTACCTCCCAGGATAGATGGAGAAATTTACTCCATTGCTCCTCATGCTTCCTCCTTATCATTAGGCATTACCCAGAAAGTAAACATTGTGCCACTGTGGGTTTGACAACTGAAACTTGCCAGTCAGAATAGATTTTAAAAGGCTGAGTTTCTTTAGGTAAGCTCAAACTATGATCAATCTGCATGAAAGCCTTTCCTCCTTTTCCTCCTCTATTTGATCGAGTATTTTCTTTTTCTTCTTTCCTCCCACCACAGTGCTTGGGATGAGAGTATGTAAACATTGACAGAAACAGCAGCCCTGTGACCATATAAGCACTTTCCCAACTGGGCAGATTCCATCAGCCAATCAGAACCGCTTCATGCTCCCTTGCTCATCCAGAAGTCACTGGGTTTTCCGCTGTAACTTAGTGTCCCCTTTACTTTGGCCTCCATCTGGAATTTGGGGGTGGGGGTAGAAGGGGGAAAGAAGAGGAACAAAGAAACACAGGTATAAAGTTCTCTTGTGATTATGTGAGTTACACTATAAATAAAGCAACCCGCACTGCAGAATACTGAACTGTGTTCCTGTTGGTTGCCCCAAATAGGTGAATTCCATCAGCTAGTGAGAGTGCACAACTGTGACTTGCAGTAAATGAATGTACTTGTTTGCACCAAAGGCTGTGACTGACTGATAAGTTGTCTACAGGATGTGGGCGGCTTCTGGTTATTTTTTAAAAATAAAATTTAAATTGGGGATGCCCAGCTCAAACACTACTAAAATGTGCTGTCTTCATGGAGTGGAGGATTCCCTCATTATCTTCTCACCAGCTTATTTAATTTGCATTAGAATTGTTGATGCTTAACACTCAGCACAAGACACTATTCTTTCTTGAAGTAACAGCTAAATTGTCATTTGGGAGAGTGCTAAGTCTAATCCTCAGGTTCTCTAGCATTCTTTGCAATAAAGCATATAAAAATCAACCTATGGTACTTATTGCCACAAGGACTTATTGAAGCAAACAGATGAGTAAGAAAGGTTGAACTGCTTTCACAGGCTCTTGAAACAGCCTAAAACCTGTCGAGCTCAAATAAATTTGTTAGTCTCTAAGGTGCCACAAGTACTCCTTTTCTTTTTTCCTAAAACCTGTGGAGCTGAGCATTGTGTGGGTGGAGTAAAGAACACTCCCAGCTCCACTCTGCCCACTTCAGACCCCCATTCCCTGTTTGAGCCACAACTCATGAAGTAGCCAAGAAAATTCCATGTCCTAAATTGCACGATCCTTTACAACTGTGGAATGATTTTTCAGCCATGCTGAGCTTGTGGACTGTAACAGGGTGTAGCAGGGTCCCCCTTGGTCCTGCCTCTGCTCTGCTCCGAAAACCACTCAGAGACCCTCAGGTTCAGCAATCACTGGTGCAGTTTATTTACTGGGTGCAATCCCACCACCACCTCACTCTACACAGCTTGGGGTTTTCAGCCTTGAGGATTCCTTAGCCTCAGCACCCGGAAGGGAAGAGCTACCCCTCTCTGGCTTCCCCCCTTCCTTCCTCTGGGCCTGTATATAGCCACAGGCTAATAGTCTGGCAGCTGTTTCCCCTTTCCCAATTAGGTGCAGGTTTCTCTAGCCAGCTCCAATTTACCTCCCTTAATTGGAGCTGGCATGACAGAGGGCCACTGCTCTAGACCAGTTTTCAGAGTAGCAGCCGTGTTAGTCTGTATCCGTAAAAAGAGAAGGATTACTTGTGGCACCTTAGAGACTAACAAATTTATTTGAGCATAAGCTTTCGTGAGCTACAGCTCTAGACCAGGGGTGCTCAAACTTCATTGCACCGTGACCCCCTTCCGATCAAAAAATTACTACATGACCCCAGGAGGGGAGCCTGAAGCCTGAGCCCACTCGAGCCCCACTGTCATGGGCAGAGGGGCCAAAACCCAAGCCCCACTGCCCCAGGTGGGGGTTCCAAAGCTGAAGGGCTTCAGCCCTGGGTCGGGGGGTCAGTAACCTGAGCCCTACCACCTAGGGTTGAAGGCGAAGCCCAAGCCCCAGAAAGTGGGGCTCGGGCTTTGACCCTGAGCCCCAGCAAGTCTAACATCAGCCCGGGCGATCCCATTAAAACACGGTTGCAACCCACAGTTTGAGAACCTCTGCTCTAGACCATACTGCCTTAAAAAAAAAAAAAAAAAAAAAAAATCAAACTAATCCTCTCAGAAGGGACAATATTTGTCTGAGCTAATCTGTCAGGAGTTTTCAACCTCCTGCTCCTATTGGAAGTATGAGGTGTTGTACGTATACAAAGGAATTACAGAAAAATCAAGAAGCTGGTAAATGGAAGTTCAGTGTCACCTCCAAAGGGGAAGAATGGCTTCACAAATAAGTCCCTCATTCATCTTGTAACCAATAAAATTATTTAGTGGGTACTAATAATTCTGTTTCATTGCAATCTTTGGTCTCTAGCTTCCAGTGCAAGAAAGTAATTTAGTATTTAGCCTTAGATGGAGTTTACCACCAGCTTTGGGCTGCATTCCCAAGCAACCCGACTCCAAGACGACCCGGTCCCGGCGCGCCGGGGGCCGCTACCGGCCTCACACCGTCCACAGGCTGTGCCTCGATCAGAAGGACTTGGGCCCCCGAGAGCAGCACCGGGGAGTGGGTCTTCTGTACGCCACATTTCCCGCGCCCCACCGCGGGACGGGGATTCGGCGCTGGGCTCTTCCCTGTTCACCACCTCCAAGATTTTTGACCTTTTGAGTCAATAGTAGTGACAACTTATGAATGAAAGACCCACCATTCCATTTCCACACATAAAACTGCAATAGCATGTGCACCATTTGCCATTACTGCAGCCTGAGAACATTCCAGCCACTTCCTTTGTTGTCTTCGTTATCTTCAGATCATCATCAATCTGGTCCCCAGTAAGGAAGCTGAAGCCCAGACAAATTCTCAGGCCAAAAGCATAAATTTGGCCTTTAGGTTTTTAACTTCTGTGAAAGGGAGGAGGGAAAAAGGATTTCCTTACCTGTGTAAGCTTGCTGCAAATGAGCAGGCAGAGGTGAATGAGACAGTGTTGCTGCATGCTGGGCACCTGGCTGCAAACCCTTCAGTAAATCTGAATGAAATGAAAAGATTGGGGAAAAAAGCAGGAATTCAAATCCAATGTATACAAGAAGGCTGTCATGTTTAAAAACAGCAGCCTCTTATTTTCAGAGCTATGTTGATGGGCGCTACATAAATAACTAGATGCACATCAGCACATTCCCATTACTTGTTTTAAGCCATACCCCAAACCTTAAACGAGATATCAAGAATTACGTGATAGTGCTATCACATGTGGGATAAAGGGCCAATGGGTTAACATCACCAAAAGTTGGTCCATTCAACCATGGGTTTATTCAGTACCTGTGCACAGGGCACGTTAGAGATGCAATCCTTTGGGCTGTTTCAGTAAACAGAAAGGCCCTATTGCCTCCAATAATAATCCAAGTGGAAAATCTAAAGGCTTTTTCTACACTAGGAGATAATAAATCCTGTCCTGGTCAATATTCTCCCTTGCAGTTAAAAATGGTTCTAGTATCAGAGGCTCTGTGTGAGCTGCTACCGAGGGGAGCATGGCTGTGACCTAGACCAAGTGTCTCTGCATTACCAGTCTTTTGATTAATTGCTTTGTAAAACTTATAGCACAGAAACTACTCTAATAAAACTGTGTTCTCTCTTCTAAAAAGGTGGGACAAACTAATACAAAAAGTAAGTTCAAATCCCATTGTATACTATGTACATGTTAGTGCTGGTCATCATCTTGAAGAAAATTGTGACTAATTTTTAGAATCATACACAATTACAGAATTATATAACACATTATAACACTGTACTTTGCCCAGTCCAACTTTAAAGTAACTCAAGCAATGGTGTTTCCATCACTTCCTTCCCAATTTGAGTTCGCAAGTGGTGAAGTAAGGACGCTGAATTACACTGCAGTGTGAATAACTAGCTTCACTTACTCTGAGCTAGGCTGTGGTGGAAAGCCGCTGAGGTAGATCCCGAGGTGGTTGTTACTCCAGCTGTGTCCGTCCCAAAGCCAAGCAGCTCCAAGGGAAATTGGAAGGGTACAGTCACAGGAACAAGGCCACCCAGCATCCCAAAAGGAGTCAATGGTGCAGATGTCACATTCTGATTGGTTACAGACAGGGGTGATGTCATAAGCGTCAGAGGTGAGGCATTTGCCAGTAATGATGCTCCTGCTGTTGACTGTACAGAGACAGGGGTTACAAATAACAATAAGCAATTTTTTGAAAGTATTACTGTAGCACCTAGGAGCCCTAGTCATGGACCAGGACCCACTGTGCTAGGTGCTGTACAGACACAGAAAAAAAAATCAGTTCCTGATCCAAGGAGTTTACAATCAAAGCCCTACTGAGACAAAACCAAGAATAGAAAGTTAACAAAATTTAAAGAATTGAAATGTTTTTGTTATATCTGGTGTTCCTTAAAATACCAAGCTTAATTCCTTAAAAGTATCTGCTATCAATGTTTGAGTTTTTCCTCACATTCTTGGCTTGTTATATAAGCACAATTTTCAATTTTATAAGATTCAGGCATAATGACATTCTTGTTCATCTCTTGTGATTGCCTTCAGTCTAGGCATAACACCATTTCTTTGCTGGTTGTACACGAGGAGGAGGATAATCAGAGCTCTAAAAAGAGGAAATTTCCCATTAATTTTTTGCATTGTTATTTTTAATCTAGTAAGAGTAGCTCTGAATTTTTTGGAGATGTGGAACCTCTTCCCCTTCAAAATATATACTTTAAAAACACTGAGTACACTAGTAGATTTTTTATTTCTTAACAAGATGTTTACAATAAGGAGTCCTGAAAACCACAACTATATTTAAAAATGGCTCCATTTCAAGAGATACATGGCACTGCAAATAAGTGGCCATAATCACACTAATGAGAATTTCAGAGGGAAGGCAGAAAAAAAAAAAAATCTTGCTCAGAGAAAATATAATCTCTGCATACCATCTGATAATCCAAATTACATTTGTGTTAATTTCATCTCCAGGATGGATGCAAAAAGAGCCAAGAATATTCAGGTTTCAATACCCTCCAAAATGCATTAATTAGCCTGCCATCTAAATACCAGCAACTGTCCAGCTCATTCACCAATCTTCCTCCTTCACCAAATAATTCTTGTTCATTCAAGAATCAAGGTAAAAAGGAAAAACAAAACAAAACAAGAACAAAAAACAGGAGAGCCTGTCTGAATGGAAACCAACATGGATATGTAACAGGCATCTGAGTCACAGACATGTACTGAATATAGTACGAGGAAATAGGGTGTTTTCGAATAGTAAATTTGGATTAAATACATAATAGTTTTAAAAAGTGAACTGAGATCACCAAGATGTAGGGGAAATCTCCTTGAATTTTAGTAGAGACTCTGGTAGGAGAAACCAAGTGAGGACAGTTCTTGAAAGAATGGTGAAAGCTTCTGCTAACTACATCAACAACAAAACTAAGATGAAGGTGGTTAAAGAAAATACAAAGCAAGCAAGTGAAATGCTAGAATACCTGTTGTCCCAGAAGGACAAAGAAATAAGCCTGATTGTTTATGGAAAGCTTTATTTGTACTAATTCATTTGGACTAGCCTTAACAGTGAAAGATCCTAACTAGACGGAGGCCTACTGCATCCCACAAGAAACAACAAACAGGGATAACAATTGCTTTTCATAAAAGAAAGTACAATTCCTGCTGTGGAGTTGTCAAGGTTCTTTCCCCACTCTGACCTCTAGGGTACAGATGTGGGGACCTGCATGAAAGACCCCCCCTAAGCTTATTCTACCAGCTTAGGTTAAAAACTTCTCCAAGGTACAAACTTTGCCTTGTCTTTGAACAGTATGTTGCCACCACCAAGTGTTTTAAACAAAAAAACAGGGAAAGAGACCACTTGGAGACGTCTTCCCCCAAAATATCCCCCCCCCCCGAAGCCCTACACCCCCTTTCCTGGGGAAGGCTTGATAATAATCCTCACCAATTGGTACAGGTGAACACAGACCCAAACCCTTGGATCTTAAGAACAATGAAAAAAATCAATCAGGTTCTTAAAAGAAGAATTTTAATTAAAGAAAAGGTAAAAGAATCACCTGTAGAATCAGGATGGTAAATACCTTACGGGGTAATCAGATTCAAAACATAGAGAATCCCTCTAGGCAAGACCTTAAGTTATAAAAAGACACAAAAACAGGAACATACATTCCCTCCAGCACAGCTTATTTTACAAGCCATTAAACAGAAGAAAATCTAACGCATTTTCTAGCTAGATTACTTACTAACTTTACAGGAGTTGTAAGGCTTGCATTCCTGATCTGTTTCCAGCAAAAGTATCACACAGACAGCCATAACCCTTTGTTCCCCCCCTCCCCTCCAGATTTGAGAGTATCTTGTCCCCTCACTGGTCATTTTGGGTCAGGTGCCAGCGAGGTTACCTAGCTTCTTAACCCTTTACAGGTGAAAGGGTTTTCCCTCTGGCCAGGAGGGATTTTACAGCACTGTATACAGAAAGGTGGTTACCCTTCCCTTTATGACAGGAGTCTTTAAAAATAACCCATATATCATATGCAAAATCACTTAAGTCAACTGTTCACTGCCTATATAATTATAATCACCAGTTCTGCAAAGACACAGAAGTCATATGATAATTCCCTGCCATTGCACGGGCCTTAGGCATTGGTGCACCTCGGTCCCTCCTATTCTCTGCCTGTGGCACATGGTCTAATTTTGGTTGTTGGCTTTAGTGTGTGAGTGTTGGTGGCCTGTGATATATAGGAGATCAGGCTAGATGATCTGGTGATCCCTTCTGACCTTAAACTTTATGACTCTAATCTCTTCCAACCGTTCTCTTGTGAAATGTCTGAGAAACGGAGCTGAGCTTTCCAGCACATTCGAAAGTAAACAAATCCAGGCTCTGGCAGAGCAAAGGGCAGGGAAGAACATTCTGGGACTGAAGACATATACAGAGAGAGTTCCAGCTCAAGTGCCTCTGATCTCACCTACAGCTGCAAGGTACAATGAAAGAGGTGAACTCTGGTAACTCAGACCCAAGCCATTTACAGCTTTAAAAGGTCAAAACCAACAGCAGCTCATGAAGTAGCAGTAGTAGAACGAGCTATCAACATGAAGCTACACTTAATAATCAGGCTGCCATTATTTTGGACTAGCTTCAGCTTTGAAGTGCCAACACTGAAGCGTGGTGGAGAGTAGGCTGTGTACAGATGGTGGGCTTTTGGCGGTACATAAGGTTCCCTTTGGACTCCGAAGAGGATTCTTCTCTCGGCAACAATGGTGGAGCGGTACCCACTTCTGCCTCCATATGGTGCTGGGAGTCTGGGGACCAGTGGCATGCCAGAGATAGGGATGCTGGTATCAGGTATGGCTTGCTCCTAGATGGTGCTGGGGGACCCAGTGCCAGGAAGGTTCCTGATGCACCCTGTTCCCTCCTGCTTCCGGTCACTGGAGCTGGTAGGTCCCCCACTGGGGTTGACGGAACCAGAAGAGAGGGAAGGTCCCTAGCTGCCTGAAAAGCCTGTGGGGTCAATGGCACCATCAGTCCATTAGCACCACGGTGGCTTCCTTGTGTTGATGGAGGGTCCCGCACCAGGCTCAACACCCTCAGCATTGGTCCGGGGGTAGAAGAGTGGCCCAGCCTGGGTCTCATTAAACTCTGTTCTCTCCACTTGCCTCTCTTCTGCACCAGCAAGCGCCCTCTCTTAGTGCGCTGCTTCTTATGCTTCTTCCTTAGCACTGGACATGGAGAATGGCAACGGGAAGAGCTCATTGTCAGGGGAGCACTTCACACCGATGCCGAAGTACTCTGATCCAAATCGGAGTGGCTTGGCTCCGAGACAGGTCTGAGAGCGGCTTCCATGAGGAGAGCCTTCAGTCTGATGTCCCCGTCTTTCTTGATGCAGGATCTGAAGTCCCAACAGATCTGGTACTTGTCCTTCATGCGAGCGTCGCCTAGCCGCCTTAAGCAGTTGGACTGCGGGTCACTCACGGGCATAGGCTTGCAGCCCAGGGACTGGGGCATGCCGATCCCCTGGGGCGAAGAAGACCCTCTACAATGGGAACTAATTATTCACACTAAATATATACACTAAAACTACTTGAAACTATATACACTACACTATGACAACCACAAATGTAGAAAAAGTCTGAAAATCACTAGCAAGAAGCCTTTCTGAAGTAAGGAGGATTGTTCCAACAACTACCATGGGTGGTAAGAAGAAACTGCGAGGGTGCGGGGCCAGCAGCACTCCTTATACCAGCGCATAAGTGTGTGGCTCCAGAGGGTGCTATAGCAGCCCAATGGATACCATTAAGGGAAAAATCTCCAGCAATGGTGCACACACCCCTAAGATGGAAGGGACATGAGCAACCACTCAAAGAAGAAAAAGTACTTTTCAAACATGGCTGCTAGGTGCCAACACCACCATTGCCATAGATTTTATGGCCAGAAAGACCATATTTTGATCATCTGTGGTGACGTCCTGCACAACACAGCCCATCCTCCTTTTAGAAGGATATTCTGTCTTGATTTAGTTACTTCAAGCAACAGAGAATCCACCAATGGCTAATTATTCTAACTTAAAATTTTGTGCCCCACTTCAAATCTGAATTTGTCGAGCTTCAACTTCCAGCCATTTGATCTTTTAATGCCTTGTATGCTAGATTAAAAAACCCTCGACTCTCGGAAATCTTCTTCCCATGAAGACAGCTAGACAGCGATCAAGTTATCTGGATCCAACCATCTCTTGGATAACCTAAATGGATTGATCATTAATGTTCCACCATAAAACTGATTTTCCAGACCTTGAATTGTTCTTGTAGCTCTTTTCTGAATCATTTCCAATTTGCCTTTTTTGAAGCATGGACATGGAACTGAACACAGTAGTCCAGTAATGGTCTCACTAATGCCATACATCCCTTCCTACTCTACTCAATATTCCCCTGCGTACATTGCCTTTGCTTTCTAAGTAGTTGCACTGCATTGTGAGCTCACATTCAGTTGGTTATCCACCATGACCCTGAAGTCCTTTTCTTCAAGTCACAGTTGCCCACAATACATTTTCCCATCCTATAAGTGACTTATATTCTTTGTTCCTGCATGGATTTAGCTGCACACACGTTTGAGTAAGCCCAGCTTACTATACAATCCACATTGCTCTATAGAACTAACCTGTCCCCATTATTTACTGCTCCACTGATTTTAGTGTCATTTACAAACTTTACCCACAATCAAGTTTCCTTCCAGATCATTGATAAAGATATTGAATACTTACTCAAGATAGTTAAATCCAAAGCAGACTGCAGAGTTACAAAGGAATCTCACAAAACTGGGTGACTGGGCAACAACACGGCAGATGATAAATGCTGATAAATGCAAAATAATGCACACTGGAAAACAATTCCAACTAAACATACAAAACAATGGGATCTAAATTAGTTGTCAACACTCAAAGATCTTGGAGTCATTGTGGCTAGTTCTTTGAAAACATCTGCTGAATGTACAGCGGCAGTCAAAAAAATTAACAGAATGTTAGGAATCACTAGGAAAGGCACAGATAAGACAGAAAATATCAATGCAATTATATAAATCCTTGGTATGCACACTCCTTGAATACTGTGAGCAGTTCTGGTTGTCCCATCCTAAAAAAGATACATTAGAATTGGAAAAAATACAGAAAAGGGCAACAAAAATTATTAGGAGTAGCTTCCATATAAGCTTCCACATAAGGAGAGATTAAAAAGACTGGGACTGGTCAGTTTGGAAAAGAGATGACTGAAGGGGGATATGATAGAGGTCTATAAAATCATGAATGGTGTGGACAAAGTGTTATTTACCCCTTAGGTCACCCAATGAAATGAATAAGCAGCAGATTTAAAACAAACCTAATGAAGTACTTTTTCACACAACACACAGTCAACCTGTGGAACTCACTGACAGGGGATGTTGTAAAAGCCGAAAGTAAAACTGGGTTAAAAAACAAACAATTATGTAAGTTTATGGAGGATAGGGCTATCAATGGCTTCTAGCCAAGATGCTCAGGGACACAACCCCACTCTCTGGGTGTCCCGAAACCTCTGGCTGCTAGAAGCTAGGACTAGACAATGGGATGGATCACTCAAATTGCCCTGTCTTGTTCACTCCCTCTGAAGCACCTGGCACTGGCCACTGTCGGAAGACAGAATACTGCACTATATGTACCACTGGTCTGACCCAGTATGGTCATTCTGACGTTCTTGTGCATAGTACTGGACCAAAAACAGATTCCTATGGGACTCCACTAGAATTACTGCCTTTGGACTCAGATTCCCCATTTTCAATTCCTTTGAGAGCTATCAATTAACATGTTTTTAATCCATTAAATATGTACAGGATTGATTTTGTATAGTGCAACATATTTTAATCAGAATGTCAAGTGATATCAAGTCAAATACCATTTAGAAGTCTAAGTTACTTCAACTACCTTTGTCAATCAAGCACCCTGTCTGATCTGATGGATCAGTACAGGATTGTGTATGTAACTTGGACCACTAAGGACAGAGTTCAAGACAGTTACATTGCTTTTTTCCCCCACCTGATCTCAGATTGGTCATACAAGAAAGCTTTGATCTTCTCAACAAGAGCTCGGTGGACAAAGGAGACAAAGCCTCCATACTTAATCTGGAGAAGCTAAAATAATCAGAATGATCGCACCCATAAGGTATGAAGGTGTATGAACCACTGTCAACTTTCTGGTATCACTCATGGCTGGCTGGCTGTTTTAAGGGCTGGAGGAGGGTTATAATAAAATATAAACTTTCATTTAAAACAAGTTACTAGCTTCCCTCATTGTAAAGAGAACCTTCCCAATGTGAACTGCAATTCTGTCCTGAATCTACAGACAGACTGAACCACCACCACTGCAAAATGTGATCCCCCTTATTATTCTGAAACCTAGTTGTATTCATCCTTTAAATATTGCTGTAAATGTGTCACTGCCAAACATAACATACCTCTACCCAAAGGGCTCATCAACTAAAGGCACAAGTGAAAACAAGAGAGGGGAGGAGACACACTTAGGGTTTGGCCACGAAGCTCAAATGTTTCACAGAATATATTTTGGCTTTAGTACTTTCTTGATATAGAAGTTGAGGGGAGATTATTGTTTATTAATGGGAAGGGTATTTCAGACCTATGCGGTGGTGCAGAAAGCAGCAAAGAAGGTAGTGGAAGGAGATGAAGACAAAAAAGACCAGGGTAAAATTATTGAGAACCATTAAGGTGAAGAGAAGCTTGAACTTCATACAGGAAAATAGCAGGAAGTAATGCAGAAATTCAAGAAGCAAGAGACATGGTTAAGAAAAGGAAACTGCATTTTAGATTAACTGGAGCAGGAAGATATCAGAGTCTAACAAGCTGGAGAGAAGGTTACAGTAACTATGCGGACATTCAAATGGTCATCATTCACTATTTCACATTTTGGAAAAAAAAAAATCAAGCCAATGTAGTTATGCAATGTGGCTGTATGTTCATTAATTGGAAAAGACATTCCATAGGAATAAAGCTTCCACCCTTCAGCAGGTAATAGCTTAATGGAGAAAGCATCAAGTATGAAATACCTATTCTTCCAGGAACCACAGGTTCATATTCTTACAGTCAACTCAACCAGCCCCCTATCCTTCTGAGACAGATAAATTGAGCGTCAGGCAGTTTACTTTCTGTTGATCTGTAGAGAAAACCTTAATAATCAAGCTCCTGTCTGCTTCATGAGCATTTCAGTAGATTGTGTGTATTTTTACATGCACTGTACTTTAACAAAAAAGTGCATGTGTCGCGGAACTGAAGCCTTTAATACTTTGTGTATATCTGGTACACATATATAATACATGCTTTCATTAGTTGGAGTTATATAATGTTGTATATGGTTCTCTTGATTTGTTGTGCAATAAACAGCATGTTTTAAAAAGCGTATCGCTGCCTATGACAGATAGCATATATACCCATCCCCACAACAAGCCATATGTTGTAAAATGCCGCAGCTGTTTAACAGAAAGTAAAGAAAAGAATCTTTCTAGGTGTAACTGTAGGACTAATTTTTGGTTTAGGCAGGCAGAACGTAATTACCCTAATTGGAATTTGGCCAAATAACCAGAGCTATTGTCCCTATTCTTCAAAAAGTAGCATGGAATCTTTAACGGTGACGAGTGGACAAGCGATCTGTTTTTACATCCCATTCAAAAGATGAGACTTCTGCAGCAATCCAGCCCCTCACAACAGGGTGCTGTGCTACTGGTACAGTAACAGCTCAGTGGGAAGAATATCATCAATCCTTTTTCTTTTCTTTCTTTTTTTTTTAATTAAACACAGAAGCCTGGGTATTCTTTAATAAAAATTAAAGACTGAATTTTGCTCTTATATAAATGCTTTTCATCTGTAGATCTCAAAGCAATTTACAAAAGGAGGTATCAGGTCTACCCAGCGAGCCAGTGGCAGAACCGGAAATGGAACACAAGTCCCAGTTCAGTGTTTTATCCACTAGGCCACACAGTCTCCCAGAAATGAGTTGTTGGATCTCCTCTTTGGAAGTTTCTAATGCAAGTTCTGATCAGGTACGACCACTGTGGTTTACATCTGAGGAGATTACAGCATCAGATGGAAGGGGTAAAGGCCATACGGTAAAACTAAGCAAAAAAAACCACACAGCCCCCAGCAATCCCAAGTGTTCTGCTACAACTAGAATGCACACGCAGAATAAATCACTGAGAACAATACGGGAAAATGTCAGTTTCAAGCTTGCAAGAGGATGACTAAACAGAAAGAATAAAGCTATTTTGAAAGCTGGGAGAAGGATCTTAGTGCATCTTAAAAAATTTCAAATAAACTGCTGCTTTAGGTTCTACGGATATGTCGTTAAAACACAACAAACTTTCTCAGAGCTCTCTGATCAATACCATGGGTACACAATGGCAGTTCGTTTAAAAGGATTTCTTTGTTCACACTTTCAGAACAGACTTGGACAACTGGCTTGCTGGCTGGTTTGTAAGTGCTACAAGTTTATGCTGGCTGGATGAGTTAATGAATAAGAGGAGGTTACTTACCTGTAACTGGAGGTTCTTTGAGATGTGTGGTCCCTATTTGTATTCCAGTCATGGATGTGTGTGCAGGCCATGCACTGGAGGGTTTTTGTAGCAGTGTCTGCTGACCCATACGTCATGTGTCTCCTTGTGCTCCCAGCCGAGGTTATAACAGGCTGTGCAGGTCGACACCTGTCGAGCAGTTATTGGAATACAAATAGGGACCACACATCTTGATGAACCTCCAGTTACAGGTAAGTAACCTCTTCTTCGAATGATGGTCCTTGTATGTATTCCAATCGTGGATGAGTAGCGAGCAGTAATCAGTATGGAGGTAGATACATGGATGCAGAAGGAAACGCTGTTTGCAGTACAGTACAGCACACAGCAGCGTTCACAGCCATCCACTGTGTCCTCCTCCAAAAAACAACAAGCCATATGGGTTGATGCCTCTCCAGTTCCCTCTTACCGCCACATGGCTGGAGTTAGAACCGCTGTTCCTCTGCAATCTTAGTGTTTACGCAAAGAGAACTTTTATTCTACCTCCTATATAGTTCTTTGTTGTTTTTTGTAGTGTGTAGATAGTTATAGTTTTCACTGGTTGGAGTCTGATCTCCTTCTCCTCCCATGGACTGTGCCTTCCAGTTCTGGGTTTAAGAACTGTTTTTCCTGCCCTCACTCATTCTCTATGAATGACAAGCACCAACACTGTCTCTACTGCCTCAGGGAAGCCCATATTGCTGTTCGCTTTTCCCACCGGAGAGCCTGGAGGTGCTTTCTGAGGTGAAGTTGTCGCACCTCCATAGCCATAGCCAGAACTAAAACATTCTTGGAATTTCTAAAATTAAAGATTACAATTTCTTAATTTTTTTTTTTAAAAGATACTCTAATTCAAACAGGAATTAATTCAGGGAAGTCCTACTATGGCCAGACTAGATTATCACAATAGTCCTTTCTGGCCTTATCTATGAACCATAATCCTCTAATTCAGTGGATGGCCCCAGCATCACATCCACCTTCCTTGGTGGGGGTACCACATAGGGCAGGTGCTCCCCCAACTCCTCAATCAGGAAGAAAAAAAATGGGCCAGACTCCCCCATAAACCTCCAAACCCAGCATATGGTGCCTGTAAATCCCTTCTTACTGTGGCATAAACAAATTTCTCTTGCTGCCAGCTAATAAAGTGAGATCTGTAAGTGCTACAAGCCTTCAGCACTGCAGCACAGATTTAGGGTTCAAAGCATGCTGATGATGCTTTATGAAGGAGGCCATTACAGATGTACATAATATATCTGTTTTTACTTTTTTCTTAAAAAAAAACAAACAAAACCAAACCCTAGGACACTACATACAAAAACAACGTTAAAGGAATATTATTTAGGTTGCAAAGTCAAGCTCTCAAGAAGTGAGAAAAAGTCAAATTTATGGTTGTCTACTATGCAACTTTAAGTCAGCACAGTTGTGCATATGCATTATGATACAGTGTTTAATTACATGATCACAAGGTCTATTATTTCCTACTTTCTTCAGTTCTTCTGTGCAGCAGGGATAGTAGAGGAAAGATGTGTCCCATGAATTTGGCACACAGAGTTGTAAAAGCATAAACAATAGCCTATGGATAAGAGTGTGGAGAACCATATGCTAACAAAAGGTAGTTATTTACACTCTAGCTTTACTCAAATGTTAACCTGAGAACTGAAGATCTCAGACCTGAAGAGATGATTAATGTGAGAATCTGTTTTGCCCAAACCTGCCAATAACCTAATTATTCCTACTAAGTGGAACAGAATACTCTGGAAATTGTAAATTCTCTTCCCTGGTTAGTGGTACCAGAGCTTCCGCAAGTCTGGCCAAGGCATATTTTCAAACTCTATCTCATATGAGCAACTATGAAGGGCTGTTTTTATTCATGTACAAGCAAATCTTGCCCAAGCCCTTTTTACTTAGCTCATTTCCAGGATGTGTACACACTCCTGGGCTTTCATACGCCTTCTGAAAGTATTCCATAGCATAAATATTAAAATTATGCTGGTTATCCATCAATTTAACAGAGGTCATGCTTGTTATTCTAACCCTACACAACTTAATTCTCATTGTACAAGTCAATCCTGGAAGAGTGGCTAGTAGATGTACTAGACACCCTTCTTTATCAGTACCATTACAATAAAGGAAATCAAACACAGAAGGAATGGCCTCAGTTTACCAATGCTTAATCCCACTGCAATCTCCAGAAATACCATTAAGTAGCTGTAGTCCACAAAATCTAATATATCTCTTCTCAGTATTCCAGAGAAGACAAAATCTGCTCCATTACACCACAGACGTGCCAATATATGTTGTGCTGAAAATTCCTTCCCTCCCGAACCCTAAGGTCAGTTGGAACCCTGCCCTGTGAGGAAGCATCCCTTTCACCAGTGTGAAACCATTTCAGCACATGCATTAGAAAGATTTAGTGAAAACATGTTCACGACCAATATTCAATCACATTTATGAGAAAGGATAGTGACAAAAAGAAACTTCAAAGTAAATCTCATTATGAGTCCCACAATTGAGTCTCATTAGATACATACCTGCACGCTGGCTGCTACAACTGGAGACCCTGAGGCAGAAGATGGCCTGTGTGGCGTTGACAACTGTTTAGTAGCACCCTGTGTTCCACTTCCTGCTCCCCCAGAGAGACTAGTCCTACTTGTTCCGCTTGAATTAGGGTTACTGCTCCTGCTGGCAGGTACATTCATTCCGACTCCACTCAAGTTATTTTTGCCAATAGTCCCAGAGGGAGAAGAGTTGGGCAACTTTGAAGAGGCCTGAGGGTTCTTTGCAGGCTGAAGGCCTGTGGTGCGACTAGAGGGCAGCAAATTCATTGTTGGAGACTGCCTGCTGATATTTACTCCACTGGGCTGTTTATGAAGGGGGCTGCTACTCGAGTGACTACTCTGGGATACTAGTGCATTTGAACTGGAAGAAGTGTGTGATGTTGTGGGCCTGGAGGATGAGGTTGATTTAGATGGAAATTTAGATGATGCTGTGGGCTTGGGTGTGACAGAGGGTTTGGATGCTGTGGACTTGGGAGAGGCAGCAGGTTTAGGAGAGGCAGCCATGGAGAAGGGAGGCTTGAAACCCTGGGAAGAACCCTGCGACACCATAGTCTTGGCAAAACAGTTACTAGAGGTAGAGGTGCTGGATGTTGTCCGAGAAACTAGAGGGTGGGATACTTGAGAACCACTTCCAGATGAGGGGTTAGACAAAGGAAGGCGGTACATTACTGGCTTATCTGGACTCTTGATGACTGGGGATGAACAGGAGAGTTTGGGATTGCTACTCAGTTTCACCACTGGATTGGTCTGTGACTTACTAATAGTTGCTTGTAGAGGAGACACATATTTCTGTTGGACAGCTGAATGCTGGTGCATCTTTGTCACTTGTAATGTTGAGGAAGAACCACCTTGGCCCTCTGAAGAGGATACCACGATAGCAGCATCCTTGCACCTCTGAGAGGAGGAGGAAGTAGCTGCTTGGGCCTTGGAGGAGGAAGAAATATGGGTCTGCGAAGAGGAAGCAGCTTGGATCTGGCTTGACCTCTGTAGTCCTTGCTGAAGTAGCTTGGCTGGCAAAGGTTCCAAGGAAACCTTGGGGTTTTGAATTGAAGAGCCAGCAATAAGGCCTGAAGAGATGCCCGTGTGAACTAAGTCCTGGGGCTTCTTTGGTACTGGTCCTGTGTGACCAGCGATAAGACTGGATGAATGTGGAGTCTGAGCTGGCTCTACCTTCTTTGAAGTTGCTAGAGGCAACTTACTCATGATGCTTGCTAGTTTCTCTTCTCTCAGCCCAGGGCGAGGTCTTGAGGTTGGTGTGTCTATGGTGGACCCCACGGGCAAGATCTTGGCTCCATTGTTGATAACTGCCAAAGCATCAGATATAGAATCCAGAGAGGGTGGGTGGAAAGAGAGGTCTTCATCCAGTGAGTCATCCAAACAGATGGTCTCTGGAGCTGATGTACAGATAGAGCTAGCTACTGTACTGATAGGTGTGCTGGAATTCAGTGTAGTAACACAAGCTGAAGTCACCAAAGATGTACAGGCTTTCTGCTCTTTCTTTGGACTGGAGTCCTGGTAGGGGGTTGAGGGTATGGGATAAAAATATAGAAAAACAATAGGAAGTCACAATGCCCTCTCCAAAGCAGATCAACATAACTTTATTTAGCAATGCTATCATTCTGCAAATCCAGAAGCACAGCTCTACTGTTGTATTTTTCTTTTAAAGATTTCCTTTAAAGCATTATCTGATACCTAGATGCTGCAGTACAGAATACCTTGTTCACCGGGTAACAGGGTACGGGAAGGGGAGAACATAATATTCAGTTATGAGGAACAGGTATTATGCTCTGCAAGCGATCATATTAAGAACACTGAATGTAAAAATGTGAGTTAAGTGGTAAGGCATTGGGAATGGCCTCCATGCCATCTTGATGCAAAATCCCAGATAATGACCATGCTATGAACAGGATCCAAGATCCTCGAAAAGTATTTAGATGCCTAACCCCCATTGATTACAATGGGAGTTAGGTACATAAATACTTTTCGAGGATCTGGGTCAGAGTTTGTAGGAGACCTATAAAGAAACTGACATTTAGTATATGTAAGGCACTCACCCCTTAATATCTAGACATCAATAAGGTTACACATTATGGCATACTGTCCCACCTTTCTCTGCCTGCATGACTGAACACACACAGGAAGAGATGGTGCAGCAAGGAAGTGGTTCTAGAATGCAACATTTTAAAATGGGTAGTTTCAGTCAAATTCAGTCCTGTGTACATAATGTAACAAAGTGACAACATGATCTACTGTACCAGGCCGACATATTCCTGGAGTATGTTAGCAGTATACTCAGCGTTGCTCACAGGAACAAGACCTAGAGCTGTAGTTCCACTTGGAATATGAAAGAGTAAACTGTCTTATAGAGGCTTACAGAGCTAGTCTTCAGTATTCTGAAAGTTAAGGCAAATCTGAGCTACAAACATAACTACAATGGAACTCAGAGGAAATACAGTCAAGCCTAGTTAGAGGCTACATCAGCTTACTACACTGAACTTGTCCACCCAAATATGCAAAATTTTCCAGTGCTATGACCTAATTTAAGACAAAAATGAATTCACCAAAGCACATGCATTTTTAAAAAATTTGTAATACTGTAACGCATTTAAGTACCTTCTTACAGCCCATTTGAAATGGCTTTATAACTTAAAATTACAATAAAGCCAAATGGTATATTACCCACTTTAAAGCCTATGGCATAAGTCTCTAAAGTGAGTAACTGCATGTGGTGCCACCACATGCAATTAAGTGCTGTTTGAAACAAGTAACCAGTGATGTTTAATTGATATAAAACAGGATCATTAGCAATATATTCATGATAAATGGTTTAGTATGTGAACAAAGATTGCATTGTGCAAACTGATGTTAACTGGATTCCACTATATTTCCTCCTTGTCAACAGAGCCATTAAGCCAAACACTTGAGAGGCCACAACGAACAGGAGGCAGATTTTTTAAAAATGTGCATATGCTCTTTTAGGGAGGTTACCAAATGGGTCCACTCAAAGAACCTGGATCAAGTGTGTGATAAAAAGAGCTGGTCAAAAAATGGAATTTCTAGCCCATAGGAAATTCTGAGATTCCAAAATTTGATTTAATCCCAAATTGGGATGAAAAGTTGAAATCTCAGTATTTTTGGAGAAATGAAATATTCTGAAATATTTCAGTTTGATCTTACTGAAATTATACATTTCATTTTTACTTTGTTTTGACTTTCATGTATAATTTATGTCAAAACAGACTTTTGTTATATAATTCATAATATAATAAGTTGAAACAAAATTTTGACCTTAATGTTAAGTTTCATTTTCTGTAGAAAATTTCGACAAAATCAATGTTCCCATGAAACATTTTGATTTCATGAAGTCAGCATTTTCTGACGGAAAACTGTTCCCTTGGAAAGTTTTCAACCAGTTCTAGTGATTTAGCTATGGAAAAAGGAAATTTTTTTTTTTTTTTTTTTTTTAAACATGCACCATGTTCAACATCACTTCCTGAACATTTGTATGGGTGGCTGCAATATTTACCTTCACTTTGGGTTTAGGTGCCAGAATCACCTTCTTCTTTGCCCTAAAGCAGAGGAGAGAGAGAGAGAGAGAGAGAGACACACACACACAAATCAAGAGAAAAGACAGAGGGTTAGTCATTCTAATTCTAGAAGACAATCATCAGAGCAACAAGTTCACAGGACCACAGAAGACTGTTCCTCCCCCAGTCTAAACTGCAAAGATCCCCGAGACAAAAGTTCAGTTAAGGATGGGAGGGAATGGGCAAAAAGGAGGAAGTAGAGATGATATGTAGTGCAATATCATGCTTGTCATGCTTCCCTGTGCTTCCTTAGATACATCTGATATGCTTGCTGACTATTAAGTCTGCCTCATAAATACCAAGTTAAAATGCATCCGATGAAGTGAGCTGTAGCTGACGAAAGCTCATGCTCAAATAAATTGGTTAGTCTCTAAGGTGCCACAAGTACTCCTTTTCTTTTTGCAAGTTAAAAGAGACTCATTTTGCCCTTTTGAGGCAGAGAATATTTTTATTCCAAATTATAATAGAGACTACACAGTTTAATGTAAACTCATATTTCAGCCTCTTTCAGTCACAACCGTGTTTGCCTACTTGGTAGCAGCTATAACTTTGTGCAATCTGGAGTGATCTATGATAGTTATACCCGTAGCTGAATGCCTGTACTGCTCCACAGGTGTGGCAGTTGGGAGAAGTAACTGACCAATGTGCAATCTTCCTCACACGATCAAGGAAACTGTTCCATGCAAATTAGATATACAGTAAAGGTGGCGATTGGTTGAGTTACCACTGATATCACAATGGTCTAGAACTCTTGATGTGGCATAGATACATGCTTTGCTGTTACATGAGTTTAGTTGTAAGTCAAAATGACTGAAAACTTGTGAATTGGATGGTAATAGACTGCAAGTCCTAATGATGATTGAACCTGGTGATAATCTGAATAAAAAGAACTCTCAAACATGCTTGTAGCAGTTTCTGTCACTTCATATTGTCACTTTGAAGCCTAATGTCTGAGTCAACCATGAAATCTTATTACATAGATAAAAGTGCCTCATACTCCTGCTATTAGATTCGAGAACAACCTATGGCATCTGGGTGCCCTGAATGTTTTCACATCTGTATTTTGTTATCAAATCATACAGGAAAAATAAATATTAAAAAGGACAAAAGAGCAATAAAGACTGAATTTCTGTCTGATTAGCTTATAAAATGGCAAAATGTTGATAATTAACTTTTGGAACTCTGTGATATTATTGAGGCAACCAGTTTAGTAAGATGCAAAAAAGTTTAAACATTTAAATGAATATGAATAGCATCTGCCGTTATACCAGCTCGAACAACAATAAGGGCTAACAATCCTCAGCTGCAAAGTCTGAGGAGTACCATACTCCCACCTGCATCCTCCTCCACACACACACACACCTTTGCCCTTCCATTTCCTCAAAAGTATTAAATAGTTTAGTGCATTGTACTGTTTTTATGCCCTGCTCTGAAACAGGATACTATACTTGATGGACCATTAGTCTGTTATTTGTAAGATTAACATATAATTTATTTATTTTTGCGTATTACAGGAGTTACACTTTGCTTGGTGCTCAAAGTTATAAATGACTATTCCAGTTCTGTCTGAACTACAATGAGTCCTCACGGACAAGAGCAGCAGTGTTTGAGGGCTAGGGAAGGTAGAGTTTCACTCAAATCAGAGTGGATATCTTCGTAGATGTGTTTTTGTGGAGTGGAGCGAAGAGAGAAAGAGTGAAAGAAATGCCCACGTGCTATAATACCTATTTGCCAAGGGTGGTGTGAAGTTTAGGATTCATAAATCACTTTGAAATCCTTGGATGAAAGGCGTTATACCAGTATTAATATCTGTTTCAGCTGTTTAACCACTCCACACTTGAATTACGCAAACCACAGTGCCTCAAGAACACCAAAGTGGTAGGTCAGAGAGTTAAATCATTAAAAGACAAAATCCCATTGTATTCTAAAGCTCCTCAAGCAAAACAAACAAACAGCAGGAGGTAGAAGCAGTGAAAATAAGCCAGAATCGGTCTGAACTCCTAAGGAATAGAGCAACACACAAGGCTCGCCACAGCTACCCAGACAACTGAAGCACAAGGAAGGGATACCAGCAGGTGCCAGCTTTGTACTCACGGAGCAGAAGTGAGATGGTTGTGAACACTTCGGCTTTCTTTAAAGAGCATCCTGAAAGAGAGGGAGGGAGAAAGAGAAAGACATACAGTGATTCTACATGAGCAACTATGACATGGTTACTAGCAACTCATCTACTACTGGATTTTCAGATGGGCCATTTGTTTATCTGCCCCCTAAGCACGAAGCAAGCAATTTAATTGTACGGTTGTCTTGGTACAGTTAAAAACAAACAAACAGTCACCCATGAACGGAAGAATGCTGCAAAACAGATTATAATTCACATTCAATATAGATAACTACTGAGCTGGCAGAAAGCAATGTAGACAAATATTACCTTCAATGGGATAGAAGTATTGTATTTTAAAATGTCCCCCTCCCCTTGCCAAGGCTCTCAGTGCAACGTACAACCAAAAAATCCCATCAATATTTCAACACATTGTAATGGGGTAACACCATGGTCCTTGATTTAAATTAATTTTTGGCACTGCAAGGATCTACACACCATAGGTTTCCTTACCATGGGGGAGGAGGAAAGCAGAATCCAAAAGACATGTTAGCTCCCAAACATCTCAGCATCACGTACAGAATACCAAAAATTGCTACTCACAATTACATCACTTAGGCTGCTTCGACATGGTCAAAAATTCACCAATGGAGTCAACAAGTACAGCTCTACCAATGAGAGCAACAGTGGATGTTTTAATGTAGATAGGGTTCAGGTGTTATTACCTTGTCATCAGATCCTACTCTGAGATGGGTTGAACAACATGGTGGTAAAAATGCCTACATGCTGTCTACACTAGAACTTCCTCTGTTGCTACCATTGATGGAGCTGCATCAGCGGTGAATTACAGTCCCTCCTCCTTCCCATCCCGTCCCCCCAGGCAAGGCATTTACACTAGGACAACGAAGCATTCTTCTGCATGGCTTCTATCAGGCAACTCACAAACCATTTCACCTAATCCTCAACAGCTGTCTAGAGCTGTGTGTGTAGAGGCACACCACAGCAGAAAAACATGTTTCCTAGTATATATAAAGCATTGTAGCATGAGGCAGGTCCAAGAGCAGATCATCATACATCCCATAAGAAAACTCAAATCCCATACAAAAACTCTCCCAAGTGTCTTTTCATTACAACTCCAAACCCCTTCCCTTCCTCAATTCCATTGTTAATTCTTTTGACTCCATTCTCTCGGCTGCTCTCTAAGTCCTACACTCCCTTTTACTTCCATCAATTTTACCAATCTTCAACCTTGTCTCACATCCCATCTACTGTTCCTGTTCCCAAGCCACTGAACGCCTATAAAGAAAATCCAGGGAGAATATGAACATCCTCCTCTACAAGTTTGTTTTGTTCTGCTTAATTACTACTATCTTATTCAAACAGTTTTATCTCTCCTCAATCTCCTCCCTGTGCCCTTTCTTTACCTTAAGATCCTTTCCTCAACTGAGACACACCAACCACCATCAACCTGGAATCTGGGGTGGAAATTACAATGTTCTCAAGACGCAAAGTAATGGGTCTATATTAAAGGAACTGAAATTAGAGGCAATACTCAAATGACAGGGCAGCATAAATTCTAAAGCAAAAAAAAAATGAACTGGAAATATTGAATTTTCTGAGCAAAAATACTGTGCTCAACAATATATAAAAGTTTAAGCTAACGAGAACATTCAGTTTAAGACACTCAAAAAGAACTCTATGTAGTTCAAAGAACATGCACAGGCTGCAGCAGGGCTCCCACAACAGCTATGCCAGTACGCTCAGCAAAAGCTAACTGCAAAATCCCCTCCAAGAAAGATGAAAGCCTCACAACAATGAAAAAAACCACTTTCTCCACCCCCCACCCACAACATACAATGGGGGTAGGGGTGGTGGGGTTTCCAGATGAAGAAAAAAAGCTATCAGTAAACTGAATGTTTATCAAGCATATTTTACATTCATATAATGCCTTTCATTCTGAAGGATCCCAAAGCACTTCATCTATACACATGCACACCAATGAAATATAACCCCTGTGGGGTAGTAAGGCAGATGGCACATAAACACATCACATCACATGACAGTGGGAGGGGATAGGGGAGCGGTGACAGGTTTTGGCCAATGACACTGGGGCAACCTACTAACCAAATGCCAGGAGATCTTTAGTGTCCAGGCAGAATAGACGAGACATTGATTTGAATGTTTCTTCTGACAGTCTCCCTGAATGCAGTAAACTACAGGGAATTCAATGTATTATTTAGTTCATAAGAGCAAAGAACTGAGCTGAACCTGTCATTCCACAGAATCTAGATATTTCAGACCTCTTGTTTATATCCTCAAACCATTCTCATCTGGAATGTTACATGCTTATCCATCTATCCATGATTCAACATAAAGTGCCTCATTAATTTTCAGTTTATATAGTTCCTGCCATTGAACAAACACCAATCCAAAGCCAAAAAATGGTATAAATAATGGAACCTACCAAGCATAATTACAAACGTATCAAATAGGTAGGCTGGTTAATAAAAGAGATACTCCACATGTTAACTGCTAATTGCTTATTTACACCACAGTATATGGTTTGTTAGAGGTCATCTTCACCATTGTCAGAACCCTCCCTCCCCCCACTTCTTCCTTCCCATGTACACCTTTAGATTAAAAGGTTCCATGGACAGCTTTCTGAATATAAAGGACTACAAAGTACTCTCCTTGGAGTCTGCTGATGCCCATTCTTACTTAAAGGAAAAAGTTTCTGTAAAAAGTTATATTGAAATTTCTTCCTCTTCCTTGTCACTATGTACAGCCTTGCCAATACTCCAGAAATTGTACAGACAGATATTTATCTTCCAGGGCAGTAGCAAATTGCACAATTTTATCTCCTACACAGCTGAATCAAATTTTTGTTGGCACAAATTTGTTTACTATACCCATTAGAATATACTATAGCTTGACTGCTGACCAGTCCATCAGATGTAGTAAAAAGTCTCCTGCCAGCATCACCCCAAAACCTTATTTGCATGCACTCTTCTCTCCCCCTAAAATTATATTTTATAGCTCAATTAACTGAAATGCAAGCCAATCAGAATGTTATGCATCAAAAATGGTACAACATTCAAAAGTCAAGCTGTCACACCAGTATGAATCACACATAATAATGATCAAGTCTACATCAATTATTCTGTCTCTTATAATGTCACTGCAATGAAACATGCGTCACAAGATCAATTTCTCCTGCTTTGCCTTAATTTCTCTTTTCCACGGACTGGTAAGTATAGCATGCAACTGGGAGTCAAGAGACTTAAGTTCTCTTCTTGTCTCTTTCACTGGCTTGCTGCAAAACCTTTGGCAAGTCACTTAGCATTTCTGTGCCTCAGTTTTCCCATCATAAAATATGGACATTGCCTATTTCATAAGGGTGCTTATTAATGTTTAGAAAACAGATTTTTGGACAGAAATACAAGTGCATTCCCATAAGGACAGCCAGTCTTTGGATCTTGTCTATTTTGGGTATTTGGTCATCTTGCTGAACTGCATTACAACCTCACATTTCAGTGAAGGAGCTATGCCACACCAGAGTATTTTCATTCCTCTATGGCCCCTCAGACTGATGGACTGTCTCCTGCTAACTGGTGTAAAGAAATGCTCAACTTTCCCTTATAGGAGTGTTGGAAGAAATCGATCAGCTCAGCAACTGCTATTACCATTTGTGTTAACTGGCTTTAGACTGCTTTACTTATACAAACTTGGCTGCCTCTTGTGCTCAGAGACCACCATGGTTCCATCTGTGGAAGCTGAAACAGCTGGGGGCAGAGATTAGAGATGATGGCAGGGAAGCATCCTGAAGTCAGATTATTTCCTGTACAAGGAATTCATGGGGTATACATAAAAGATAGGACTGAACAAAAATGATCTGTATCCTCAGAGACAGACACACCATGAACTCTTGTGTCTAGTTAGTGGTTCCTACAGTCAAGTATGCTATGTTCTTTGTAGATAGGACTGGCTTCAGGCTGGTCTTTCTGTATTCTCTGATTGCACCATTTCTTCCTGTCTCAGAGTAGCAGCCGTGTTAGTCTGTATTCACAAAAAGAAAAGGAATACTTGTGGCATCTTAGAGACTAACAAATTTATTTGAGCATAAGCTTTCGTGAGCTACAGCTCACTTCATCGGATGCATTTTCCACTGACTGCATCCGATGAAGTGTGCTGTAGCTCACAAAAGCTTATGCTCAAATAAATTTGTTAGTCTCTAAGGTGCCACAAGTACTCCATTTTTTCCTGTGTACATGTTGGGAAGCTAGGGATACCTGTGGTCTTCTGGACTCATTAAGACTCACCATTGAGAACTATGACCATCATTCAACCTGGCTGGCTATAGCAAATGGTCTGAATATGGTACCATCATCAACAAAATGCTTAATTATGGGTGCTGGTCACCCTCAAACACATGGAGGCCCACCCCCTCCTCAAAAAGGTACCATTTGATGCTGGAGTAACTGTCAACCACCCAATCTGATTTGTCCATTTTGGCTATTGAGAAAACAGCCATTCAGGTTTATAGGTAAACTTAAAATTAACAACAACTTGGGTAGATTGGTCCATTCTTTTTCTGGAATTGAAACCATGATTGAGAGTATTCTGCTGGTTCTAGAGCAGGGTCAGATGGGCATGCTGGACCTCTCAGCAATTTTGATATGACTGAAAAGTAGGCTGTTTGGTGACTAAATCTTTGTTGATGTGTTCTAAAACTACCCAGGAGTGGGTGCAGGTCATATTTAATAGTGATGGAAAACTGTCATATCTGATTTGATAGGACACATCCCTGATGTATATCACATATCTTCCACATTTTTCAGTATACATGAGCTCTCTTGGTGAAATAGCCTCAAAATGCAGGATACAATTGTGTCAGCATGTGGATATATAATTATGTATGTCTTTCTCTGTAGACTTTTTCTGTCACATAATTACCAGATGGATATATAAAACTGCTTAGTCCTTAACTCTGATAAAACAGAAATCTTGTTGTTGGGAAGAAGTAATTGAGATGAGATGACTCTTCTCCTATGTAGCCCCACTTGTTGAGACCACTCATCTGGAGGTAGTAAGATTAAAAATCTTGAAGACACTTTTCGCATATTCATTGCATCGAAAGCCATATGTCAGAAGTGGTACAATATTTTCAGTAGCAAAGTTTGCACAGGTTTCGCTTTAATTTATCCTAGGATGACCTTGCAACAGCACTCCGGTACTTCATTTTCCTCACCAATAATCTCTCCTGACCCTCTCTTACCTGAACTGTTGTCCTGTGTCTTGTCTATCTTAGACTGTAAACACTCCTGGACAGGGCATGTGCTTCATTGTTTGTAGAGTCAGATATATTTACAGCAGTATATAAATAATAAACACATTAATAACAGTAATAATAGACAGGTTTCAGAGTAGCAGCCGTGTTAGTCTGTATCCGCAAAAAGAAAAGGAGGACTTGTGGCACCTTAGAGCCTAACAAATTTATTTGAGCATAAGCTTTCGTGAGCTACAGCTCACTTCATTGGGTGTATTTTCCACTGAATGCATCCAATGAAGTGAGCTGTAGCTCACGAAAGCTTATGCTCAAATAAATTTGTTAGGCTCTAAGGTGCCACAAGTCCTCCTTTTCTTTTTTCTTTTTTTTAGTAATAATAGACATACCCATGTGAACATGAAAGTTTTTATCCATTCGCACATTTACTCACTAATTTAAGAAAATCATTACACCCTCCCTTGTATTCTTTACATTGGCTGCTTATGCAATGGTAGACAAGTTATAATAGGGGTGCGCAAACTTTTTGGCCCAAGGGCCACATCGAGGTTGCAAAACTATATGGAGGGCCAGGTAGGGAACGCTGTGTCTCCCCAAACAGTCTGGCCCCCACCCCCTATCCGCCCCCTCCCACTTTCCACCCCCTGACTGCCCCCACCCTCAGAACTCCCGACCCATCCAACCCCCCCTGCTCCTTGTCCCCTGACTGCCCCAACCCCTATCCACACCCCCGCCCTCTGACAGGCCCCCTGGGACTCCCATGCCTATCCAACGCCCCCTTCTCCCTGACTGCCCTGCCCCCTGTCCACACCCTTGCCCCCTAATGGGCCCCCTGGGACTCCCACGCTTACCCAGGCCCCCTGTTCCCCATTCCCTGACTGCTCCCCGCTCCCTTACCATGCTGGAGCCAGCCACGCCGCCGTGCTGCACGGCAGGAGCGGCGGGCCAGAGCACCGGTGGTGCAACGTGCTGAGGCTGTGGGGGAGGGGATACAGCGGGGGAGGGGCCGGGGACTAGCCTCCCCAGCTGGGAGCTCAGGGGCCGGGCAGGACGGTCCCACAGGCTGGATGTGGCCCGCGGGTTTTCCCACCTCTGGGTTATAAGCTTGTTAGTTGGTTGGTTATTTTTTTCAGTCATAAGTAGTGTTGGCTTTTGGCTACACTCAGGACCTCCTTGAGTCTCAGATCATCACCCGAACTCTGACACCATCCACCTTTTAGAACTCCAACTATTATGTTTAAGCATGGCAGAATTCATATTTTAAAATAATTTTGATGGATAATATTGATGTTTACTTTTAAGCTTTTTACAAATATTTTTATCAATATTCACAGTTGCAGAAAGTATGGGGTGGGGTGTCAGTTATTTAACGAGAGTAAATGATGAGATTCAAAGGGTTAAAAGCATTATCAATGTTAAAACAAACTGTCAACATCACATGTCAAAATATACAAAGTAAATATACTTAAATCAACAAAACATATATGTTTTTATTTTTCACTTGCTAGTCCATTTGTAATAAGCCTAATTCTGAAATCTAAATAATTGGATTTTAACTCTAAAAAGTTCTCATGCAGCATTTTTCTTACTTTTCCGATCTGTAAATTTTCATCATCTATGGAAATATTTTTCATTTTCTGTATGTATGGCGAAATCAACATTTATTGACAAAAATCTTATCCTTCCAAGACTAGTTATGTCTTAGAATTCGCAGGCAATTATGCCTTTTCTGCGATGGGCCCTAAAGTATGGAATTTACTCACCTCTTTACCATCTGACTCTGTTCATCTCTTCCTATTTTTAGAGAACACCACAGGACTTTATTTCAAACTTGCATTTTAGCCTCATTATTACCATCCCTCCTACTTTTCCCTTCTGCATTGTCCTTGGTTCATTGGTTTATTTGAATTTTAACAAGATTAAGAAATTGTTGTACTTTGGATGATGTGCAATGACATAAGTAAAGTGCCTTAGCAGGGGACAGTTTAGAAACAAAGTACAAAGGATTATTAATAAAATGTTCTGTGCACTCTCACTATGAGAGCACTGACCTATTAAAACCATAATCTAGTCACACATTAAATTGGTCACAGATTACACAGACAGCGCTACTTCCTATATCACCTTAACCATCACAGGAGAAGTCTCCCCAGCAATCACCCCATAATTTCCTGTATATCTCCAAAAAGATGTGCCTTGGACCATGCTCTGAAGGTTAGTAAACTCAATCTCTGGCAGACCAACAGAGATAATAACTCTCCACTAAAAGCACTCTTCTGTATTTACACAGAATCTTGAGGGCTGGAAGAAACAAATTAATTTGTAAAATCTGTCAATCTTCCTACAACTCTGTTCCAATTCAACTGGCACAGTTTAAAGCACAGCTGGTAACTTTACATGACCTTCACTACTTTAACAAGGTAATGCGAAAGATGCCTGCCAGCCACCCTTTAAAGTGACAATGTCATGTAGTATGGCACACTATTTAAGTATATTTAGAAGAGATTTACAGAACATAATTGAAATATTTTTAGGAACATTTCACTTCAATTAGGAGATGCGTTACCAAAACATTCCCCTTAAGGGAACCTAAATATTATAGCATCACGTTAGTATAAAAGAGCGAAGGAGAAAACCTGAAGTAGCTACATTGTTCAAACCAGGTGAAATGCAAAAAAATAAACTGCATCAGTGATGAACGTTAGATGTTTTTAAATTTTCAGTTTCAATGACATAAAATGTTATCAGTAATAGGATATATACAGTATTTTAAAATTATGACAGTGTCCCTTTACACCAACTGTCTGTAGAAGCATGTCACCCTAAGTGAGACTCAAGAAGCTGTTACACGGTGGCAATCAGAGATACTAAGCAAGTATCTTACCTAGCCTGCATCCAGCCTTTAGGCCAGAGTGGTTTCACCTCTGTCTCCATAAAGGTCTTGAGGTAATCCTCAGGAGACTGACTTCTATTTGGCTCTAGCTCATAGCATCCCAGCTTGATCTTGACAAGGTTACACAACAAAGCCCTGTTGAGAAAGAGAGAGAAGCCAGGCATGAACCATACAATGGACTGCAAAAGTCAATTTGAACACTCAGCAGAAAGAGACTGAGGAATGGAAGAGTTGTTGCCATGTAATGGGCTGTTCAGTGCACTCTGTGAAAAGAGCTCATGAGTCTCAGTCCACTTTTGTAGGAAAGATGCTAATGTAAAAGACAACCATTGTAACTGGCATTGATGACCCACCTCTCCACTTCCCTCTTAATTCCCTCCAGGCTTTATGACTAAGGCTACGTTTTAGTCCCGGATATTTTGAGTAAAAGTCATGGACAGGTCACAGGCAGTAAAACTTTCACGGCCCGTGACCTGTCCATGACTTGTACTATATACCCCTAACTAAAACTTGGGCCAGGGGGCTGCAGCGGGTGCTGGGAGAGGGTAGTCCAGGACCCTGCAGCGGGTGCTGGGGGGGGAGGGGTGGAAGGGCGGGCAGCACACGCCCTGGGAACCCTGCTGGTGCCAAGAGGGAAGGGTTGGTGGGGCTGGCAGGCTCCCTACCTGGCTCCGTGCAGCTCCCTGGAAGCAGCCAGCCTGTCCCTGCAGCTCATAGGGGGAGGGAAGGCTGGGAGGGGCTCCACACGCTGGCCCTGCCACGAGCTCTGGCTCTGCAGCTCCCACTGGCTGGGGACCGCAGTCAGTGGGAGCTGCAGGGGTGGTGCCTGCAGACAGGGGCGGTGCACAAAGCCCCCTGACCCCTCCGCCTAGGAGCTGCAGGGACATGCCGGCAGCTTCCAGGGAGCCCCTACAAAGTAAGTGCCACCCTGCACCCCAACCCTCTGCCCCAGCCCTGAGCCCCCTCCCACACCTAAACTGCTGCTGCTGGGGGTGGAGGGACCGCAGTAGCCCAAGATTACCCCAACAGCAGCTGGTGCAACTGGCCCAGGGGCTGCCTGATCTGCTCAGGCAACCCCGGAGTGCCACTGCAGAAGTCATGGACTCCGTGACAGATATGCAGCCTGACTTATGACTGACTCCCTCTGTGCCCTCCAATTCTTGACATGTCCTCTTTTATATGGCATTCCCATGTCTGGAACGCTCTCCCTCACCTGGTCTGTCATGGCTCCAATTTCTTCTTAGAACAGAGAATGCCTAAAAGCTCTATTGATACACCGTATTCCACATCACAGTACGTTATTTATTGAGACCACAAGCTCATTCGCGCAGGGACCTTGTCTTTTTACTGTCACTGAAGCACCGGACACTGAGCTATACCAGAAAAACTGCCTTTTTAGGCCTTGGTGGACAGACAATGAATGGGACAAAAACTGAACTCCCTTCTTGACCCTACAGGTAGTCTCTCTAGGTCAGCTTGTGATATATTGGCCATAGATGTAGATGGGCAAAGACCTCATCAGTGTCCAAGAGCTGCAAATCCAGCACTTTTCACCAGTGCTAGTTTCTGCTCTGAAGTGAATTTAAGTCTTGCCTAGACTGGGAAATTTTTACCTTTTTAAATACTGATTTAGTAAAATCCATTTGCTAAAAAAACCAAACAATTTTCAGTAACTGTTAAATTTCCTGGAGTAGACAAGTCATCATTATGTCAGGTGAGGTTCTGTGCTGTCCAGAATCTCAACAGTGCTATGTGATGCGGCCACCCCCAGCACATCCTCTTATATTAAAGTTTTTAAGGTAAGTCCTTGGGATGCAGCTTTTCAACTGTCTTCTGAAATTCCTACATCAGGGATATCCTCCATTTGGCTGGATACAGGATTTTACGCATGGCCTTTTATACTGCTCCAGCATTTTTATGTGGTATAAAGAGACTGGAGTGGGGATTCAGGTCCCCCACCCCTCAAGTTTCAGAAACAGAGCTGCATGGGAAACTGAGATGCCTTCCTTCATACCTATCTTTTTTATAAAGCCATATTGCACCTGTCCCTTTCCAAATCTCTGTCAAGTCTGTTTCTGACTGGGATTGTTTACTAGATGGTGCTGTGGCTCAGTGTCCACACAGGCACGTTAAAAAACTTGTGCAAGGTGAAAAAGGGGAATGTTATGTCACACCTCACTGTATCATCCCAGTGGAATTTCTTTCTTGGCCCAATAATCCTCTTTCCTGGCTTCTCATCATCATCTTCCTCTGACCCATTTTTCTCTCGTTCATCTTCTGCTTGCAATCTAGAACAAATTTTTTGTGAGAGAATTAGCACTTAAAGACACAGACACATGGTGTATTCCCCTAAGAAAGGCACGAATTCTCTCTTACCAGGCTGTAAAAATAGGGGCGCAGCCCTCAGGTTCTCATTATACCGTTCCCAAAGAGGCAAACATTTGACCCTCCCACTCCATCTCTCCATGTGACTCGCACAACCTCTGGCTGCCAGGGCAAGTTGTGTAGACTCCTTCAGGCCTGCTCACTGTCAGTCTAGTGCTGTGAATGTGATGACAGATGGAGGACTGGTCCTGCTTTGACCAGGGGGTTGGACTAGATGACCTCCTGAGGTCCCTTCTAACCCTGATATTCTATGATTCTAGTCTATGATTCTATGATGCTCACCAGTCAATTCTTACTCCTATACCCAACCCCAAGCCCAAATCAGTTTCCCTCATGCAGTGAAGAGATAGGAGTTTTAATAATCAGGACAAAAATAATCAAGAACATAAAAAAATACATCTCAATTCCATCTTCTTCTTGTTTCCCACTCTTTATATGTTACAGCCTCCTTTTCCTCCTGTCCTTAAGATCTTACCTCAAAGTCACTTAATGGGACTTCTTTTCAGAGTTCGTTGATAGTGTTACTTAATTAGCTGAAGGAATCAAAGAGTACTTTGCACTGTCCCAATTTCCCTTTACACCCCTATATGCATATGGTCTGAGTACACTGCTTTTGCAGTATTTATACCCCAGAATTGAGAAACATGGAAATTTAACCCATGTTTCCTGTATGAATCCCCTGGCCAAATACAAATATCCCAACTTCAAAAGTACGCACTTTGCATTCTTGGCTTGATTGCGAGCCTGACAGTCCTCCTGATACTTGAATAGTTGTTCAGGCATGACATTGCTGACAGCCAGTCTCAGCTTTTGCAGCGGATCCCTCAAACGGTCATCCTGGGAAGAGGCAACAATACCAAAGTAATCTTGATACATGCACTGCAAAGGACATACCCAAGATGTTTTATGAGCTGCTGTTCAGAGACTGCAATCAGACCTTAAGAGTGATTTCTAATCAATATTCCCATCAAAACATATGGAAACTTTAGAAACAGTTCAAGCAATACCTGCTTATTGGTAGTAACAAAAAAGCATGGGAAATTCCAACATGGTTCTCTAAAATGGCACTGAACTACCACACTATGGTTAACAATGATACAAAACAATGGTATACTGTTTAATTGCTAATACAGCTGAGATGTTCTTGAAACCGAAAGACCAAAAAAAAGGCAAATATCTAGAAAGAAAAACATTTCTATCTTTATGCATTTCTCACAGCATTACTTCTTGGTCTCTTCAGATGACCCTTTTTACCAAAAAGGGGCTAAAAGTGTTTGATAGAAAAGAAAGAAAAATGGACTGAAGTGGGTACCAACACTTGCCAGTAAGTAATTTAAAATTAAAGTGGCCAAAAATTCCCAGTTGTATACAAGCCATTCGGACAATATGCAAGACTGCCAAATTTTGAGGAATGATCATCTTCATAGCAAAAGATCTTCAGCAAATGTTAAGCTGATATTATATTATGCACCTACCATTTTCCCTGCTCTTAATTATTTTATGCCTGGCCACTGCAACCATTTGCCGAGAATGGCTTTAACAACATTCCTATGACCAGCAAGAGGACGTTTTAGCATGCAACATGTGGCATTTATCTACTCATCCTCCCACCCCCGGCCCCTCCTCCATACCACACAGGTGATAAGCCATCTACCTCCATGAACACTTCCAGGTCCTGAACAAGGCTTGGTCCTGAGCTCTTCCACCACCAACTCTAACTACTCACACAAGTAGCAATGCATTAAACAGACCACCAGGGCAGCTCTACCATTCAATCATAGATCACAAAATACCTTAATTTACTCATCTTCACAGGGAAAATATACACACCCATATTTAAAAGCAAAGCAACTGTGAAAATGGAGCACGAAAATCACCTGACAGTCATAATAAGTACAAAAGGGGGTTAAACTAGACGATTCTTGTAGTCCCTTCTAACCCTATGATTCTATGAAAGCAGCATATTTAGACTCACAAAGGGTTAAATTGGCTAACCTCCTATTACGATAATGGCTTATTTGCATGGAATTTTGTACAATCAGGTACCCAATTTTTTTGTCCATTCATTGTGTGTTAACAACTGTGTAATCTACCATTAGAGCAGAGCTAGACACCAGGCACAGCCACAACCTTCTTGACTTCTGATCTCATCTAACCTTCAAGATGAAGCAGTTCCATCGCCAAAAAGGTCCTGAAATAATACCTGGAAAACTAGCTTTGCCTTCAGTCTCTCACACACTGCCCTTACTGTTACATACATGACTCCTGCAGAAGCCACTCTCTCTCCCCCTTTTACCTGGACATTGAGGTGTAATTTCTTCAGACGCTTTATCAGTGTGTCCTTATTGCATGGCACAAAAGCCTCAAGATGGGAGTACACGTTGTGACGGACGATAGGACTTATCTCCTGTAACTGCAGCTCAATACTGACAGAAACAAACAAAGAGATAGCTAACTAGTGAGGCAACCCTGGGTGAGGATGGAAACTGTGCAGAAACCTAAGGCGCTTTGCATACGTCACATACTCTAGTTATGCATACAAACACACATCAAGGGTGGAGTGTTTTTCTATAGGTGTGTCAGTAAGACTAATTTTTGCAGAGAGATTAAAGTCCATTAGCTAACAATGAGAGTACATTCAGAAAAATATGCTAATCTAATAAATATTACCCTGGCAATACTAAACATGGTTTTGTATACCATTCACATTTGCAATTACTATGCCAATTTCATGCCATGAATGAGTCAACTGTGGCTGTTACATTTATTCAGAAATAATTTGACATTTTCTAAAATATTTCTTTTTAACCTACACTATGATCATAAGGACCGCACTCCCCGCCATACAAAATCACCTTCCCACACCAGACACTGGGCTGCAAAGATTAGAGAATTAGAATGGGCTAGGTTTTTCCTTCTTAATAAAATCTGAAATTATTCATTTTATGAAATCATGGGACTGTAGGGAAGTGATATGCAAACTTCCACAGAACTATGCTAACGAACTCAAGGCCAAGGGCACTGAAAAATATTTTACTCTGGATAAACCATACAGATGCATCTCTGTATTGGAACTTGTCACCAGTACAGATCTTCAGCTGGTCACTAACTGGCTGAGATTAACTTGTCTTCCCCACTTGTTTAGTTTCCTTTTTTAAGGTCTTTGTAGGAGTAATTTAAAGATAACATCCCAAAACATACAGAACTGAAGAGGTGAACACTTACTCCAGCAGAATATTGTTCATATCCTGCGTGAAGAATTTCTTCCTGCCTTCTTCATCAAACAGCTTGGCAGCCTGGAAGGAAAGCAATAAAAGTACCAAGAAATTTATAGCACATTTTACCCTAAAGATCTTTACAGACTTAAATGATATATAAACTACCTTTATGGCCATATATCACCCTGCCCTGAAATACACCCACCATAACAGTGTAATACAAAACCACTACATGACTATTTAGAATAGCAAGTGAAGAATATTACTATATTCAGTTGAAATTGCAGGAGAAGTGCAAATAGGCAAAACAATCATTCAATTTAGACTGTGGCCAGGTCTCTGGGGTTAGTACCCCATTCTTGCTAAAAGTGCCAAAGGACCTTTCAATGAAAAGTTATTAGGTCCTTTGTTTTAATGTCTCCTCCAAAAGATACCACCAGCAATGATATCCTCCCCCCATAAAAAAAATGAAATAAAATCATACTGGGTCAGTGGTTCACTGTTCACTTGAAGGGAAAAACACGACTCGATAAATTATACCAACAGTGAAATCCCTCATCTCAGTTCATTAAGGATTCTCTTCCTCCCTAGGATTACTGGTTCCTGCTGCAAATCCACTGCCTTCCTGAGCCCTGGTCTACACTAGGACTTTAGGTCGAATTTAGCAGCGTTAAATCGATGTAAACCTGCACCCGTCCACACGATGAAGCCCTTTATTTCGACTTAAAGGGCTCTTAAAATCGATTTCCTTACTCCACCCCTGACAAGTGGATTAGTGCTTAAATCGGCCTTGCTGGGTCGAATTTGGGGTACTGTGGACACAATTCGACAGTATTGGCCTCCGGGAGCTATCCCAAAGTGCTCCATTGTGACCGCTCTGGACAGCACTCTCAACTCAGATGCACTGGCCAAGTAGACAGGAAAAGAACCGTGAACTTTTGAATCTCATTTCCTGTTTGGCCAGCGTGGCAAGCTGCAGGTGACCATGCAGAGCTCATCAGCAGAGGTGACCATGATGGAGTCCCAGAATCGCAAAAGAGCTCCAGCATGGACTGAACGGGAGGTACGGGATCTGATCGCTGTATAGGGAGAGGAATCCGTGCTATCAGAACTCCGTTCCAGTTTTCGAAATTCCAAAACCTTTGTCAAAATCTCCCAGGGCATGAAGGACAGAGGCCATAACAGGGACCCAAAGCAGTGCCACGTGACACTTAAGGAGCTGAGGCAAGCCTACCAGAAAACCAGAGAGGTGAACGGCCGCTCCGGGTCAGAGCCCCAAACATGCCGCTTCTATGATGAGCTGCATGCCATTTTAGGGGGTTCAGCCACCACTACCCCAGCCGTGTTGTTTGACTCCTTCAATGGAGATGGAAGCAACACGGAAGCAGGTTTTGGGGACGAAGTAGATGATGATGATGAGGTTGTAGATAGCTCACAGCAAGCAAGCGGAGAAACCGGTTTTCCCGACAGCCAGGAACTGTTTCTCACCCTGGACCTGGAGCCAGTACCCCCCGAACCCACCCAAGGCTGTCTCCTGGACCCGGCAGGCGGAGAAGGGACCTCCGGTGAGTGTACCTTTTAAAATACTATACATGGTTTAAAAGCAAGCATGTGAAAGGATTAATTTGCCCTGGCATTCGCGGCTCTCCTGGATGCACTCCCAAAGCCTTTGCAAAAGGTTTCTGGGGAGGGCAGCCTTATTGCGTCCTTCATGGTAGGACGCTTTACCACTCCAGGCCAGTAACACCTACTCGGGAATCACTGTACAACAAAGCATTGCAGTATATGTTTGCTGGCGTTCAAACATCCGTTCTTTATCTCTCTGTGTTATCCTCAGAAGAGTGAGATATCATTCATGGTCACCTGGTTGAAATAGGGTGCTTTTCTTCAGGGGACACTCAGAGGAGCCCGTTCCTGCTGGGCTGTTTGCCTGTGGCTGAACAGAAATGTTCCCCGCTGTTAGCCCCGGGGAGTGGGTGGCCATGCGGTGGGGGGAGGCAAAATGCGACCTTGGAACGAAAGCACATGTGCTATGTATGTAATGTTAACAGCAAGGTTTACCCTGAAAGAGTGTAGCCACTGTTTTATGAAATGTGTCTTTTTAAATACCGCTGTCCCTTTTTTTTTCTCCACCAGCTGCATGTGTTTCAATGATCACAGGATCTTCTCCTTCCTAGAGGCTAGTGAAGATTAGAAAGAAAAAAAAACGCACTCGTGATGAAATGTTCTCTGAGCTCATGCTGTCCTCCCACACTGACAGAGCACAGACGAATGCATGGAGGCAAATAATGTCAGAGTGCAGGAAAGCACAAAATGACCAGGAGGAGAGGTGGCGGGCTGAAGAGAGTAAGTGGCGGGCTGAAGAGAGTAAGTGGCGGGCTGAAGAGAGGGCTGAAGCTCAAATGTGGCGGCAGCGTGATGAGAGGAGGCAGGATTCAATGCTGAGGCTGCTGGAGGATCAAACCAGTATGCTCCAGTGTATGGTTGAGCTGCAGCAAAGGCAGCTGGAGCACAGACTGCCACTACAGCCCCTGTGTAACCAACCGCCCTCCTCCCCAAGTTCCATAGCCTCCACACCCAGATGCCCAAGAACGCGGTGGGGGGGCCACCGGCCAGCCAGCCACTCTGCCACAGAGGATTGCCCAAAACCAGAAGGCTGGCATTCAATAAATTTTAAAGTTGTAAACTTTTAAAGTGCTGTGTGGCATTTTCCTTCCCTCCTCCACCACCCCTCCTGGGCTACTTTGGTAGTCATCCCCCTATTTGTGTGATGAATGAATAAAGAATGCATGAATGTGAAGCAACAATGACTTTATTGCCTCTGCAAGCGGTGATCGAAGGGAGGAGGGGAGGGTGGTTAGCTTACAGGGAAGTAGAGTGAACCAAGGGGCGGGGGGTTTCATCAAGGAGAAACAAACAGAACTGTCACACCGTAGCCTGGCCAGTCATGAAACTGGTTTTCAAAGCTTCTCTGATGCGTACTGCGCCCTCCTGTGCTCTTCTAACCGCCCTGGTGTCTGGCTGCGCGTAACCAGCAGCCAGGCGATTTGCCTCAACCTCCCACCCTGCCATAAACGTCTCCCCCTTACTCTCACAGATATTGTGGAGCGCACAGCAAGCAGTAATAACAGTGGGAATATTGATTTCGCTGAGGTCTGAGCGAGTCAGTAAACTGCGCCTGCACGCTTTTAAACGTCCAAATGCACATTCTACCACCATTCTGCATTTGCTCAGCCTGTAGTTGAACAGCTCCTGAGTACTGTCCAGGCTGCCTGTGTACGGCTTCATGAGCCATGGCATTAAAGGGTAGGCTGGGTCCCCAAGGATAACTATAGGCATTTCAACATCCCCAACGGTTATTTTCTGGTCTGGGAATAAAGTCCCTTCCTGCAGCTTTTGAAACAGACCAGAGTTCCTGAAGATGCGAGCGTCATGTACCTTTCCCGGCCATCCCACGTTGATGTTGGTGAAACGTCCCTTGTGATCCACCAGAGCTTGCAGCACTATTGAAAAGTACCCCTTGCGGTTTATGTACTCGCAGGCTTGGTGCTCCGGTGCCAAGATAGGGATATGGGTTCCGTCTATGGCCCCACCACAGTTAGGGAATCCCATTGCAGCAAAGCCATCCACTATGACCTGCACATTTCCCAGGGTCACTACCCTTGATATCAGCAGATCTTTGATTGCGTGGGCTACTTGCATCACAGCAGCCCTCACAGTAGATTTGCCCACTCCAAATTGATTCCCAACTGACCGGTAGCTGTCTGGCATTGCAAGCTTCCACAGGGCTATCGCCGCTCGCTTCTCAACTGTGAGGGCTGCTCTCACCTTGGTATTCATGCGCTTCAGGGCAGGGGAAAGCAAGTCACAAAGTTCCATGAAAGTGCCCTTACGCATGAGAAAGTTTCGCAGCCACTGGGAATCGTCCCAGACCTGCAACACTATGCGGTCCCACCAGTCTGTGCTTGTTTCCCAAGCCCAGAATCGGCGTTCCACAGCATGAACCTGCCCCATTAGCACCATGATGCATGCATTGCCAGGGCCCATGCTTTCAGAGAAATCTGTGTCCATGTCCTGATCACTCACGCGACCGCGCTGACGTCGCCTCCTCGCCCAGTATCGCTCTGTCAGGTTCTGGTGCTGCATATACTGCTGGATAATGCGTGTGGTGTTTAATGTGTTCCTAATTGCCAAAGTGAGCTGAGCGGCCTCCATGCTTGCCTTGGTATGGCGTCCGCACAGAAAAAAGGCGCAGAACGATTGTCTGCCGTTGCTCTGACGGAGGGAGGGGCGACTGACGACATGGCTTACAGGGTTGGCTTACAGGGAATTAAAATCAACAAAGGGGGTACCTTTACATCAAGGAGTAGTTCAGGCAGGACTTCACGGAGGGTTCCAATAAGAAATGGTGCACCTAAGTTATTGTTCTTATTGGAACAAGCAGGTTGGTCTGGCCTCTGATTGATACATGGCTAGATTTACCTTGCTGCACCTTCTCTGTGAGTGACTGCAGTGTGACCTAGAGGAATGAGTCCCCTAGACGGGGGGAAGAGGGGAAGCAAATGAGTACAAAACAAATCTGGTCTATTTCTTGTTTTGATCCACTCCGTCTATCTTTTACATCTTTGGCTGGCAGCAGACGGTGCAGAAGGACTGCAAGCCATCCACATCTCATGGCTGCTCGGCAGAAGATGGTTCAGTAGGACAGCTACCCATCCTCATCTCTTGTCTGCCTGGCAGAAGATGGTACAGTAGGACTGCTAGCAATCCATATCGCCTGCCTGCTCACCATAAGATGGTATAATAGGACTGACTGCAGGACTAAAGAGAATGACCTGGTCAAGTCACTCCAAATTTAGTCCCTGCGCCCATGTCTGCCCAGGCGCTCCTGATTCAGAGGCGACCAGGAGCACCTCGGACATGACTATGACGGCTAGCAGTCCTACTATACTGTCTGCTGCCACAAGGCAATGGGTTGCTGCTGCTGTGTAGCAATGCAGTACCGCGTCTGCCAGCACCCAGGAGACATACGGTGACAGTGAGCTGAGCGGGCTCCGTGCTTGCCGTGGTATGGCGTCTGCACAGGTAACTCAGGAAAAAAGGCGCGAAACGATTGTCTGCCCTTGCTTTCACGGAGGGAGGGAGGGAACGGGGGCCTGACGATATGGACCCAGAACCACCCGCGACAATGTTTTAGCCCCATCAGGCATTGGGATCTCAACCCAGAATTCCAATGGGCAGCGGAGACTGCGGGAACTGTGGGATAGCTTCCCACAGTGCAACACTCCGGAAGTCGACTCTAGCCTCGGTACTGTGGAAGCACTCTGCTGAGTTAATGCACTTCATGCACTTAGAGCATTTTCTGTGGGGACACACACACTCGAATATATAAAATCGATTTCTAAAAAACCGACTTCTATAAACTCAACCTAATTTCGTAGTGTAGACATACCCTAAGGGGACCTAACTCCACTGCTCCTGATGGAACCCCTGTGAAGGAACCATGCAGACAGGAGCCACATCCACATCCTCCTCTATGGTGCTGTCCAGTGTTCTCTCCAGCTTTGGTTTTGTGGAGTGGAGATCCTATCTGTGCTCCCTCCTGCTGTTCCTGTATCTTCCTATTCCTAGCCCTATGGGGAGTGGGAGGGAAGATGGCCTTGCTCCTACTCCTTCCCATTGATCTCAGTCTACACTGAAATTGAAGGTGTGATTGGCAGCTCTGGTAGGCATAGCTAGATTAAAGCTAACGTGGGTAAGAGACTAAAAATATGAGCGAAGATAGTGGCATGGGCTTTAGCACAAGCTGTACAAGCTGGCCTGGAGACCCTGGGTACCTACGTTGCTAACCCATGCTGCTGTATCTTCACTACTATTTTTAGCACATTAGGCCACTGAAAAGGGTGTGCTTGTGAATGCCTGGAGCATTGTGCAAGTGTGATATTCTAATATGTGAGTCTACAGATAATGTGATAATCACACAGCAGTGCAATTGACTATATAGAGAATGTCAAATTTTTAAAAAATGAAAAATGTTCTCCAATCTATTTCCACAGTCAATGTGTTATTCTGACAATAGCAATTAAATTGCAGACAGATGATGTCTTGAGCTGACAATGTTTCTTTAATACTGAAATACCTGTTCTCATTCTTTTGTAATAGACACATGTATGTTTGAAAGTGAAATAGTTGATTGTTGGGATAGTGCATTTTGTACTGCATAAGAAAAGGAGGAGTTTAATATTCAATAATAAATCATTAAAAAAAGCTTTTTGTGTTATATGTTTTGTCCTTCAATCATGCACAGACAAGCCTATAATAGAAAACTAGTTTAAGTGCTGGACTGTGTTCACTGCTTTCTTATTGTAGAGTCTGGAAATCTGGCATTGTATCCGTATCTATTTTTAAAACCCTGAAACATTTGTTTTGTAAAAGACTATTAAGAAACATTCATAAACTTTACAAGAACTTTCCTTATAACGTTGCCACAGGACAGTGGATTTAATAGCAAGCATTTCAACCCCAGTGTGTCTTTAAAAGGGTTAATTTTTGTGAAGTGGATTCCACACTAAATCATCTCATTCCTTTTGACAGCCACATTGCTATGGTGTTTTTCCTCCCCCACCCTAACCTCACTCTCAGATATTTTGTATTAATTTCTCTTGCATCATTTTTAGCCTCGTATCAGAACACCTGCTGAAAAAGATTAGTTAGGGTGGTGAGAGGAGTTGAACTGACCAAGAATAACTGAAGTACTGTAATGACCCTCGGAGCCTGTTCCCCAGAAGACAGTACGTGCTTGAAAAGAACATCCCCAAACATAAAGGTTCAAAGGTGATCTCAGCACTGTAGGTCTGCCAAATGGCACACATGGTAGTTTTCCATTGAAGAGATAAACATTTAGAGATTTGGATACATTTTATCACATAGATTTCTTTAGGATAATACTCAACTGTTGACTTGTAAGGATTATATGGTATTTGGACAACTACTCTCTCAGTAGAAAAAGTCATCCTGCAGTCTCCCTATTAGACTGCTTCCCGGTAGACTTCTTTCTGTTCTATAAAGCACTAGAATTACTGGGAAATTAAATATTACTTGTCTCACAACAGTGGAGGTAGCAGTATGTGAGGGGGAACGAATTACCTGATTTTTTTTTTAAAACAAATTTGGGAATTTACTTTTACTTTAAAAAAAAAAATGAAATGTTTAGTAGGAGTATGTCCTAATTTAAATGAATGCCATGGTTTTAAAAGATATTACATCTATGTTAACATCACTGTCTGCAGCCAATGTGATCCATAGCTGACCAGACTAGATAACTCAAACTCCTACAATCTGAGCATTTATGAAAAGATGACTCAGCAAGAACTATTTAGCCTGCTAAAAATCTTCAGTTGATGGCTTTTTGAACTACATTTAAAAAAAGCTGTCATGTAAAACAAATAATTTAATAAACCCACTCATTTTTAAACTGACCACCAGCTCTTCGCCCCCATCCTACAAACTTGTGCAAAAAACCCTAGTAACAACAGAGAAAACTCTTATAAAACTGCAACCACCTTAAAAAAAACAACTTTAAATATAGTCTGTGGGAACCATTTTCCTTTGTGCCTTTTAAAATGTTTTTTCTTTCACTGATAATGTTTAAACAAGGGGACCACATTTCACTGTACGCCAAGGAAGCATCTTTCTTCAAATCAAATCACAACACAGTTTTCTTTCCCAAAAATTTACTCAACTGATGTCCAGGCCACCTCCTATTCTTATAGGATAGACTTGCTTTCCTAAGAAGTTACCACACTATTCAGAAAAACACCACAATGATCAAATGCTGAAGGATGAGACTGTGTGAGTTATTTTGAAAAGCCTTCTCCAGACCAGCTGGGTAACGTGGTACACAGTGAAATGGAGGGTCAATTTGGGGCAGATCACCACCACATACTGGATCTGGACTGTGTTTATTTCTAGTTGTACTCTGTCAGGAGGCCTTGACTAAGTCACATAGTGAAGCCTAGCAAAACGTGGCATAAAAATGTACTAGGCTAGACACAATACTCACTTTTACCATGATGATTACGAATATTTTAATCACTCATTTAAAAAAAAAAAAAAAAGTATTAACCAATTACCCTAGACCAAGTAAGAGTTTTGTAAACTTATGTACAGAAAAAGGGAAGGAAGTGAAGGATCCTCAGAAAAAAAATCATTTCTCCAAGCACCAGTTAAGAAACTCAAATTTACCTTTTTCCCCAAGTGCGTTGAAGAGAGACTTTCAGGTAATATTTGATCTAAAAATTAGAATTTAGTAAAAACAAGCTTTTTCAAAACTTAAAGTCCAATAGAAAGGATTGCATTTTTGTATCTTAGATGGAAACGTTTCTAAATAAAACATTCCTCTCTAATTTCTGCGTCCCAAACATTGCAAAGTTCTGTTAGCATAGGAGAACTTGGACAAGTAATGGACTAGAAAGAAGTAATTACTAACCTGTTCCATAATTGTTGTTCTTCAAGATGTGTACTCCTGCTGGAATTCTGTGCCACTGCACAATGCAGAATGTGCACAGAATTAATGTTCCCCACAGAATTTGAGGTTTCCCCCCAGCACGGTCGCCTAGGGCTGACAGCAGGAACCCTGGGTCGCCCGGAGGTGACAAAGGGAGCATGATTATATCATGTTATTTTGACAAACGAAAGTATGCAGAACTTTGCAGAATTTTAAAATACTGTGTGCATAATTTTTAATTTTGGAGCGCAGAATTAACCCAGGAGTAGATGTGTTGTACACGTCCATTGCACCTTCAGGTGTGTGCATCCCCAAGTGCACTGTTGTTGGAGATTTTTCCCTCAGTGGTATCCACTGGGTTGGCCTATGCACCCCCTGCCGCTCTGGGTGGTGGTATACCCAACCCTCTTCAGTTCCTTCTTACCAAAAGAGACTTCAATATAGAGGGGAAGGAGTCGGGCCATGGAACGGACATGTGCAACACATATCGAAGAAGAGGTTACTCGCCTTGTGCAATACCTGCAGTTCTTCAAGATGTGTGTCCCTACGGTTGCTCTATGTTAAGAGGTGCATGTGCACCTAAGCCCTTGATTGGAGATTTTCAGCTAGTAGTGTCCATTTGGCCTGCACATGCGCCCTAGGCCTCCTCATGCCAGACACCAAGGCTATATGGGGTGCGCAGGCAATCCACCCTCAATTTCTTTTCTATCCCAGTGTCCCCTAGGGAACAGTCCTAAGGGAAGGGGAAGGACAGAGGGTAGTGGAGCATCAGTGGGGAGGCCAGCTTGAAAAAAACCCCGCAGTTACTGCACAAGGTGAATAACCGCTTCTTCCTTGTATAGTGTCCCTATGAGTGCTCTACTTTCTGAGGGGATACTGCTCAGAAGTCACCTGGAGGAGGGAGCTTTGGAACAGAGTCCATAACTGACGATAATACTGCAGAACTAAGTACCACATCATATCTGACGGCATGGATATGGGTATACTGTTTTGTACATGTGTATTTGGAAGCTCTCTCTCTCAGAAATTGGTTCCCCCCCACCCCCACCCCTTTTTTTTTTTTAAGTAATACCACAGATGTTGCCTGAGATCTGATTGAACGTGCTATCATCCTAAGGTGGGGGAGAGGAAATTGGACATCTGTGGAAATGCAATGAGATATCCATTCTGACAGAGTAGAGATAGAAAATCCCATGGACCTATCCACGGTGGAGATGAAGAGCCTGGGGTACCTTCCAAAATTGTCAGGTCCTATCTAAACAGAAGGACAAAGCTCTAATATCCATGGTATGGAAAGATTCCTGCAGATAACTATGAGATTTTCGAAAAAATACTGGTAGATGGATGGATGAAGATGGAAATCTGACAGAACTTTTGGTAAGAATTCAGAGCATGGGCATAAGGAGACCTTACCCTTGAACACCGTAAGGGAGGGAATGTGCCACTAAAGCCTTAATCTCCTGAATCCTACAGACTGACATGGTGGTAACTAAGCAGGCAGTCTTTGTAGATAAATGGAGCAGGGAACAGTTTTCCATCGGTACGAATGGAAGTCTCATAAGGTGACTGAGAATAAGGTTGAGGTCGGGCTGTCTAATGTGGGGATAGAGATTGCCCAACCCCTTAATTAACCTAGATGATGCTGGCTAAGCAAATACAGAGAATCCCTCTACCAAGGGATGAAAACTGTACCAATTGTACCTTAGCCAAACTGATGGAGAATCCTAATTTCTTCAGACCCCGCAGGTAATCCAGGATGAGCGGAACTGGAACAGAATCAGGCTGAAAGGAGCAACAACTGACCCAGTGAGAGAAGCTCTTCCACTTTTGTAGGTAAGTAGTGCAGGTTGACATCTTTCTGCTGAGCACTTGTGCGTCTGCAGAGCAGGAATGCTCTAGCCCTCCCTGAAAACCATTGAGGAACCAAGTCCTGAGGCACTGAACAGCTAGGCTGGGATAAAGCATGCAATCCACATTCTGAGACTGGAGGTGAAGAACAGCTGGAAGCTGGAACTTCGGTTGGACAGACAAGTACCGAAGTTTTCAGGGCCAGATAGGCACTATAAGGATAACTATGGCTCTGTCCTGTCTGATATGTTTCCATGGCCTGTAATTTTAGGAGTTTAGGGGGGGGAAACGCTCAAAAAAATACCCTTCTTCCAAGGTAGAAGGAAGGCGTCTCCCAAGGAATGGTGACCCAGACCCCCTATTAACCAGAAAAGAGGGCACTTCTTGTTTTCAGAGAGGGCAAAAAGGTCGACCTGCGACAGTATATCTTTGGGATATACTGCAGAGAATCTGAGTATCCAACTCCCATTTGTAGTCCTGTGAGACGCATCTGCTAAGGGCATTGACTATGGTATTCCGAAAGCCTGGGAGGTAGATCATGAATATATGGATCTGATGGGTTATGCACCAGAGTTTCATGGCTTTGGCACACAAGGAGGGGGACCTTGCTCCCCACTGCTTGTTGATGTAGAACATGAAGAGCATTGCTTTGCTCTTTCAGAGAATCTATGGAAAACAGAAAATGGACCAGGACATGACCTCTAGGCAGTGTGTGACCTACTATACCAATTCTTATTTGTAGGTGTGTATACACACACACACACACACACACACGAGATTGTAAGGTAGCTCTCAAGTCCTTCAGCGCATGCAGGGACTCGTTCGTGGTTTCCAAGAAGAGTTTATGATCACCAAAGGGGATGTCCTCCACAGTGTTCTATACCTCTCTTGGAAACAGCTGGAGCCACGATGCCCTGTGCATAACTACTGCCATGGAGTTAGATCTGGCAGCAGCATCGAAGGATGCTTGATGATCAGTTCTGGAAATTAATTGGCCATCAGAGATGATAAACTGGAATTGTTCCCTGCGTTCTTGAGGCAACTCTTCAATAAAGATTGTCAGCCTATTATAATTGGTGGAGTTGTATTTAGCCAGGATAGTCTGATAATTTGCAATCCAAAATTGCAGGGTTGCTGATGAATAGGCCTGGCAAACTGCAGTCAATAGACTGCCCAGGGGTCCCAGTATGGCCACCGTGGTCAATACGGAAGTGGAGGTGGCATACAGGGTTGGTTCCACCACTGTTGGTGACCAGTACAATCCTCCCTGTGACTAACCAAAAAGGGATTCCTGAAGGGGTATGTTGGAGAACCCTGGACCAAAACTGAGGAGACTAACTGGAAGTCTCCTTCTTCCTCCTCCACATCATCCTATAAGGAGCACCCACTGGGAGTGGAGGAGAGTCCTAAGGTACCAGAGACTGGAGTCTTGGTACTAAAAGGTATTCTATACCCATAAGAAGGGGGACTCCAGTACATTCGATACCAAAAAAGGTCCTAAGAGTATCAGAATTCCTGCAGTACCCAGAAGGGATCCAGTATTGGCACAGTAGCTGACGCCACTGTCACCAAAGCCCATGGTACAGATGTTGATCGCACCATAGTTGAAGATGGGAATCGTTTGTTCGGTGCCAACAGTGCCAAATGCACCGTCAAATGGATAGACTGCATTAGTACCAATGGCTGGGTTAAGGGGCATAATAGTAACAGCTGGGTCAGATCCATCAATACTGATGGCTGGGCTAAACTTGACAGAGCCCTGTGCCTGATCTTCTTGTTTTTAAGAGGGTACCAGGGAGCTATCGGAGCCATGTCTCTTCTCCTTGGAACTCTAGGGCTTCACGGTCTCCCCGGTACCGGGGAAGGAGTCATTGGCCTCAATGGTACCCTCAGAGACAGGAGACATGACCAGGGACCTGGTCTTTTCTGGAGCTGAATCCTTTGAGTGAGAGAGTCCACACTCCTCTTTTTGGGAGTCATCCAAGAAGCCTCCAAAGTCTTCCCATCTTTAGACTGCCTGCTCCAAGGTAAGAGAGGCACTAGATCTGCCCCAGGACAGATGTACAGGGAGGTCTCCTGACTGGTTGTGGTCGCAGGGAGCGTTCCATCACGAACGGACTTAGCTTCATCTCCCTGTTCTTCCTTGCCCTAGAGTTGAGGGCCCAGCAGTAGTTACACTTCTGAGTGACATGGGAGTCCCCTAAGCAACTGACACACAGAGAGGCAATTGCTTATAGGAATAGCCTCTTGGCAGGAGAGCCGGTGTTTGAAGTCTGGAGAGCCAGGCATGCCCTGCCAGGAAATAAGTCTCCCAGAGGAAAAAAGGAGAGGTGAACAAAACAATCCCCTCGCTAGCTGTACAAACTAGAGTAAATATCTTAGCATTAAGGAAAAACAAAGGCCAAGGCCTGCTCCAGTCGGACACACTAAGGCTCTCTGAGGCCAAGTTGGTTGAGAAGAAACTAAGGGCAGTTTGCCCATACACTACTACATAGCCTCAGTGTCTGACACAAAGAGGCCTAGGGCATGCACGCAGGCCAAACAGACACTGCTAGCTGAAAACTTCCAATCAAGGGCTTGAGAAGCGCATGTGCGCCTGATGTGGAGCACCCATAGGGACACTACTCGAAGAACAACAGTAGTTATGGAAATGTTGAGAATCAATTTCTTTCTTCAACTGATTGCAAATGTCCACTCCAGTTCAGGTGACTCACAAGCAACTTGATTTGGATCAGAGTCCATCTGAATAATGACTGGAGGACCACATGTCCAAATCTGGCATCATCTCTAGACTGCTGAAAGATGGCATAATGTGAGGCAAAGATATGCACCGAAGACCATGTTGCCACTTTAAAAATGTCTGGGTTAGGTATTTGAGCTAGAAAGGCCCAGAGGCTGCCCGAGACCTTGCTGAAAGTGCTCTGCTTCGTGGAGCAATGTTGGCTAAGTTGTAACGCAAGCATACACAGGAGGATTTCCAAGATGAGATCTTTTGAAGAGAGGCTGGGAGCCCTTTCATACTTCTGCAACTACCACAAACAATTGTGATGATTTAAACTATTTGGTCCTGTCCAAGTAGAAACCTAATGCTCTCCTGACATTTAAAGCGTGGTGTCTCTCCTCATCCTTATGAGCACAAGGCTTCAGAAAGAATGAAAATAGGTAGACTGATTGATTGACATGCAAGTGAGACACTACCTTTCTAAGAAACCTTGGATGGGAATGCATGTAAACCTTGTTCTTGTAGATCACCTATAGAGGACCGGACAGAGTACGTATGCCGTGGTGTTGTGTGTCTAATGTCCTCGGACCAACATGGCTACAAGGTGGGTGGTGCAATATCTTTTATTGGACCAACTTCTATTGGTGAGACAGACAAGCTTTCGAAAGCTTGTGTCCCTCACCAACAGATATTGGCCCAAAAAAAAGATATGTTACTCGCCTCATTAGAATACATAATTCACCTAATCTGCTGGCTCAGGTGATTGCCACCAAAAAGGCTAGCTTCACTGAGAGATATAGCAAGGAAAATATAGTTAAAGGTTTAAATGGGAGCACCCATTAGTTTTGATAACACCAAGTCCCAAGGGGAAACAGAATCCTCTACCTGAGGGTACAACCTCTCCAGAGCCTTCAAAAACTTTATTGCCATAGAGTTGAAAAAGACAATGACTATCAATCAGAGGGTGAAAAGCCAAAATAGTTGCTAGATGGACTTTGCTTGATTAAACTAATGTTTTAGGGATAACAGATAATCCAGAATATGATGCATTGGTAACCAGAGCAGAGAAAACAGATTTCTGCTGGGACAAGATGGAGAACCTCTTACCCTTTGCTAGGTACATATATCCAGTGGATTTTTTTCTATGATTTAAAAGCATATCTTAACTCCTCTTGAATAAGTCTCTTCCGAGGAGGTTAGCCACAGAGCGATCCAGTCTGTCACGTGGAGGAGGTCCCGAGAGATTAGATGTGCGTCTGCTGGCAGAGTGACTGTCTTTGATCAAGTGGAAAACCAGTGTTGCCAAGGCCAACTGGCAGCTATAGGTCTGATCTATTGCATGGTCTTATCTGATTTTTAACAATACTCTGGGAAGGAGTGGAACTGGAAGAAATGTGTACAAGATCAGGTTTGTCCAGAGTAACAGAAAAGTGTCTGTGAAAGAGATTCCAGGCTGTGATCTTGTTGAGAGCAGAACTGATGACATTGCCTACTGACTTTCATTGCAAAGAGGTCTACCTGGGGAGTCCCCCACAGCTGGAAAATGGACTTGGAAAGGCCCAGCAGAGACCACTCGTGGTGGTTGGTAAAACAATCTGCTTAACTGGTCTGCCAAATTGTACTTCATGTATGGAAGGTGAGAGGTTTTGAGGCTGATTTAACTGGTGATGGAAAAGTCCCATAGGTTGATTGCCTCTAGGCACAGAGTTGAGCATGCCCCTCCTTGCATGTTCACATAAAATGTAGCTGCCATATTGTCTGTAAGTACACACAGATTTCTTCCCTTGATATGGGAATGGAAAGCTCGACAAGCCAGCTGAGTGTCCCTCAATTCTCTGTCATTTATATGCAGAGTTAAATCCTGTGTAGACCACAAACCATGCACCTGCAGGGAACCCAGCTGAGCCCACCCCGAGGACAGAAGCATCTGTAACCAGGGTCAAAACTGGTTGAAGAGGAGAAAACACAAACACCCCCCCCCCCCACACCCCTCTCCATACACATTTGAAGGGTTTGTACTTAGCCAGCTTTGATGTGGGAGGAAGGGAAGACAGAGTTTGCTACAAAACCTTGGTGGGCTCCACGATAGCTTCATTAATTGGAAGCACCACCCAAGAAGGTCCTGCAGTTGCTAAAATGTCAATCAGCCTATGGGATGACTCAAACTTCTTCCACCTGGATATTCAAGGTGGAAGCCACTCTTTTTAAAAGGTCTTCATGGGCCAAATAGTCAACAGGTGGGGGTGATGAATCCTCCGAAACCACCGTCTCATCAGGTGATGAAGAGGATGAAGCCAAAATTGGCAGAGGTAGACCCTCCCCTGGCTTTTCAAAGGGGAGATTCACCTGAGCAACATCCTCCTGCGTGGTACTGAGCCTGTTACCAGGCATGGTCTCCTTGGTGGGATGGTATTTGACACCTACTTGATGCAGCAGAATGGAGTGGGTGTGGAAAGGACCTGGAAGTAGGTGGCAATTCTCAAGGGTTCCAAAACAGCAATTGGTTAGGCCCAGGAGCCTAATTACTTCCAGGCCATAGATTGCTACACATCAGCCAGGACAGTGCCTGCTATGGGTGCCAGGGTGTTAAGACCTCAGAGGGGAAAGATGAAATATACAACATGACTGCAAGACATATGAGCTAACCTCATAGTCCGAAGATGAATCAGCCTCTTCTGATCAAGGAGGAAGGGAGGCGCTGTTCATGTTCGTGCTGGTGATCAGCATTGGAAATCCTGGGATGATGGACCAGAGAAGTCACCAGCTTCACTCTTGATAGCACCACGCAATGAGGCACCCATGGTACCAAAGTCTGTATTGTAGTAGCTGGCAAAGTTTGACCTGTGGTCTTTGGTGCCAGATAAGAGGACTCCTACACCACCTCAGACAATGGTACCGAGAGGCTCAATAAGTCACTTGCAGCAGTATAAGCCACTGGAGTTGATGACACCAAGATTGCCTCTGGCTGATGGGTCAATGCAGACAGCACAGAGGAGCCTCACAGTGCCACTTCAGGGGCTGGATGTGACAGTGCCTGTGCCAGAGTCGACAGTCCTGCCTGAGCGGATGATTGCCTCAGGAAGTGCCTCAGCTTCGAGTGCTCTCTACTTCCATTATCTGCTTGCCTGCTGAACTTCGGTGCCACGGATTCTCCCTCTCCCTTTGGAGGCAGACCTGCAATGTTTCTTCCTTAGCACTGGGAAAAGTGACCAGTGCAGAGACTCAGACAATACAGGTCGAGTGCTCCTCACTGAAGCCAAAGCACTCAGCATCCATTCCAAGCAGGAAGGCACAGCGCTTCTTGTATGAGGAGAAATTTAAGTCTGCCTGTCCTGTCTTTCTTGGTTCTAGGTTTAAAGTCCCTACAAAATTGAGACTGATTTCTGATGTGCAACCCCCCAAGACGCTTCAGGCAACAGGAATGCAAGTCACTCAGTGGCATCAGTTCCTTGCAGAATCAGCAGGGCTTAAATTCTAGTGACCAAGACATGCCCTAGTACGGTTTCCAGTAATGGGAACTGAAGTTTTTGAAAAACATTTAAAAGAAAAAAAAACTTATAACTATTGCTAACACTATAAACTACTAAACTAATAAAAATGTGTACAAGTTATATATAAATAGAAGGACAGAACTTGCAATAGCATGACAACTGTCATGGGCAGTAAGAAGGAACTGAGGAGGGGGAGCTCAGGGACAGCCCCACCCTCTGTAACACCATGCAGCAGTGCAGGGTAGCTGGGGATGCCTCAATGGGTACCACTGAAGGAAAAAATTGACTGTAGTGCACTGGGTGCGCGCACCCCTGAAGTGGAATGGGCATGTAATCACGCAAAGAAAAACTGACTAGTTTATTTTTCATCCTTCAAATTGATATGCACACAGTAAACAAGCAGCATGGTGAAAAAAATCAATACTTTCAGTTTCAATAAGATTAAGATGACAACAAAATAACTTACATTTAAAAAAAAAAAAACTAAATCCTCAAAGATTTTACACCTGACAGTATCTTTGTGAATGAACTTGGACTCTGTCCTCCTTTCTACCTCCACAAATGAAAATGTTTAGAAATCACTAAAATTAGCAAAAGAATCAAAGTTCTAAAAATTACCACTGAAACCGAAAGGACATATTTTCAGGTGTCTCTCCCTAACACAAACTGGGAAAGTCTCTTTAAAAATATCACAGGTTTACTCCTTCCTGACTGAACTTGGCAAGAAGGGCATGAATAAAAAGACATTATTAGCAAAATAAATGAGCAAGGAATTAGGAGTTAAAGATGGAAAAGATTTAAGTCATCTAGTCTATCCGAGCCCAAACCTCACTAGTGCTGGATTTTTCTGTACAGAATATTCAACTGTTTTGTCTAGTCATTTTAGCTCAAGCGGTGAAGTTACCACAACTTCCCTAGGGAAAGCATTCCACAAGCTATTGTAAGTTGAAATAAACTAAACAGAACAATATTTCCTTTATATTCAACCTACATCATCTTTGCTTAGTTCCATCTAATTGATCTTACTCATAGCCCCTGGGGGTCAACCAAACAATTATGATCCCTTCCTGATATTTCTACCAGCATTTTAAGGGTATGACATCACAGCTCAGGCTGTAACTATTCCTCTCGGCTCTCAATGGTCCTTGAATGCAATCCCCTACCAATGAGTTTACACTTACTATTCGTAGGTCTCCAATGCGCTTTTCAAGAAGTACAGGTAGGCCTTCTGGGAGGGCAGGCACCTGCTTTGGTGTCATGACCTGAGAGGTATTGGTTGGCTGAGTGGCACTTCCATTCTCTCCTGATGGCTCAGACGCTGGGCTGCCATTAGAGGTGCCATCAAGCAGCTTGTCAAAGTCAATCTCTCCCAGAATCTCCAGGGCACTTTCGGTTTCCTGCAGGAGCTCATGCTCATTTGTGCTACCAAAAATGGAGAGGACAGGATCGGTAACCCTGAGGTTCAAGTCTGAGACATCATTTCCTGTGGTAGCAGAGGAGGAAGGGGGTTTACTAGGGGTGGAGGTGGCAACAGTCACTGGGGGTTCTGGATTGGATTCTTTCTTCCTCAGGGCTTCCTTCTCCTTTTGGAACTTCCGGATCATGGCTGCCAGAGAAAGCGAGTCCTTGTATAACTTCTTCTTCTTCTTCTCAGATTTGTGTGAATTTAAAGCCATTACTCTGCAGAGAATGGAAACTTCTGTTAGAACGCATATAACTGCCAATGACAAAATCACTTTCTGTGGGACTTCACAACAGCTCAAAAATAACCAAGTGGGGAGGAAGAATAATAATAAAAATAACTAGTGTGGAGGTTTTGGAATTAATTGAGAAACTTAGCAGTAACAAGTCACCGGGACCGGATGGCATTCACCTAAGAGTTCTGAAAGAACTCAAATGTGAAATTGTGGAACGACTAACTATGGTTTGTAACCTGTCCTTTAAATCAGCTACTGTACCCAATGACTGAAAGATAGCTAATATAACGCCAATATTTAAGGGCTCTAGAGGTGATCCTGGCAATTACAGACTGGTAAGTCTAACATCAGTTCTGGGCAAATTAGTTGAAACAATAGTAAAGAATAAAATTGTCAGGCACATAGAAGAACAAATTGTTGCGCAAATGTCAACATGGTTTCTGTAAAGGGAGATCATGTCTTACTAATCTATTAGAGTTCTTTGAGGGGGTCAACAAAGATATGGACAAGGGGGATCCAGTGGACATAGTGTACTTAGATTTCCAGAAAGCCTTTGACAAGGTCCCTCACCAAAGGCTCTTATGTAAATTAAGTTGTCATGGGATAAGAGGGAAGATCCTTTCATGGCTTGAGAACTGCTTAAAAGACAGGGAACAAAGGGTAGGAATAAAGGGTAAATTTTCAGAATAGAGAGGGGTAACTAGTGGTGTTCCCCAAGGCTCAGTCCTAGGACAAATCCTATTCAATTTATTCATAAATGATCTGGAGAAAGGGGTAAACAGTGAAGTGGCAAAGTTTGCAGATGATACTAAACTGCTCAAGATAGTTAAGATCAAAATAGACTGTGAAGAACTTCAAAAAGACCTCAAAAAACTAAGTGATTGGGCAACAAAATGGCAAATGAAATTGAATGTGGACAAATGTAAAGTAATGCACATTGGAAAAAATAACCCCAACTACACATACAACATGATGGGGGCTAATTTAGCTACAACTAATCAGGAGAGAGATCTTGGAGTCATCGTGGATAGTTCTCTGAAGACGTCCATGCAATGTGCAGCAGCAGCAGTCAAAAAAGCAAACGGGATGTTAGGAATCATTAAAAAAAAGGGATAGAGAATAAGACGGAGACTATCTTATTGTCCTTATATAAATCTATGGTAAGCCCACATCTGGAATACTGCATACAGATGTGGTCCCCTCATCTCAAAAAAGATATACTGGCATTAGAAAAGGTTCAGAAAAGGGCAACTAAAATGATTAGGGATTTGGAACGGGTCCCATATGAGGGGAGATTAAAGAGGCTAGGACTTTTCAGCTTGGAAAAGAGGAGACTCAGGGGGGATATGATAGAGGTATATAAAATCATGAGTGGTGTGGAGAAAGTGAATAAGGAAAAGTTAGTTACTTGTTCCCATAATATAAGAACTAGGGGCCATCAAATGAAATTAATGGGTAGCAGGTTTAAAACAAATAAAAGGAAGTTCTTCTTCACTCAGCACACAGTCAACCTGTGGAACTCCTTGCCTGAGGAGGTTGTGAAGGCTAGGACTATAACAGGGTTGAAAAGAGAGCCGGATAAACTCATGGAGGTTAAGTCCATTAATGGCTATTAGCCAGGATGGGTAAGGAATGGTGTCCCTAGCCTCTGTTTGTCAGAGGGTGGAGATGGATGGCAGGAGAGAAATCACTTGATCATTACCTGTCAGGTTCACTCCCTCTGGGGCACCTGGTATTGGCCACTGTCGACAGACAGGATACTGGGCTGGATGGACCTTTGGTCTGACCCAGTATGGCCATTCTTATGTTCTTAAGTTAAGAGCAAAGTCAGCCTTGTGTGCATGCACCATGAGATTTTTACCCAATCAAAACATTACAGATCTCATTTCCAACCAAATTGCTCCTTTTGCACGCTGCCCATCTCTTCATCATCCACCACTACTAAATCCTGCACACAATACAGTATTAATGAAGTAAAGCTTACCCTAATGAATGGTGAAGAGCAAATTATGGAGGAATCAGTAGACTCCATAGTTAAGACAGAGTCTAAACTTATATTCTAAAGCTATTTCCTGTATTGCCCTCCAAACATTTGAATGGTGACCAGTTTGCTTGTGATTTGGTATGTTTAACTATCAAATGGCAGAAACTTTTCCAAAGAATTTTGAAAGTGTAGGATTAATGTTTATATCCTACTCAATAAAAATGAAGTTCTTATACAGTTCCTCGATTTCTCATGATTTTTTTAGTATGTTATAAGCAATAACAGGTTTTCACATTTAATTCTTAGACACTCACAAACAAGTCAGTTTTAGTTCATGGAGAATTTCCCAAGAGTCAAATTAAGAATCTTTATCTTAAGTACTATCCAGAGAGAATAGGAAGGATCAAACTAAAAGATAGTTTAGTTACCCTGCCTGTTTGTTACAAATATTTAAGATTTTGGAGGACTATAAAAAGTTCTCCAGAATCAGAGAACAGAAAACATGACACTGTCCCATTGGATATATATTTTTAAGTCTCAACTAACAAAGACTAAATTGGTAGGAAGACTGAATAGGATGGATGCCTGGAGCAGAAAGCTAGGGACTGAGGAGGTTAACAGAGATTTACTGAGAAAGGAAACCTGATGTGGTTATGAAATGTAACGGGAGCAGGCAGGACAGGAGAGTCTAGTTGTGGAAAGAAGGGCAGGTGGAGTTGTAGGGAGCAAAAAGAAGATGTACATGAGAAGAAACAAGGCAAAAAGATGAAAAATAGTAGACTAAGAGGTAAATAAAGGAATGACAACAGATAGAGGTAAAAAGGAATAGGTGTAAAAAGGAATACACTATAGTGAGAACATGAAGAATCAGAGGAGAAAAGTCTGCATTAGGAAAAAACATGCTGCAAGTGCCTCAAATGCTGTCTTATTTGGCATTATCAACTTGGAATTCAGTATCATCTTGGAGCTCAACATCAATGAGTTACTTGAAGTTGACGCTCAAACTCCACATTTAACGTGTTAGGATTTCACTAGTGCATGAATGCCTGAGTATCACAGCACTTCAAGCACTGAAACATTCAGCACTGAAATCTTTACACATGAAATCTGAAGATGATATACAGTTAGAAAACTACAGGGAATGGTATAGGAGAGGCATGGAGAAATGCAGGGAGGAGGAGACTGGAGGCATAAAGAGCAACAATACTGCTTTCCACCTTACCTTTCTAGCAACACTTTCTATATAGAATCATAGAATATCAGGGTTGGAAGGGACCTCAGGAGGTCATCTAGTCCTACCCCCTGCTCAAAGCAGGACCAATCCCCAACTAAATCATCCCAGCCAGGGCTTTGTCAAGCCTGACCTTAAAAACTTCTAAGGAAGGAGATTCCACCACCTCCCTAGGTAACGCATTCCAGTGTTTCACCACCCTCCTAGTGAAAAAGTTTTTCCTAATATCCAGCCTAAACCTCCCCCACTGCAATTTGAGACCATTACTCCTTGTTCTATCATCTGCTAACACTGAGAACAGTCTAGAGCCATCCTCTTTGGAACCCCCTTTCAGGTAGTTGAAAGCAGCTATCAAATCCCCCCTCATTCTTCTTTTCCGCAGACTAAACAATCCCAGTTCCCTCAGCCTCTCCTCATAACTCATGTGTTCCAGTCCCCTAATCATTTTTGTTGCCCTCCGCTAGACTCTTTCCAATTTTTCCACATCCTTCTTGTAGTGTGGGGCCCAAAACTGGACACAGTACTCCAGATGAGGCCTCACCAGTGTCGAATAGAGGGGAACGATCACGTCCCTCATCTGCTGGCAATGCCCCTACTTATACATCCCAAAATGCCATTGGCCTTCTTGGCAACAAGGGCACACTGTTGACTCCTATCCAGCTTCTCGTCCACTGTCACCCCTAGGTCCTTTTCTGCAGAACTGCTGCCGAGCCATTCGGTCCCTAGTCTGTAGCGGTGCATGGGATTCTTCCGTCCTAAGTGCAGGACTCTGCACTAGTCCTTGTTGAACCTCTCAGCTTTCTTTTGGCCCAACCCTCTAATTTGTCTAGGGCCCTCTGTATCCTATCCCTACCCTCCAGCGTATCTACCTCTCCTCCCAGTTTAGTGTCATCTGCAAACTTGCTGAGGGTGCAATCCACACCATCCTCCAGATCATTTATGAAGATATTGAACAAAACCGGCCCCAGGACCGACCCTTGGGGCACTCCACTTGATACCGGCTGCCAACTAGACATGGAGCCATTGATCACTACCCGTTGAGCCTGACAATCTAGCCAGCTTTCTATCCACCTTATAGTCCATTCATCCAGCCCATACTTCTTTAATTTGCTAGCAAGAATACTGTGGGAGACCATGTCAAAATCTTTGCTAAAGTCAAGGAACAACACATCCACCGCTTTCCCCTCATCCACAGAGCCAGTTATCTCGTCATATAACATATAGTTTTCCCACTGCATGCCTCTCTGGGCACCTGCCGTTAACCAATGTGAATGGAGCAAAGGAAAGCAAGGGCACGAAGAGACGGGCAAAATGAAAAAAGGAGACTAAGGATGTGAAGGAGACTTCATGACATGAAAAAGAGAGAAGGGAAGAAGAGAAAATATAGCTGGTAAGGGGCCCTGGTCAGAGCAGAGATGCTGATCTTCATGGACTCCAGGCTCCTTTTGCACACACTAGAACCTCAGAGTTACAAACAGCTTGTGAACGGAGGTAGTTCATAACTTTGAAATGTTTGTAACTCTGAACAAAACATGATTGTTCTTTCAAAAGTTTACATTGATATAATACAGCTTTGAAGCTTTACTATGCAGAAGAAAAATGCTGCGTCCCCGTCCCACCCCGTTTTCCCCCCAGTAGTTTACAGTACTGTGTTAAATGTATTGCGTTTGGTTTTTTTTTTGGTCTCTGCTGCTGCCTGATTGTGTACTTCCAAATGAGGTGTGTGGTTGAATGGTCAGTTCGTAACTCTGAGGTTCTATTGTACTTAATTTTTCCTGCTTCTCTCTTCCCTGCTCAAGGTTTTGTGGCATTACGATGGATATTTAAACGTTAATTACGAATGCAAAACCATGGAAATTCCCAAATAAGAACTTCATTAGCTAACAGTTATGGTTTGACGTGCTACTACAGAGTATTATTACAATTATTATAAAAAATAAACTGTGGAAATCACCAGTTAAGGTATATAATTCTGATGCCAAACTTCAGACATGTCTATAATGCCGCGCAGTTCAGACTAAGGAGATGTGGATAGCAGTGTGTACCAAAGTGCTGCTCTGTAACTCCCCCATGCAGACGCTCTGAGCGTGAACTCAAATCTATATTAGTGTGATCTCAGGACCTTTAAGACTGCACTCACAGTATCCTCATAGGAGAGATAAAGCACAGCTCTTTGGTATACACAGCTATTTGCATTTCCTAACTCCAAAATGCAGGGCAGAGTAGACATGCCCTCTCCATGCAATTCGTTAATGTACACCTATCTAGACTGCAAATTTCTGTCTGAGCAACAAGCCAGCCTAAACTCTGCATCTGTATTACTGCTCTGAAGTTGGGGAGAGAAGAAACTCAAAACAACCTTCCCATCCATAAGAAGTTTTATCTCAATGACAACAGCCACCATAATGCATTATTGAGACTTGTAAAGTAGATGCACAAACACTATTCTGCTTTATAGCTATATACAGTCTACCAATCATACATAAGAACAGCCATACTGGGTCAGACCAAAGGTCCGTCTAGCCCAGTATCCTGTCTTCCAACATTGAAAATGAACAGAATAGGTACTCATCAAGTGATCCATCCCGTCGTCCATTCCCAGCTTCTGGCAAACAGAGGCTAGGGACACCATCCTGGCTAATAGCTATTGGATGATTTTGTTGGGGATTGCTCCTGCTTTGAGCAGGGGGTTGGACTAGATGACCTCCTGAGGTCCTTCCAACCCTGATATTCTATGATTCTATTGATGAACCCATCCTCCATGAATTTATCTAGTTCTTTTTTGAACCCTGTTATAGTCTTGGCCTTCACAACATCCTCTGGCAAGGAGTTCCACAGGTTGACTGTGCGTTGTCTGAAGAAATACTTCCTTTTGTTTGTTTTAAACCTGCTGTCTATTAATTTCATTTGGTGACCCCTAGTTCTTGTGTTATGAGAAGGAGTAAATAATACTTCCTTATTTACTTTCTCCATACCAGTCATGACTTTATAGACCTCTATCATATCCCCTCTTAGTCATCTCTTTTCCAAGCTGAAAAGTCCCAGTCTCATTAACTTCTCCTCATATGGAAACGGTTCCATACCCCCAATAATTTTTGTTGCCCTTTTCTGAACCTTTTCCAATTCTAATATATCTTCTTTGGGATGGTGCAACCACATCTGCACACAGTATTCAAGATGTGGGCATAACATGGATATATAGAGAGGCAATATGATATTTTCTCTTATCTATCCCTTTCTTAATGATTCCCAACATTCTGTTCACTTTGACTGCTGCTGCACATTGAGTGGATGATTTCAGAGAACTATCCACAATGATTCCAAGATCTCTTTCCTGAGTGGTAATAGCTAAATTAGACCCCATCATTTTATATGTACAGTTGGGATTATGTTTTCCAATGTGCATTACTTTGCATTTATCAACACTGAATTTCAACTGCCTTTTTGTTGCCTAGTCAGCCAGTTTTGTGAGATCCCTTTGTAGCTCTTCACAGTCTGCTTTTGACTTAACTATCTAGAATAGTTTTGTGTCATCTGCAAAATTTTGCAACCTCACTGTTTACTCCTTTTTCTAGATCATTTCTGAATAAGTTGAATAGTACTGGTCCCAGTACAGACCCCTGGGGGACACCACTATTTACTTCTCTCCATTCTGAAAACTGATAATTTATTCCTATCCTTTGTTTCTTATCTTTTAACCAGTTACTGATCCATGAGAGGACCTTCCCTCTTATCCCATGACAGCTTACTTTGCTTCAGAAACCTTGGTGAGAGACCTTGTCAAAGACTTTCTGAAAATCTAAGTACACTATATCCACTGGATCCCCCTTGTCCATGTTTGTTGACCCCCTTAAAGAATTCTAGTAGACTGGTGAGGCATGATTTCCCTTTATAAAAACCATGTTGACTCTTCCCCAACAAATTGTATACATCTATGTGTCTGACAATTCGTTCTTTACTATTGTTGCTTCCTGGCCTGTGATTACAAGGATCACCTCTGGACCCCTTTTTAAAAAGTGGTATCACATTAGTGATCCTGCAGTCATTTACAAAGTCATATAGTATGTGATCACATAACTAAAGGCTATAACACATATGGACAAGGGGACCAAATTATGATTGCACAGGTAACCTTCATTCTGCACTTGCTAACTTGAGTGCCTATCTTTGCAAACTTAACATTCTTTTAATGTCTTCACATTCTTTTAACTTCAAATTGAGTGTAATCCCTTTGGTTTTTAAAAAACCAAACTGGAAAAACAGACATTCCATCATGTGGAATCATATGGTCACCTACATGGTCATCAACAGAGTCAGATTCACAACACAGATCTCTGCCACTTAAGCTAACAGAGTTACTGATAGCACTATCAGATTGTCATCATGTATATGGACCAGCCACTAGAAGTGGAAAAGAAACACTACTAATGGGGTTCACAGATGTTTGTTGACAGCAGAGGTAATGGCAAGATTTGGGAATTTTGGGTTACATTCCAGGTTCTGGAGGGGAGTGCACTCTAATGGTCCCCTCAGGCCTAACTTCTTCTGCCCCATGCTCTCCAAGTTATACCTACCCCAATCCTCTCTTTGCCCTCCCCACCAGCTCTTTGTATAAGTATCCCCCCTCTAGCTTCTCATCCCAGTCTCAGTCTTCTCACCTAGTAAGTACTAGCCTCCCCTCCGAACAGCATGTTGGAGTCTTCATTCCTCCACCTCAGCTCCCACTCCCAGTTTCCCTCCCCAGGCTCTTCACTCCAGTCTCCTTACCTCCTTATCTAGCCAGTCCCAGCCCCCAGCCTACCACTGGCTCCTCATGTGATCTCTCTTTCCTATTGCAATGGCTCTGAATCCTAATCTTCCCCCTGAACTGGTTCCCAGTCCTTTTTCATGTTCACATTTCCCTTCCCCACAGCTGGCTCCCAATTCCAGTCTCTCCTCCCACCACACAAGGCAAGCTCTTACTCCCACAATTCTATCCCAGCCCTGGTCTCCCCCCATCCTCTTGTCCCAATCTACTCTCTCTACTGCCACCCATCCCAGGTCCAGTTCTCATCCCCTCTGCATTTAAGTCAGAAGGCTTTTTCCTCCTTGCTGCCTGAGCCCCAACAAGGGGAACACAGACTACAAAGAGAGACCGTCTCCCTTTTTTGAAGTCAGCTGTTCAGTGCCACTGCAGCCAGGAGCAGCAACTACAAAGTCAGTCTTGCTCAGCCCCTGCCGCCCTGCAGAATTTAGCTGTCAAACTCCAACAAGACTCTATTGAGCGTGTATGAATTGAGATTTCTTTTTTCCCCAAATCTTTAGAACTTGGACAAATGTGTGTGGTTTAATCACAGGAACAGCAAAAGACACGTCCAAGGCCAGGATGACACCCCTGCCAAATTTCCAGTCACTGTTCCAAAGCATGGTGGCACTAAACTTCTCAGTGACACAGCTTTTGGATTTGATTTGATGGGCAAAACAACTTACTTTTCCCTAATCTTATTTTCACAAACTACTGAACCATTTTTGCTGAAATTTAAACAAAAAAGCCAGCCTGAGGCAGGCACCCAGCATGGGAAATTTCAGCCCACATGGCTAAAATTTGGCATACTTATAACTAAGCAAGTGAAATGCAGAATGGCTGTGTAACCTTAGCTAAAGATGGCACTATGAGTAGAGCATATAACACACTCCTTTTTGGACTAACAGCACAGAGAGTGTCATAACATTCTATTTCTGTATTTGTCTGTTTACATTAGGCTCTCTGAAAACCCTATCACCATAGTATACAAAAGCAGATAGTAATGGATGAGACAATTACACAAGTATATGTATATACACCACCTAGGTTTACATCACTCTTCAGATTTACGATTTCATCTTGCAGAAGACTGCTTAAATTCCTTATGATAAAAATCATGCTGAAGGAATACTGAAGATGGGAATGGTAGAGTTATGATAGCAATATATTGGCATTTTTTAAAATGTCCTATGTCCAAAACTTACATTCTGCATAACTACTTAAAGTTCTTCATCCAAAAAACCCCAAATCTTTAAACTTAACGGCATAATTTTGCAAGCCTTTAATACCTTGAATAATACATATAATTGTACTTGCTATTTGGAGAAGCACTTCTCCACTTTAAATGGTCAACCAATTAAGTTTGTTAGAAATTGCATTAAGATCAAAACTGGTAGTGAGAAGAGAAGAAATAAAGGGACCAAGGATTAAAAACAACTGAGGCCAAAGGAAAACAAGACTGGACGGGAAAACTGTCTGTGCTTGACTATTATATTTTGTTGTTGCTATGGATGGCTAACCTGCTATTTTTCATTTATTAGGTACTGCAACACATTAAATGCCAGAACTCACATAGATAAGAGATGACTGCAACATGTTGGCAGAAGGGTCACAATAAGAGTATATATTGCAAACATTGGCTTTTTCAGGTTTGCATAATGACTTCAATGTCAAACAAAAAGTAGAAAAGATTATGAAACATTTGTGTTGGTTTTCAATAGCAGATTATTTCACTCAGAAGACCTACAATAGCACCTTCAGATCTATCCCCAATTCTCTCATATATAGCCAGAACATCAGTGACAGTTGCACTTAGAATGGAAACTGCTGGTCAACCTTAACACTGACTTTAGTCATTCATAACCTTGCACCTTTAGGCTGAAAATTTTCCAGGCTTGTATCTCTATTTGTAAATTTGGAAAGTTAAACAATAGTTTAACCATTTCACTAGGAGCATGGGGGAAATAAACTCCCTCATCACAGAAAGTTCTCATGTTTTCCCCCCTCCTCCCATTGTTCTAGCACCAAAACAGCTGGAGTCAAATAATTTTCCAGAGCTGTGAAAATTTAAACAGATAAAAGTCTAAGAAAGCTTTTAAAAAAATCGATATCCCTCAAAAATAAAAAACTCAAATTCTGCCTACACTATTTATATTTAACTATATTCAGCAAAAAAGTAAAGACTGGCAAACAAACTCAACAGGGGGTGAGGGGACATTAAGCTATTGCTTCTCTTGTTGCTGTGAGGTGCCCTCTCCTTTAAAAACCTGACAGACAGACCTACCCCAGCTGCTTAGGAACTTTCATTTTCCGAGGCTTTTTCTCCTTCTCTGTCCCCTCCTCTTTCCGCTTCCGCTTCTTAATCCCGCGGTCCTCTCCGTCTTTTAGTTTGGATACCTAAAGAACCAAAACGGTGATAGTGTTACCTCTGCTCTACAATGTTTTTATACAATAATAAGCTTCTTCAGCCTTATGTCTAGCAATTCAGAGCTGACATCACTACTAAGCAATTGGGTTAAAGAAGAAGAAGAAAAAGAGTGTGAAGGGCACTCCTTCACCTGTTTAGCTAACCATGAGCTCAAGGTCCCAATTACATATTTTCTTATGTACTTTCTTTTTGCTTCTCACCACTTCAGATGACAAATTAGACATATTTCAGAGTGGTAGCAGTGTTAGTCTGTATCAGCAAAAACAACAAGGAGTCCTTGTGGCACCTTAGAGACTAACAAATTTCTTTGGGCATAAGCTTTCGTGGGTTATAACCCACTTCATCAGATGCATGGAGTGGAAAATATAGTAGGCAGGTATAGATACACAGCACATGAAAAGATGGGAGTTGCCTTACCAAGTGGGTGGGGGGTGGTCAGTGCTAATGAGCCAATTCAATTAAGGTGGAAGTGGCCTATTCTCAACAGTTGAAAGGGCCTGTCTTCACTACTCGGGTAAAGTTGACCTAAGTTACACTACTTCACCTATGTGAATAAGGTACCACCCTTGTGCTATTAGAGTGTATGGCAATACTGAAATATTAACAAATGTTTTTAAAAATTTAAAAGATACATAATTGAATATTCAACAACAGCCTTGGAAAAGACATCATGTCTGGTTCCACAACTATTCTGCCAAGTAAAGAAAAATTCCAGACAGCAGGCAAAGACATCAGAGAAGATGGACAATTCTAGGGCAGACACAGAACTCATGCAATCCCACTGGCTCCGTCCAACGGGTGGTATAAACAGATTCTAGAATGAGTTGTAACCAACCAGAGACAGAAACAGACAGCGTAAATTTTAATAAAAAGCAGTCACTTTTCAGAACAGAACTAAATAAATATTTTGGGAATGTTTTTCCAAGGCTAATTTGGGCATTAGGAACAATTTTAATCTTGCAAATATATTTCATGAAATTGTAAATATCCTCCCTATCTAGAGGAATTCACACTGAATTTTATTTGGCGATGTTGGTTTTTATTGAAACAACATGAGCAGACTTCAACAAGTTTTTAAAAATGGTATGGGTCCAATTTGTTTGCCTGCTTTAAACCGCTGTGTAGCTTTGGAAGGCTAGATAGCCTGCAGAAATCTCAGGTTATTTATGTTAGGAAACCTTGTGACTTCCCAACCCCTTATATGTGAGCAGCAAAATAATGAGACTGATATCACCTCAGGGGTGAAAGTAATATTAAATTCTTATCGGTACGGGGGCTTGACTCCAAGCCCCTGGAAGGGGCGGGGCCTCGGGTGGAAAGGGCAGGGCTGGGGGTCAGCCTCACCCAGCCAGCCCATCCACACTGCCTGGCCCACACCGCCCAGGGCTCCGGGGGCGATTTAAAAGGGCCTGGGGCTCTGGCCGCTGCTGTGGTAGCAGCAGCTGGGAAGGCGCCCTTTTAAATCGCTGGCCCTGGGGCAGCTTCCCCTTTTGCCCCACTGCCTGCCAGTAGTCCCTGCCAGAGCGTCCTTTGCCATGGCAGCGCTTTAACATCGGCTGGGTACGGGCCGGTACTGGCTTCTTACCGGTATGCCGTACCGGCCCACTTTCACCCCTGCATCACCTGTATCTATTTATCAGCAAGCTCTCAGTTTTCTCATTTTGTTGTAGCCAGATTATGAAGCCTTTCCTGATTTTCAAATCAGCCATAAATTCCAGGAGGAAGAGAAACTAAGATCACTCACTTTAGGTGGCCTGTGCTTTTTGTCCTCTGCAAAGTCTTCATCCTCTGAATCAGATGCTTGGCGGAATTGCAATGTTCCCGTGTTGATGTAAAATCCCCCATATTTGGTTGTCAGAGATGCAGGAACCAATTCATCATACTGGGCAGGAAATAGAAGAGTCAGGTGATTAACCAACATCACCTTATTAATCGGAAACAATTCACTTACTTAAATACAATCTCTGAACATGAGGTATTAAACACAAACATCTTACATAACTTGCTAGATTTCAAATCATAAACATACCAATGCTGCTGAAAAGTTATTTGTCAACGCTGTGGAGTGCTAGTGTCACAGTACTAATCCACTGCTTTTGAAACAAACTAATAAAAATTCATATTTGGGAGAAGGCTAGGGTCACCACAGTGGTGATGAGACACTATCCATGGAGTGGCAGCAGTGGCACACCAAAAAACACAAACTGTTAGGAGATGAAACAACAGTGGTCCATCTAGGTCAATATTCTGTCTCGGACAGTGTCTGCTACCAGAAGATTCAGATGACGATACATGAAACCATGTAGCAGACAATTACGGAATAACCTCCCAAAGGTCAACATAGAATATTTCTTCCCAACTCCATCAGTTACTGAGTGACTTACATCCTGCAGTATGCAGATTTAATATTTATTTAATATACCGGGAATTTTTTTCAAAATCTTACTAAGATCTTGGCCTCACCAAGGTCCGCTAGCCACAGACTCCACAGATTTATTATATATTGAATAAAAATATTTCCCTTTATCAATTTTTAATGTGTTGCATTTCAGTTTCACAGAATTCACTCCTATTTTTCTAGTATAAGAAAGAGTGCCCAATTTACCTTCTCTATACCATTCATTTTTTTGGCATGCCTCCATGATCCTCTCTCAATTTCTCTCTAAATGGTCCTTATCTTTCTGTGCCTCTAATCATTGTCATCGCCTCTTCCTAGACCCTTTATTTCTGCTATATATTTTGAGATAAGGTGACCAGACGGAACAGAATATTGCAGGTAAGGGGATCCATGAATTTATGTACAGGATTTATAATATTTATAATCAATTTATGTTGGGGTTTTAGAATATTTTCAGTGTTAAAAGTATAATACTGAAAATACTGTAATATTTTATTTGCTTTTTTCTGAACCTCTGCTCAGTTTAGCGTTTGTTTCACTGAGCTGTCTGCAATGATACCTAGGTCGTCTTCTTGTGTAATTACACTTAATTACAGCGGCGTGTCTGAATAGTTCATATCATTATTTCCACCGTCCTTTATTTTGTCAACATTAAATGACATTACCATCATGTTGTCCATTCAACTGGCTTTGACAGTCATCTGAAGTTCCTCACAATCTTCTCAAGTAGCCTACAGAACGGTCATCTGCAAAAGTTACCGCCTTACCATTCCCAGCTCATGAATGTGTCACATACCACCAATGGTAGCATAAAACACTATACCACCCCAAAATTAACCTTATGCAATATAATCATCGAAATGTAGGGCTGTAAGGAACCTTGAGAAGTCAAGTCCAGCTCCCTGAGCTGAGGCAGGACCATCCTTGAGAGGCCATGTTCGTAACTAGAGATTTACTCCTACTTGGTTTACCCTCACTCAGCCAGTTTCTAATCCACAACAGTATTTCTTTATTTTGTGTAGCACCTACACCATTATAGTTGATTTCTAGATAGATTGAAAAAAAGCAAAAAGCACAAATTCTACCTCAAAGTTTAGAATAAAAGACATATAGAGAAAGGGTACAATATTAAATGGAATAGTTGAGATGGTAACTGGTCGTGGTAAGTACTATAATTTACTAAAAACTTTAAAAAAACAAACAAACACAAAAAACCATACATTACCCCCCTCTCCCACAGCCTAGTCATATGTTAGTCAATTTCTTGTAGATATTTTGCTAGCAGTGAATCTTCAAGAAGGCTCTGAATACAGAGAGTAGAAGTCTTGTTGATTCACTCAGGAACAACATTCCACAGAGTGTCATGAAAGAAGTGCTTGCAAGAGGACTGGAAGAGTGGGGCATTGAGCGGCAGCATGAAAGGACAATGAAAATGAGACAAGCATCTTAAGTTTGATGATGTGGAAGAGGGAGTGGAAGGGATGAGATGGTCAGCTTGATGGGTGAGAAATATGATTCTAGTGACAACATTTTTTATGGGTAGGGAGTGGTGAAAGAATGGGAAGTCTGCACAACACTGGTGACTAGGAGTCCAGAGAGAAGACATTTACAATACCCACGAGAAAAGATTACAAGAACTATCACAACTGCAGTGTGTGGATAGAGAAACGGATTTCTGAACTATTTTGAAAGAACAAGAGACAGCATTTGGATGTGCCTTAGAGGTATGAGGCATAGGAGATGGAAAAGTCAAAGGTGACCTCGAAGATACAGGCCTGAGCAACAGGGAGATTGGTGCTTGTCAAATATGAAAGAAATGGAGAAGGCGACGGCTTGCAAGAAAGAAAAGGAATTGCTCTTTGGCTATGTCAGCTTGAGCTGACACACACCAATAAGAGGAAATGTTGGAGACAGGACAAGATCCAGAATTGAACAGATGGAGACAAATTAGGAGCAAACAAGCGAACGTGAGTCACTGGGATGGAGATGGTAACTGAAGACATAAGAGCATATGAGATCACTTCATGAAAGGATAAAAAATGAGGAGGGGGAAAAAAATCAAGAACAGAACAATAAAGGATGAAACTGAGGACCACCACCCAATCAAAAGAGGTAGTCAACAAAAGCCAGGAGATGTAGGTAAAGAACGAGGAAAGAACAGAATAGCAAAAGCCTAGGGTGGCTAAGATGTGGAGGGTATGATCAATGGTACCAAAAGCAGTAGAGCGCTAGAAGGAGGAGCATAAATTAAGAAACCTTAAGATTTGACTAGGAAGAGGTTGTTAGAAGCCTTGATGACAGCAGTTTCAATGGAATGAAGGAGGCAGAAGCCAGACTGGAGGGGATCCAGTAGGGAGTTGGAGATGAATGTGGCAGTGGTTGTAAATCATAATATTTGATAAGGTCATGGGTAAAAAGGAAGAATTAAATGGAGAAGGCACTGGAGAAAAAGGCAAGAGGTTAAATGAAGATGAAGGAGGAAACAGAAGTAGTGAGGCAAACGAGGTTAGGAGGCAAGAGGGAATGAGGAATCACTGAAACACACTGAGGTCACAAGAAAGATCATGCAAGTGCGAGGGGGAGGTGGTGTTAGAGGGAGAGAAAGTGGAAGGCAGACAGTGCAAAGAAGTACACTATGATGTCAATCCTCTCTTTAAAAAGTCTGTAAAATCTTGCTAAAAGAAGGTGCAGAGGGAAGTTTAAGGTGAGAATCAACAGTAGTAACAGGCAACAGTGACTTCAGGCATAAAAATCAACAAGGGGGGGAACTTGTAGTGGAAGAAGTCAATGCAGCCATACAACTTTCTTCATAGACTCCTAGTGATCCAAGAAGATAAAGGAAGTCAGAAAAGAAAGGCTGTGAATGACGACTCTCTTTTTAGAGATGGAGTGGGCATTCCACTGGGAACAGGAGTAGATTTAGTGAAGTTAGAATATGTAAGTTCAAAGGAATGGGAGCAAGTGATGACAAGGGCAATTCTGCAGGGAGATTGGGGGAAGCCAAACTTGGGACAAATGTCATCCCAGGACAGAAAATGGTGGCAGTGAGAGAGAAGAAAGCAAAAACGGGGAGTGAACTGTCTGAGGGTTGGGCAGGAAGTGCTGACATGAGCAGAGAAGAGAGCTGTGTAAAAGAAGCGGGATGAAGGAGAAGAGCAGGAACTATACCACAGAAAGTTAGTGAATCAACAAGACAAACAGAAATTTTAAGGATTTCATTCAATATGTATAAAACCAAACAAGCAGAATATAAACTATCCAGTGGTTCAATAAGCAAATGGCAAACAAGATCAGCGAGACACAGATAGACAGAAAGATACCAGATGATGTTTCAACAGCGGCTTGTGAAAGTGTCAAAGGGCTTTTTGAAAGTCCACAAAAATTCATCCTGCTCAAAAAAATTCTAGTAGACTTGACTCTCCTTTACAGAAGCTATGCTGGTTTGTTCCCATCACAACACATATGTCTAATTTAGACTTCTATATTTAATTTTTTTTCAACCACTTTACCCAACACTGAAATAATGCTAACTGATCTATAACACCCATGATCACACCGAATGCCTTTTTAAAAAATAGGTACAACATTTGCTAACTTTTAATGCTCCACTGTATTAGCTGATTACAATGTGGATTACATAATATTGGGAGCAGCTTAACTACTTCATTCTGAAGCTCCTTCAGAATTCTTGTATGAAAAAACATATGGTCCCCTATCCGTTTGTTCCTCTTTATTCCTAATGCAAAGAAGCTGAATGATTTTTTGAAGTGTCCTAATCCTCTTTATTTGCTGTCAGGCATGGGGAAAAATTCTTATCACAGGAGCATAGCAGCTAAGACTTCAGATATGGTTGTCTGATGAGAAAAATAAAGAGCAACTAGCAAAAGACTTATTAAAAAAAAATTGCGGTTAATTTTTAAGTACATCAGAAGCAGGAAGCCTGCCAAAAATCAGTGGGGCCACTGGACAATCAAGGTGCTAAAGAAGCACAAGGCCATTGCAGAGAAGCTAAATTAATTCTTTGTATCAATCTTCACTGCAGAGGATGTGAGGGAGATTCCCACACCTGAGCCATTCTTTTTAGGGAGGAAATATCAGGCCCTGTCCCAGATTGAGCTGTCAATAGAGGTGGTTTTGGAACAAACCGATAAACTGAACAGTAATAAGTCACCAGGACTTCATGGTATTCACCCAAGAGTTCCGAAGGAACTCAAATATGAAATTTCAGAACTACTACTGTGGTATGCAACTAATGCTTAAGTCAGCATGTATCACATGACAGGAGGATAGCTAATGTGAAACCAAAATTATAAAAAATGCTCCAAAGGCGATCCTGGCAATTACAGGCTGGTAAGTCTAAATTCAGTACCAGGCAAATTGGTTAAAACTATAGTAAAGAACAGAATTATTATACACATGAACACGATTTGCTGGGGAAGAGTCAACACAGCTTTTGTAAAGGGAAATCATGCCTCACCAACCTATTAGAATTCTTTGAGGGGGTTAATAAACATGTGGACAAGGGTGATCCAGTGGATATAGTGTACCTGGACTTTCAGAAAGCCTCTGACAAAGTCCTTCATCAAAGGCTCTTAAGCAAAGCAATGAATGATGGAATAAGAGGGAAGGTCCTCTCACGGATCAGTAACTGGTTAAAAAGACAAGAAACAAAGGGTAGGAATACATGGTCCATTTTCACAATGGAGAAAGGTAAATAGCAGGGTCCCCCAAGGATCTATACTGGAACCAGTGAGGTTCAACATATTCATAAATGATTTGGAAAAGGTTAAACAGTAAGGTGGCAAAGTTTGCAGATGATACAAAATGAATTATCGTGAGTAAGTCCAAAGAAGACTGAGAAGAGTTACAAAGAGATCTCACAAAACTGAGCGACCGGGAAACAAAATGGCAGATGAAATTCAATGTTGATAAATGCAAAGTAATGCACATTGTGTTTTCCAAAATGATGGGGTATAAATCAGCTGTTACCACTCAAGAAAGATCTTTGAGTCATGGCGGATAGTTCTCTGAAAACATTACTCAATATACAGAAGCAATCAAAAAAGCAATGTTAGGAACCGTTACGAAAGGGATAGATAAGATGACAAAAAATGTAATGCCACTATATAAATCCATAGTATGCCCACATCTTGAATACTGTGTGCAGTTTTGGTTGCCCCATCTCAAAAAAGATATATTAGAATTGGAAAAAGTATAGAGAGGGCAACAAAAATTATTAGTGGTATGGAACAGCTTCCATATGCAGAGAGATTTAGAGGACTGGGACTGTTCACTTTAGAAAAGAGATGGCTAGTAGGGGGGATATGACAGAGGTCTATAAAATCATAAATGGAGTGAAGGAAGTGTTATTTACCCTTTCACATAACACACGAACCAGGGGTCAACCAATTAAATTAATAGACAGCAGGTTTAAAACAAACAAAAGGAAATACTTCGCACAGTCGACCTGTGGAACTCACTGCTATGGAATGTTTTGAATGCCTAAAGTATAACTGGGTTCAAAAAAGAATTCGATAAGTTCATGGAGGACAGGTCCATCAAGGGCTATTACCCAAGATGATCAGGGACACAACCCTATGTACTGGGTGTCCCTAAACCTCTAACTGCTAGAAACTGGGACTGGAAAAGAAGGGATGGATCGCTAGATAAATTGCCCTGTTCTGTTCACTTCCTCTGAAGCATCTGGCACTGGCCACAGTCAAAAGACAACATACTGGGCTAGATGGATGACTGGTTTGACCCCATGTGGCCAGTCTTAAGAAAGGTTGTCCCTCTCTTGGGTTGTGGACTCATTCTCAAAAGTTAAGAATGAAATCAATTACTGTTATGACTGTCTAAAGGCAGTTCTTCAATCATGCACTCTAGGCATTCTGTTTTGGACTACTGTGGAAGGGCTCCTTATTTTTGTTCTTATACTGAGCATGTCTAATTCTCAGGTCAGAAATATTTAGGTTTGTCTCTTTATGTAAGAGAACTACCATAGTCTCAGTTCTGATGCAGTCTAAACAAATATTCAAATATCTAAATATTATGGATGTCTATTTGGTTTTGAAATCTAGATCTGGTCATAGGCAGTAACACTGGTTCAGCCTTTTACTAATACTACCATTTATTGTTTCCACAAATATTTTACTCGTTGTATCCCTCACTCCAGCTTCAAGCCAGTAGAAAAAAAAAAACTGACAGGGCAGAAACATTCACACTGAGCTCTACAGTCCCATCTGTATTAAGTCCTGGAGATGGTTTGGTGTATATATAGACACATGGGTTTGTTTTTCTTAAGCTCACTGTGGAAAATCTATGTTCTTCCACTACAGTGCTGTAGGACACTAAGAACACATTTCCATCAAGCACAACTTATCCTGAATGCAGGTGGGCTTAGTGGTTAAAAGCTTTTATTAAACATGCACGTGCAATGTCATTTGTTGTAAGCTTGATAATATTCAAGTGTAACTTTATAGTTAAGCACTGACATATCACATTCTCCTTTATCTCCTCTCTCAATACCTGTGTCATTTTTGTCAGTCTTAGACCTAGTTCACAATCATTAGCCCACTGTATGGAGTCAAGAAATTGAAACCATGTGAATGGTAGTTGCTGTAGCCTGGTAATCTGGCAGCTTCAAGTATGTAGATCTGATTGTTCTGCAGTTATAGCGCTAAAGATCCAGAAATATTTACTTTTCAGGTTTGCTGCCCCAAGGGTAAGTTTTCAGAAATAATGGCCAGGATTGTCTTTCAGTACTATGAACAACGACAAAGCACTTTCTAAATTTTCAAAAAGAGATCCCCTCAGAAAGAAGTAAGGAAGACTTCAGTCATAGTGGTAGTTATGTCCATCATGAAACACGTGTCCGCAAATCTGCCTGTCTTGATCTCCTTAACTCTGACCGTCTCAGCCCCAGCTCAGTTTCTTCAGTATGCTCCAAATAGGTCACAATCACATAAATTTTGATCACTGCCTTTCATGCAACTGCAAGATCTCTAAAACTGAAGTTGCATTTAGTAACTGAATAAGTGGCATAAATCAAGGTGACGAACTTCTGGATCTCATTTTTCATTTTACAGAAGTGAGAACTTTTTTTATGGACAAAATTGCCATTTTCTGGTTCCACAGATTTCACATGCAGAGTGGTCACATACACGTAACACTTAGAAGAGGACTGCTCTTTTCAGAAAGACTCATGCATTTGGCAAGTTACAAAAAAATCTGATATTAAATAAATATTTAGATTTCCATGAATTGTGAAAAGTGTCCTCAGTTTTTCATATTGATTTAACATACTCTTCTGTACCACATGCAAACTTTAAGATTACTTGGCCCAGGGCCGTCAGTACTGCCTTCTGGTGATTCAGGATTTTATTTGATTTTATTTTTATTTTTAAACCCAAGGAACTCAGGGTGATTTGATGTTTTCCAGACATTTCTCTTTGTAAAAAAAGTCAACTAAGTCTGTGTGTAATTTTTAAAAATACAGATGTTTAGTTTGGAAATTAATATTTGACACTATGTTAAGCTACCTGGCCCTGACAGCACCAAAGGCTTCAGTTCAGCAAGGTACTTAAAACACATGGCTAACTTTAAGCACCTCAGATGTCCCATCAAAGTCAATGGGAGTGCTCACGTGCTTGAAGTTAGATCCCTGCTTAAGTACCTTGCTGAATCTAGGCCTACAATTGCAATTATTATATTGGTAACAAACAAGTAGTACAGAGGCCCTCTCCCATCTAAAGGGAATCAAATTACACTATAAAAATAGCAAATCAAATTGTTGTTTATTTTACTACACAGCCTACTCAGGCTTGCTTGGCAAAAACAACTGCCTTTGAACTGACTGTAGTTTGCAATATAGCTTTATTCTTCATCTTAAACTAACTGTCCGTGACATTTGCCAGGTTCTAGAAGCTACTAAACTACCTACTTTGTCCTGCTTGGGGAAAAGAAAAGTTACTTACTAGTAACTTACTAGAGGTTACTTACTAGTAACCTTTGTGTATTCACACTTATAGGATATTGCACTCCTGGCATCGAGGTACAGTTGTGCCCTGAAAAGCTGTCTCTATGGAGGAGTGCACAAGAGAGCTTGTGTGAGGGTAACAGTGCACTTTTTTTAGGCTTTGTCTACACCACAGAATTGTCTCAACAAAGAAGTTATGCTGCTTCAATTAAACCGCTGTTGCATGTCCACACTATGCCTTGTGTCTGGTGGCAGAGCACATCCACACTAGCGGCTCTTGCATTGACAGAGAGCAGTGCACTTTGGGACGCTATCCCACTAAACAACTGACCACAGGATACTTTGGGAAGGGTTTGCAATACCTCCTGGGGCAAGTACAGTGTAGCATGATGCAGGTTTCTCAATCCCATCATTCCATGGGCTTCCTACTAGATTGCCAGCTGCTTTTCAATTGACATGGATGGGGGGAGGATGACAGGAGGGGTGTGTGCGTGCGCGAGAGAGAGAGCATGCAAGTGTCGGGGAGACAGTGTGTGTGTTGGGGAAGCGTGAGAGAGATTGTGTATATGAGAGACAGCGTGTGTTGAAGCGTGTACGTTATGGGAAGAGGCTACTGAGCAGAGCTTAGGACTGATGTGCGTGGGGGAGGGGTGTCCCTCTCCCCCAGGTTTGCTTGCTTGGGCTGCTGTCTGAATTAAGCGAGAGCTTGCTGACACACACTCCCCCAGTTCACCCGTCCCCCCGCACATCGGTCCCCAGCTCTGCTCAGCAGCCTCTTCCCCTAACACCGCTCTCTCCCCCTCCTCCCCCCCAGCTGCTCACTTTGCCTGCCAGCTGATTCCACATTAATGATTTTGTGATTCCCTTCGAGTTCTCCCACAGACTCCTCAGATACCAGGAGCTGCATCCTCATCACCTCCGAGAGCTCTCCACCCTGAGAAATGTCAAAGTTTCCCAGAGTTTTGAAACAGGAGGGGTATAGTGAGCAGAGCGGTCACGGTGGACACTGGGGGAGGCCAGTTATGTTGACATAATGAACGGCAGAATCTACACTGATGCTTTGTCACTTTAACTTGGCCACAAAAAGCTTTATGCCTCTCATCGAGGTGGTTTTATTTTGTTTGCAAGATAGCAGAGTTTTGCTGCCAAAAGTAGCTTTGTAGTGTGTACACCTCCACTGTTTTGCTAGCAAAAGCTACCTTTTGCTGACAAAACTGTGTAGTGTAGACAAGGGCTTTCATACAGTGGACAACATCTCCCAGCTGCAAAGTCCCATGTTATGTAGGGCTTGGAGGTAGAGGGGAAGGTGGAGATGCAGTAACACAGAGACAACACTAGGAACAACAGCTACTGGTAAATAACCTCTTTCTCCTATGAGAGCCTCTGAGTATTCTAATTTGCAGAGAGATTATCAAACAGCGCTCTACCAGAAGTGCACCAGGCAAGGATTTCTTCGCTAAATGCACGCTGTAGCACTGTGTTCCCAAACTATGCATCAGAGCATAATGCTAAATCCAAGGATCAATGCCTGGTGAAAGTGTGCATTGAACTCCAAGTTGCTGCTCTGCAAATCTCCACCAGGAAAACTTAGCTAAGGCCTGCCACTGATATAGTGGGTCTTGCAAAATGGGTCTTTAAATCAAGGAGTACTGGTTTCCTAGCTGACATGTAGGAATGTTCTATACACCACCTATCCCAATATGGAAGTCTATTTGGTAATGGGTTCTACCTGGCATTTCTCCCTAAATGCTACAAGTAGCCCATTAGTATTTTCTAAAGAGCTCTCTCTCTTTTCAGGTTTAAAAAAAAAAAAAAAAAAAGTGTCCTCACTACATCTACAGTATGTAGACAAGTTTCTTAAGTGGGAATGGGATTGGGGGGAAATACATTGAGGTAAGTGGAAATTTGAGACCACCTTATGCATGAAGCTGGAATGGGGCTTGTCTTTGTGCACTACAGTGTAAGGTTGAGTGGCCATCAAAGCACTGATCTCATGCTTCTAGAAGGGGTAATACCGATCAGGAAGACTAATTGATTAATAAATGTTGAAGAGGCTCATGCAAGATGCTCATACACAGGACCTATCAACTTCATTAAAACGAAATTTAGGGGTCATGAAAGGAGAGGCAGGAAGTGCATTTACCATAACTTTAAGGAACCTGGAGACTATAGGATGAGAGAAGATGGATTTGTCCCCAACAAAATTGCAAGAAAGCAAATATTGCTATCAAACGGACTTTTATGGAGAGTATGGCTAGGACCTGAAACTTAAGATGTAGGAGGTACTCTAGAACTGCAAGGATCTCCACTGGAGATGGAGTGAGTCCCTTACCTATGGCCCAGACAGTCAACTGTTTCCATTTTTGCATATTGCATTTTAGGATAGACAACCTCCTGGATTGTAAGAGGGATGTCTGAACACTCCAAAATCAGAAACTGTCTTCCAATTAGCCTCCACACTGCAAGATGGAGCAGAATACAGACCCTGGACTTCAGAAAAGCAGACTTTGACTCTCTCAGGGAACTGATGGGCAAGATCCCCTGGGAGAACAACATGAGGGGGAAAGGAGTCCAGGAGAGCTGGCTGTATTTTAAAGAATCCTTATTGAGGTTACAGGGACAAACCATCCCGATGAGTCGAAAGAATAGTAAATATGGCAGGCGACCAGCTTGGCTTAACAGTGAAATCCTTGCTGAACTTAAATACAAAAAAGAAGCTTACAAGAAGTGGAAGATTGGACAAATGACCAGGGAAGAGTATAAAAATATTGCTCGGGCATGCAGGAGCGAAATCAGGAAGGCCAAATCACACCTGGAGTTGCAGCTAGCAAGAGATGTTAAGAGTAACAAGAAGGGTTTCTTCAGGTATGTTAGCAACAAGGAGAAAGTCAAGAAAAGTGTGGGCCCCTTACTGAATGAGGGAGGCAACCTAGTGACAGAGGATGTGGAAAAAGCTAATGTACCCAATGCTTTTTTTGCCTCTGTCTTCACGAACAAGGTCAGCTCCCAGACTACTGCACTGGGCAGCACAGCATGGGGAGGAGGTGACCAGCCCTCTGTGGACAAAGAAGTGGTTCAGGACTATTTAGAAAAGCTGGACAATATGATGTTGACAGTCTGACCTGATTTTCTTATGACCCCGAGGATCAAGAGAATGGAATGGAAGACATAGAAGATGTTGACTCCAGCCCACCAGAAACACATCCTTAAGAAGGTTTTCGTCTGAGTGCTCTTGTGCGATACACTTGGCATCTGGTCTTTTGTTCAGTCACAAATATATCTATTATTGGTTGGGCCCATCTGTGAAATAGCACACTGGCTGCTGGATTCAAAGACGGCTTGTATGGATGATCCTGAGGCTTCCTGCTAAGCAAGTCTGCCCACACATTCACCTCGCCTGCAAGGCAAAGAGCTACTAGGTGGCTTTGGATGCACCACAGCCAAAGATATTTGTGGAAGCAAGAAGAGAGCTACAAATACACAGTACTCCTCCCTATTTGCTGCTGTATTACATGATAGTGGTATGGTCTGTAAGCACACATACTACACACTGTTGCAGAGATAGCCGAAAGGCTTTGAGGACCCACCAAGTTGACCTAAGTTCCAGTGTCTTGATAAGGGGTGTAGACTCAAGTGTTTCCCAGCCTGTGTCCTTGGCAGTCTTGGTAATGCACACCCCAGACCAGATTGCAGGCACTGGTGAGGATTATGATGTTAAGAGAGAGGAGAGCAAAAGGTATCCCCTGGAGGACATGGTCCTTGTGAATTATTGGTATTGCAGCAGTGCCTGTTCCCACTAATGAAGCTATTGGAACACTTGAGAAGGAATAGTCTCCTTTGAAGACGGTACATTTGGCATGGCCAATGGTGTAAAAGTCTCATGTTCAGACAAGCAAAGGGTGTGAGAGAGTGATGAAACCATCAGGCCTAATAGTGTTGGGGGGGGGGGGGGGAAATCACGTAGTACATACTGGTTATTCCCTAAGAATTGCCAGACGGTCTTGAATTTGAAAAAACTTTCTTGTGGAAGAAAGACTGGCCTGAGTGGAGTCCAAGACTGTTCTGATTAAAATGATTCTTTGTACAGGTTGAAGTGTCAATTTCTTCCAGTTAACAGTCCCAAAAAGACTGGAAGAAGTTGCACATGTAATAATCTCTGAGGAGAGGTCCTTCACTGAGTTAGCCCTCAGGAGCCAGTCATCAAAAATATGGGTAGACAAATATTCCTTCATGTCTGAGGTGTGCATCAGCCACTGTGAGGCACTTGTTGGGGCTGTAGACAAGTCAAAATTGGTAGCATACTTGATGTAAGCATGTTTGATTGCCAGATAAAAACAGGCACTCTTTAAATTGTGAGCTGCACACCTATCCACTGGTATAAGGAAGAGATGTCCCCTAGAGAGCATCCTGAACTTGAATGCTTTTATATATCTGTTCTGAATTCTGAGGTCAAGAATCTCAGAAAGTTGCTCTTGTTGGGGGATCAGGAAATAGGATTTTATTCTCACTTTCCCTGAGTTTTCCTGCAGACACTGTTCACAGTGTCCCACCTCTCTGACTCACTTCTTGAAAAAGGAAATCCACTTCTTCCACCAGGATGCTCTTATAGGATGGGTGTTTGAAGAGAAAGGTGAGGGTGGCAAGATGGTCATGTGTGAAACTAGATGGAATCTGTCACAAATGGTGTCCAGTAACCAGCAATCAGAAGTAATCATGCAACAGGTGCTGCAGAAAGACAAAGTCCGAAAGTGTGAATGTATGGAGAGGAGATGTAGACTGGAGACATGGTACATGACTCAAACAGACAGTCAAAATTGCTTTTTAGAAGCGGATGTTGAGGGGTGTGAGGATGCACAGGGAGGAAGCCTACTTTTATACTGCTGAGGTTATTTGCCAGTAGCAGGTTTAAGAGGTGGCCGATATCACTTCTGGGGATGTATCCCTTGGTGTTGCCTGGGAGCTTGTCTTTGGAAGCAAAATGACAGGCAGAAAAACCTCAGAGTTGAGGAAGAGAACTGCGTTAATTGCAGGGAGTGGAGAGTGGCCATGATCATCTCTAGGTCTTCATCATTTTGTCCCTAAAAAGGGCAGTGCCCTCAAAAGGGAATTGCCCAATCCCACCCCAGGATCCAGGTAAAAGACCAGAAGCACCTCCCAAGAGCCATTCCTGTGGCCATTTTTCTTGCACTAGCATCTAAGGCAACCCAGGCTGCTCTTCAAGAGCATCAAGCAAGCATATGACTATTTGTGACCAGAGTCTTGGCCACTTCCTTCTGTTCCTTGAAGAAGGATTCAAGGCTGGGGCTTATGGCATCAAACAAACCATAACTGTAGTGGGATATCACAGCTTTATAGCTGGCCACTTGAAGGCCTACTGAACCACGTAAGTAAGCTCTCCTGCCAAAACATCCAAATTTCATCTCTCTCTGACAGAGTGTTGCCCTTAAGTGTCTTATGTCTTGTTGCCCTTAAGTCTCCTTTATTACAGATACAATCATGGAGTTTGCCAAAGGAGGCTGCAGCAGGAACTGGTGTCTTTTAGGGTATATCCTATCACTATCTTGGATACAGGCAGGGCCAAAATATTTTTTTAAAGAAGTATTTTTGGCTGGACTGAGAAGGCTGAAGCCAGTAGGCAGAGGCAGTTTCTCCCCGATCTGCACCTGTAATACGTTGAACATGGGGATCACAGGATTTCTCCAGTGCTGTGACCCCTTGCTTGCAGCTAGCTGGAGAAGTATTTGCGATTGCCCAATAGTTTCTGAAACATTTATTAGTCAGAAGGGAAAAGAGATGAAGCACTTATCTGATCCTCTGATGAGGTGCCACCTGTATGTTTCTCTAAAGGGGCTTTATATGGTTCCTAGGAAGAAATCTCATTGTATTTCTCAGATGAAAGACAGAATACCTGCAGATCTGAAGAATCTGGTGAAAGCAAGGACGATTGCATTGACACCAAGTGAGGAATAGAGATGCTGGTAAAAGCACTGATGTTAGAGGAGGAGATTGTGCTGAAAGGAGTATTGGCACAGATGTCAGTGTGAAGGTCTATGCCAGAGTTGATCTTGCAGCCTCCAGCAGGTCTTTCATGGAGTCCCATATGTAAGGCCACAAGACGAGGTGAAGACTGTCTGGATCTGAGGCAAGGGAACGGGACCAGAATCTTGGTCAAATTGGGGGACCCTCCGGTTTTATTTCTGAAAGAGTCCAAGGTACCCTGCAGCAGTTCCAGATTGAGACTGGAGAAGTCAGCGAAGTCAGGCAGCAAACCATGTGATGTGGTGGCTAGTAGCCTCCATGGTGCATTTCCCACTCAGGCATGGAGAGATCAAAGTTTTATCAGGACCTGCAGCAATGAGGAGTCCAGTTGGTGCTGAGATGTCTAGCTCTAGCAGCATGTGGTGAAGAGGTGACAGTTTAAGTACTGTTTAAGTGTCTTCCAGGCCCTCATGAGTTGAGAGAGAGCACTTCCTCCTTTTCTTCTGTTTATGTCTCTCTTGTAGGGAGATGTGCTTCCTCTTCTCCTTCCTTTTAGCCAGATGGGCCTCTGAGTGGATCTCAGTGCCAAGATAGGGACAATGGAGGATAGGTTTGGTGTCAGAGCAGATGGCAGTAGTGCTGAGTGAGGGTAGGCAGCAAAATGTAGGAGCTGCCTACATCACCACCAATGCTACTGGGACCTGAATAGATGGTGCTGATTTGGTCTTCGATGTCACTTTTAGTTTAGCCTGGTTTGGGACCTGACAGGTTCCCAAGACGTGGGAAGGGTGTCTACACTGAACTGTCCTATGCTACTCTAAACTAACAATTTTCTTGTAAATATCAAGCTAGACTAAGGGAAGTTCTAGCCTGAGGAAATGAAAGCATGTTCAGTTTGCTCTCTGTAGTTGCAGCAAATGAACAGAGGTGGGTGGGAGCTGGCTGACCTCCTTTATACAAAGTAGGGCAATGAAGTCATCCTCACACGAGATCTTCTGAGCACCCTACAACAGACACTGCTATTTGAGGCAGTTCCACAGCAAAGTGAGAATTCACAGTGGCCCTCAAATAAGAAATCAACTGTTGCTTGTCTTTCTAGCTACTCTAATTGCATTTGAGCACATAACTATCACTGAAAAGCCCAGACTTAATTTCTGCCTCTGAATAAAGTACTAACCAGCATTACATTCAAGAGAGGCTTTGCATGACGTATGCCAAGCAACACACTTCTCTTGGGTCCAATTTCCTTCTCCTTCCCTCTGGCTAGGACTCACTTCAAGTCTCTTTGCTCCACTCTCTCTCAAGCCTTCTGGCCATCTTCCTCTATGAATAGCAGCTCAATATTGCTGGGCCTGATATGACTCAGCCTACACCCAGACCGCCACTATTGTCCTTGTCCTACAGGCAAAAAGCCCTATATTTTTACTTGCCTGGATAGCACTTCATTTATCTGGGGCATCCGGGCAATAGGATTTGCCTCAGCCTGTTTGCTCCCTTAACTGTCTGATATTCAATGAATTCCTCACGAGTTTACTGCTTCTGGTATACTTAAAGAATTTCCAGCTATTTGTTTTTATATCTAACTTCTCTTCAGATACCCTCTTAGGATAGGTCTACCCTACAAGCGCTATAGCAGAACTACAGCATGGACACTTGCTACAGTCACAGAAGGGTTTTTTCTGTCACAGTAGTTAATCCATCCCCTTGAAAGGCAGTTAGCTAGGTCAATGGAAGAATTTTTCCGTTGATCTAGAAGTGTGTATACCGAGGCTTAAGCTGATTCGAGGGTGTGAATTTTTCACATCCCGTGAGCAACATAGTTAGACTGACTTAAGTTTTGGGTGTAGACTAGGCCATAGCCTAATTTCCATCTAAGATTTTACCTGGAGTGAGTTAATGCTTCATTTACTTCACTTCAACTGGATGTCCAGTTTTTGAAGTTTGGGTTAAATAAGCTATTGAATCTTGCTTCTAAGCCATACTGGCTTATCACCAGTACTCCTTATGTACTTATTTCAATAACAAAACATTTAAAGTTAATGAAAACAAGGTGATTAGGTTCACCTCCAAAAAACAAACATTCCTCTGAAGTGTTGGAAACCCAAACATACCAGCATTTTGCCAGAACAGGAGACTTAGTCAAACAAAACTAGTCTAATTTCACGAACAAAGCTGAGCGAAGTGTGATAAAGTGAACTATTGATCAATAAGGAAGTCAATTTGATTTTTAAAATCTCTGGTTTTAATTATCTATGGGATAGTAAGGCAAATAATTAATTTTAATATACAGTGTACCTTTGTTCTTCTGATGCAATGATGCCTGTGAATGGCTATAAAAATTAATACAATAATAGTTTCTTGGGTGCTTGAAGTCATTTGTGTCTTTTGGATTCATACCATGCACACAGCAGAAAGTAAAAAGTACGTACACCGGACCCTCGCTAGAATGCGCACATATATAGCACGAATTTGCATATAACACGGTCACGGCCATGGATCCCAAATTTAATTATTTTAATTGCAATTCATTTTAACGCAGTCCCCGCATGGATCCCAAATCCGGCGTTCTAGCTACGGTCCGGTGTACTGCCTCACGTCTTTATTCCTGTTTAAATGAGATTTACTCACAGCTTCAGAGTTATCGATGAAAGGGTCTGTTTCATCATAGCCATAACCTATATCAATCAGATCCTGCAAGCGATCCTTTCGATGCTTGTGAGACTTCCCACCCTGCAAAGAAAACAAAACTGTGGTAAGCCAGTCTGGGAATCACACTGTTCTGGTATCAAATGAAGTCTGTGACATAGAAACAAGAATCCTGGAAGGATGGCTCAATTTAGGAGACTACTAATCAGATAAGAGTTTTTCACCTCTGACACCTAGGACAACTCTGAACTAGTAAATATAGAAACCAAAAAGCCATTAATATCCAATGGCTATATTTTAAACTTATGCAAAAAATTAGTTGGTGACGTGTGCAAATTCTTTATAACATCCACACCAGAAATCATGAGCAAAGCTGACATTCAAGTTGACCAAATGGCGGTTGACGCATGAAGGAACATATGAATCTTTAGCGCATCTGGCACATAAATATCTTGCGATGCCGGCTACAACAGTGCCATGTGAATGCCTGTTCTCACTTTCAGATGACACTGTAAACAAGAAGCGGAGAGCATTATCTCCTCCAAATGTAAAAAATTGTTTGTCTGAGCAATTGGCTGAACAAGAAGTAGGACTGAGTTGACTTGTAGACCTTAACGTTTTACATAGGTTTTTTTTTATGAATGCAGGTTTTGTGGGTTTTATTTTTTTAAACAAATTCTACATTTTTAATTTCAACTTTCATGATAAAGAGATTGCACTACAATATTTGTATTAGGTGAATTGAAAAATACTATTTCTTTTGTTTTTACAGTGCAAATATTTGTAAACAAAAATATAAACTGAGCACTGTACACTTTGTATTCTGTGTAGTAATTGAAATCAATATATTTGAAAATGTAGAAAACATCCAAAAATATTTAAATAAATGGTATTCTATTAACAGCGCAATTAATCGAGATTAATTTTAATAGCTTGACAGCCCTCATCATAAAGTATTAAAGCTGCAGGCAGGCAAACAAATTTGAACAAGACCGAAGCCCTCTTCCCCCCACCCCCCCCCCTTTTTTTTTTTTTTTTTTTTTTTAAAAAGACAAGATTACTTGAGCATATCCCTTTCAATAGCAAATGGCAACTATGGAAAAACTATACAAGGGCAAATTTAGCTTTTGGTTTGAGCTTTCTGGTTTTAATTTTGTAATACATTCCCCAACTCCTCCTTCATTCAAAGAGCAGGTCAAACTTGGAATAACTTCATGTCACCACACGTACAGAACATTTTTCTGAAAGGAAAATTAATTCTCTTTAAAGTAGTACAAGGTATTCCTATAGGATTCTCACTCTTGGGTCTCCAATATAAATCATGCAGGAAAGTCCGCTAATTCTTACATTTTTGGCCTTCTGAGGCACCTCTAAGATGGCTCAAGAGCAATGTCCTTCTAAGCATGCTTCATCCCCATGTATTTCACTGGATCCAACAGTTCAACAGTTCCTTTCAAGAGTGGCAAACAAGACCTCCCTAAAGTTGAATTATATACAAAACACTGATTTTATATATCTATATAGCTCCCATTACTCTAGTATCTGAGCGCTTCACAATCTTTAATATATTTATATTCACAAAACATCGGATGTAGGGAAGTATTAACACCATTTTATGGAGGGGAAACTGAGGCATGAAGGAACTAAATGATTCACCTATGGTTACACAGGAAGTCTGTGGCAGAGCATGGAACAGAACTCCGGTCTCCAGATTAAATATTTGTATTTGATACATGTAGTCAACCATTTCCTTCCCTAAAACACTCTCATGGAAGAATTCTTCTTTTGGAAAGGAAGCAGATTGAGGGATGTCCTAATAATGATAAACTAAACATCTCCCTTGACAGTATGAACTGAAGCAAGACCAATAGATAAACATATGGAGCAGGGCTTCAATGACTACTTTGTTTGTCCCCATAATTTAAATATCTTTTTATAGCAGAAAATAGAAGCTGCCTTGATTAAGGATTAACAGAACCCTGACATTTTCCTTAAGACCCAGGCCAGCTATATCACTGCACTGAGAAATGCCATCAGGCAGTAATTTTAATATGGTCCTCTAGCAATATTACCAGGGAAAGATGTCCAAAAAAGGTTGAATAGTGCTTCTAGGGATCGTCATCTTCTCAAAGTAAAACCTTAATGGTTTTTCAGTATGAAAGGATGGGGCTGTTCTCCAGCCAATTGAGGATGCAGGCATGGGAAAGTGTAAACAAACGTAACAGAAAGCTTGAGTGGAATAAAACAAAACTAGGGAGCAGTAAGTTACACTCAAACAAGTGAAGACATTTGAACTGTCTGTGATTGCAATTAGAGTGCTTCTCGTGGGCATACTTGCACTCTGCTGCAGATGGTTTGCAGTCACAACTGTAAGACCCACTTGTAGACACCACCTGAGATATTGGAGTCTGAGACCTGCTTGTGGATACCAAACGTACCCAGGTGCACCGGGTTTGGACTTAAGTTGTCACAAAGTAGATTCTTGGGTTGGAATGAAGTGAAGTGTCCTAACACCGAGCCACTAAACAAAATTCTTAGTACCCCAAGACTATTATTGGTGCTGGCCATCCAAACTTAAAAAAAGAGTCTGGCCAAAAAAACCCAAACATTAAAGCTTTCACCTTTTCACATGCAAATTTAGCATCTGTACCTGTACGAATTAAGACAAGATATAGCAATCTACTACAATCCGCTGCATTTCAAAAATAAAGTAACAACGTCAAAGAAAATCCCTAGTCAAATCAAAGCCATTCACTGAAAAAGTCAAAAATTACAGCCATTTCAGCTAATTAAATCTAATATATACACATCACTCAAGGTATTGCCTATGTCTCTCAAAGTTATTCAAGAGACACCACCTACCAACGTGGAAATAAAGGTGGTGCTTTTAACATGCAGAGAGACTGCACTTAGATAAGTTTCAGAATCAGAAGCCTATACAGTTTTAGCTGCAGATATCAGTGGCAGTTAAAGAGGAAGGACCAAGTACCTTTCAGCTCATTACTTTTTTTCCCATAGTAAAGTATGCACTGTGTAATTGTGTCTTTTCATATTAAATGTGATGTGCAGAAAACCATGTATTGAATTATTTTGAACACAAAAAGACAATGAAAATACTTCATTGCACAATATGCACTCAAAACTTAATGCGTTGAACTGTGCCTGATGATTTCATCCTTCTAAGTGACTTAAGCCTCTACATCCAAAAGAAAGAATAAGGTTCTGGGTCCACTCTCCCTCCTAGCATCTATAATCTATGTGGTGTTGAAAGCTCAGCATGATCTTAGAAGAATTACATGGATTGGTCATTTGGGTAGTAATGTGAATCACAGACCATAGACTTGATTTAGCCAGGGAAGGGAAGTGGCTGCATGGATCAAGTGGAGAATGGGGACCATTCAGAGCACACTTTTTGTGTTGAAGTCTAACATTTGCGGGAGTCAATCCACCTAGAAAATTCTGCCTGATCAAATGAGCAGCTATGTAAAGGTGCCCCTGTTCAAATGCTCATAGTACGCATCTACTTTTATGGAAAAAATTTCTACTGGCATGTTTTTTTCCTTTCCCTTCTTCATTTGGTTCAATGAGACTTATGCCTGATTTTTATTTATTTATATATATTACAGACACAGGTCTGCTTGAAAACTAGCCTACACATAAGGTTCTGATGCTGGCTATTTACCAGCTGAATCAACCGGGTGTTCCGGCGAAACAGAGCATCTAGACGAGTGACCCCCAAACTTTTTCTGTCACCCTCTCCCTGCCACACCAGTAATGAAATCTATCAGAGCAATGGTTCAGGGCCAAGCCACAGTTCGGGGCCAGGGTCGCAGACCAGCGCTAGAGCAGAGCTGGGGGCAGAGCAGGGCTGGGTGGTACTCCCTCCCTGAACACTATGGGGGCTGGCCCAGGCCCTGTTGTGCCTCCCTGAACATTCCTTCATGCCCCCTAGGGGAGCATGCCCCCCAGCTTGGGGAACTCTAATCTGGATACTTTAGTGAATGACACTATAAACACTCAGAGCATTTAACTCCATTCTCAATATATACAAACGTTAACCAGTTTAATTTTCCAAAAATAGTTAGTTTTTAAATCTCTACAACCAGAAAATAGAGACTCTAAGTTTTCAGAAAAAAGTTCTACTTCACTGAGTTTTTTTTTTTTTTTTTTTTTTTTTTTTTAAAGTTACAAGGGCAATGGGAGGTAAAAACTGACCTTAGGATAGGAGTTTAGTTGCACCTTTAAATACGAAGAAATTGTCTCTCCACAATATTTCAAGACATTACCAAGGAAATGCATTTCATAACATAATTATATACTGTATAAAAATATTGGTTTTAACAGTTTAAATTTTTCTCAAGTTCAGTAAGTGCCATCTTGCTCTTTTATTATTGGAGCGGGTAAACAATAGCTTTCAACTGCCTTTTTCTATACCAGATATTTTATGTACCTATGTCATCTCTCCTCATTAGCAATCTCATCCCCCATAACACATGTAAGGTATTGTACCTAAAACACAATTATCTCTGCATAATATATTGATATCAGACTGAATGTTTCTTATCCTATTAAGGAAACTTGCCTTTTTGATAGGAAAAATTCCAGAGAAGTCAGAAAAATCAGTTTACATAGGGACATTAATACCAAAAGTCTTTTTTCTAATGAAAGGCACCACACTAACAGCCCTGGATATCGAAGTCTTCTAAATACAATTAAGTTATTTTTATTGCCAGCTCATAATTTATCATCTAAGACTATCCATGTGAATTTAAGGAGCTGGCTGGGTGTGGTGTTAGATAACATCTCTTGATTTCTACTCTGGCATTTATTAGTGGAAGCTTGTTTCAGGGTGGACTATCTAAAAGAAAATCAAAACAATTAAAATAAATTAATCATGATTTAAATTACCGAGCAGGGAACTGATTTAAGTAACCGATTTTAATCTTGCTTTGCATTTGTACGTTTTAGCTATTTTCCTAAAGAAAAAGTTGCGTCTCATTCATTGGTAACCATTTCAAACATGCTTATTTGCAACTAAATGTAGTTTTTACACTAAATTCAGTAATTTCTTACTAACCAGAAGGATATACTCTATACACATTTATTTAAGCAATTACATAGCTTAACATATATTTATTTGGATTTGAATTTTTTAAACACATTAGTAGATGGTGATTTCTTATTTACTATATGATTAATTTTACTTATGATTTCTGTCAAGTTCTATTTGGATTGAAATTGGAAATCAAAGAAAAATGCAAAACAGCATTTAGTTTTTTTATTAAATATAATTAATTAAATATAATTACCTTAAAAAGGTGCTAGACACAAGAAACAAGTTTAATCAAAATAAGTTTTGCATTTAGAACTCACTGATTTATTAAACAAAGAAAATATCTGCAGTTAGTGAATTAAAGTAATTGTTTCTGGTCACCATATCCTTCAAGATTTTAGAACCAGCAGATCTCATCCTCTTATGCCTACTTTTTATTCACATTTGAAGAGGAAAACAAGCTTTCCTGCTTTTTCATTCCCAACCAGTTTTTCAACTCTGAATGAACTACTCATTGAACTGAACTGAAATGAAAAATATTCTCTGCACCGGCAGTTACTGCTGTCAAACTCTGGTTCCAGGTGCTTAGCCCATGACTTCCCCCAGTTCAGTGGTTTGACTTTCTTGAAAATTTCAGCACCAAACATACTATTTAATGTTTTAAGTGATGTTAATAGATTATAGTAAATTTATGCCTTAACATATGTGAAATTATGACAACCTATTTAAAAAGAAAAAATTATTTTGATTTAAATTTTTAAAATCCTTTTTTTTAAAAAGCACTGATTTTTATCCACCTTGGCTTGTTTACATTACTATGCAGTGTTGTTCAAATTACTCTCAGTACTATGTTAGTGCTTGTCCCTAGCAGCCTGCAAGTTTTTTGTGATGTGGCAGCTGCCTGATAAAACTCATTCAAGACTGACATTTCTATTATACTTTCCAATAGAGGCATCCCAAAACAAGTATGGCTCTACCTTGCTGCATCTACGTTGGAGGTGGAATGTAGCAACTATTTAACAGTGCCCAATACTACTCCACAACAATTCAAGAAAAGAGAGAATATGGTATCAACAGGGCTTATACAACCAGTGTTAGGAAAAAAGATCAGTAAGGCTATGATTCTGTCACAGAGGTCACGGATTTGGTGATTTTAAGAGATGTCATCGAGTTCTTGAAAATTCCAATAAAAGCATTAGAATTTATAAAAAATGAGAAATCACTTATTTCCTTTAACATCTGCAGTACAAGTGTTGAAAATAGCATTTTGCGCACCACTGCTGCTGGGGCCAACATTAGTGAGTAACAAGCAGGGCACTACTGGGTAACAAGTTAAGTTACAGGCAGTGGGGCTCAGGCTTTGGCTTCAGCCCAGAGCAGCAGGGTACAGGCTTCGGCTTTCAGAATCACGGAAAGCTCCGTTAGTAAATGACCACTTTACCCTCTAACAATTAATCTTGTCAGTAGATCTTGTCAAAATTTTATAAGGTTTAATAGGCAATATAAAAGCTTCTGTATTGATTTAGTGAAAACTGCATTAGTATGTGTACATTTCTGTGATTTACTGTTTATTGCCCATATCCTGTCTGTGACTTTTAATAAAAATACCCGTGGCAAAATCATGGTCTTAATCACGATAACCACAGTGGTCAGTACCTACATTTTTATCTTTCATCCAAAAAAATTGCACCATCAGAATTTCTGGGGGTTTTTGTTGATGAAGCAGCTGCCTGACAAAAGGCATTAAATAATGACTGACACATCTGAAGACTTGGACAAGTGGACTGTGATGGTAGCGTGGGGAGAAAAATCCTCTTGCAGAGTGGTCTGCATCACTGGTACAAATAGAGAGAGAAGAGTACCATCTATTGTCACCATCCTTGTATTCTGCAGCACATACGTTTTTCCTCTGAGATTTCCCATCCAGTACTGAAGAGGTGCAATTGACTTCTTCCCTTGAGAGATCTACCATGAGTACAGACCACTGTATAACAGGTGCAGGTATTTGCTTAGGGAACTCACCTAAGGATATGTTCCAAGGCACAGATAATATCTAGTTGAGTTTTTTTTCATTAGCATAGTTATTAGTTATCAGACTGAAAGTGCGTCCATTACAAACTGAGCAAATTAAATAAGATGAGAAACCTGACTGATATAGTTATAAGAATCAGCTGCGAAGTCAGAGTAGCAACCATACCCAAAAAAACCTGAAAATGTTAGCAACCGATGTTGTTACTAATAAATGGGGCGTTACAGTAGCTCTGCTAAAATACTCACATATTTTGCCTCAAATTTCTTGGCCAGCATTTCCACCTCATACCGCTCACGTTGTTCATCATTAAATGGATCTTCTGAGTGGGCAGGTTTCTTCTGAGAGAAGAGAGGTGGAAATTACACTTCAGTTCATAACTCTTTTGCTGGCATATCTGAAATCAGGCATATTCCAAGGTACAGTATACCCATTTGCCCAAGTAATTATCCTACCTGGCAAGTCTCAGCATTTAGTAGAAATGAGGGAACTGTGGTTTGAGGAGCAACAAAAGGAAGAATTACCTCCAACCAAATGTACTCCCTTATTGTTTATCAACACCTTTGTGATGTGATATTTTGGGATGATAAAAAGATGAACTTGGTATATTTTCAGCATGGAAGCAATGCAAAAGAACTATGACGCTCAATAAAGCATAGCCAAAATGGAAAAGAGGGTAATTCCCTTTGCATTCTCTCACCATCTCCTCCTGGCTCCTCCAAACAATAAGGAGTCACAGTACATACTGACCACATCCAGTTGTGAGCTGGAGCCGGTTTGCATGAAGCGGTTGTTAAATTTTGAAACCGGTTTAGAACCGGTTGCTAAAGGGGTGGGCAAACTCGGTCCTGTCTGGCCCGCCTGAGCTCTCAGCTGGGGAGGCTCCCCTGAGAATCCCTTTTGAATTTTTACTCACCCGCCGGTGCTCTCGGTCTTCGGCAGCACTTCAGCGGCAGGCCCTTCGCTCGCTCCGGGTCTTCGGCGGCACATCCTTCAGTGCTGCCGAAGACCCCAAGCGAGTGAAGGACCTGCCGCCAAAGTGCCACCGAAGACCCGGAGCGACTGAAGGAACCAGTTCTTCAGCTTTTGGCAGCTCATCACTGTCCGCATCTGCTGCTATGGCAGCCACAGGGATGTTGCAAACTAGAGATTATGACTTCACTGTACAAATAAGCAGGAAAGAGGTACCGGTTTCAAAAAAGCCATTTTCACCCAGCTGTGGAGATACTGATGTAAGGACTGGGGAGGCGGGGGAAGGAGAGGAGTGGAGACAAAAATATAAGGATTTTTGTTTGGGAGTAAGGGGTAGCAAAGGAAACCGGATTACTTTCCTCAGACAAGATTTCATCAATAGAATGGGGGAGCTGTAACAAAAAATACTAAAATGGTCCACAAAATGTTTTCTCAGGCTAATGCAATCATTAATGGATGCCAACTAATTTTACTGAGCCTGGCCTTTCTATTCTAGTTTTATTTTAGCACTTCAGGATAAGAAAATTAGTGACATTCTAAACTTACAGAAAGATAAGTGCCTTCTCTAATTAGGACATGGAAGACCAAGCTAGGACCAAATAGTTGCAATTCTAGCCCAACAAAGGATTGTGAACTGTTATCTTATTCAATGTGATAGGGCCACGGTGAAGTAGGTCTGCAAGGCCCACATTTCTAAAGTTCACAGGGCTTTTGAACCAAGTGCTTAGAGAAGAGGTAGAAGAAATTACTTATCTGGTATTGATACCATTCTGTATCGGTATCAAAAATTTACTGCAGGACTAACTACACTTAACCCCTTGGTCACTTTCATTCCTAAATGGAAAAATCATGGTCTATACTTAAGTTAGAGAACATATCTTATACTTTAAACGTTACATGAAGACAAAACATTGGCAGCAGAGGTAACAACTTAACAAGCACAATCTTGCACTGGCATATATCAGCCTTTTATTTCTAGGTTAATTTCCCTCCTGTTGGGACCCCTAAAAGCCACACTAGATTGTAATATCACCTTTGTTAGTTAATACCTCAGACTTCTTAACGTTTAAGGACAACTACTATTACTGCAACTTACCAAGACATCCTGCTAATCACACGCAACAATCTTTCATACTTAGAGTTAGTACAGCACATCTTGTCAGCGCTAAACTAAAAGCCTTGACAAATTAAGTTCTCCATCTATCCAGAGGAAACACAGATCAAGGGCTGCATAAATTTCTTCCATGTAAACCCAGCATCTGTTTCTTTCTCAGGGTGGGAAACCCACCTCTAGGCCAGAAAGAGGAATTCACTCTTCATGGCCATTACATTTTTGGGCTCTTTGCTTAGTATGCCAACAAGGGGTCAATTATTATAGTGACATTTAAAAGTTATAACTTCCTTTGGAAATATGTATGAGACAAAGCTGAAATGCCCTTCCACTTCTTGCAGTAATCTTCTGTCTCTTGGGGATTCCTCTCAGGCTATTCCAATTCTATCAGACACCGTAAGATGGAAAGGCGTATTCCCTATCTTGATACGGAACACCAAACTTTCACTGGGAACAGTTACGGTGAAGTTCAGCAACTCCTTATACGCAAGTGGACAGCAAACAAAAGCTTTCAAAAACCAATCTTCCTTGTGCAATAGTAATGTGTAAAACTCAACAAGTTTATATAAAGACCTTATTTTAAAATCTGATATATTGCTAAAAATTATGCTGAATTCTAAAAGCTAAAACTACTACTTATAAAACAAAAAAGAGAGAGATACACTGCTAACAACAGGTTTCAGAGTAACAGCCGTGTTAGTCTGTATTCGCAAAAAGAAAAGGAGTACTTGTGGCACCTTAGAGACTAACCAAAGTGAGCTGTAGCTCACGAAAGCTCATGCTCAAATAAATTGGTTAGTCTCTAAGGTGCCACAAGTACTCCTTTTCTTACTGCTAATAACTTTAATCTCTGCTGAAAAGGAAGAAACAGGCCCAAAGAGATTCTATTGAAAGAGCCATAAAGGATAAGGGTGTTAGTTCTTAAGCCTCATTTTAATAAGGATATTTTCCTCATTGCATTAACTGGCAAAATGTTAGTGTGGCTCTTCTAGATGACAAATATAATCAGTTTTGTTTTAACATCATGAAAGCCATTTCCCTGATATTTTAGTTTGCTTTGAAAAATTACATCTGTGATATATACAGAAAAGTGAGAAGTATCAGACTGAAAGACAGCAGGGCCAAAAGAGATTACTATCACCCCAAGGCCTATGGCCCCTGTATCTTGCAGGGCTACCCTCTTGTCTCATATCTCCCTGCTTTAAGTGAAAAATTCAATACTAGTAGCTATGGAGTCACAATTGCGCCTCTATAATATAACAACTGTTTTCCCCCTTTGTTGTTATCCTCATTTAACTGAGCAGACTTTCACTCCTGTCTTTACCTTAACACTTCTTTTTTAAGCCTCTACTGTTCAACAGTTTCAAAAGAGGAAGGGAGGAATGAAAACTCAAAGGACCACTTCAAAAGGATGGGTTTCAGAGTAGCAGCCATGTTAATCTGTATCCGCAAAAAGAACAGGAGTACTCATGGCACCTTAGCGGCTAACAAATTTGAGCATAAGCTTTCATGGGCTACAGCCCACTTCATCAGATGCACAGAATGGAACATATAGTAAGAAGAGTGTTAGAGTGCTAAAGGAATTGGCGGATGTGATTGCAGAGCCATTGGCCATTATCTTTGAAAACTCATGGCGATCGGGGGAAGTCCCGGAAGACTGGAAAAAGGCTAATGTAGTGCCAATCCCTTAAAAAAGGGAAGAAGGAGGATCCTAGGAACTACAGGCTGGTCAGCCTCACCTCAGTCCCTGGAAAAATCATGGAGCATGTCCTCAAGGAATCAATTCTGAAGCACTTAGAGGAGAGGAAAGCGATCAGGAACAATCAGCATGGATTCACCAAGGGAAAGTCATGCCTGACTAATCTAATTGACTTCTATGATGAGATAACTGGTTCTGTGCATGAAGGGAAAGCAGTGGACGTGTTATTCCTCGACTTTAGCAAAGCTTTTGACACGGTCTCCCACAGTATTCTTGTCAGCAAGTTAAAGAAGTATGGGCTCGATGGATGCACTACAAGGTGGGTAGCAAGTTGGCTAGATTGTCGGGCTCAACGGGTAGTCATCAATGGCTCCATGTCTAGTTGGCAGCCAGTATCTAGCAGAGTGCCCCAAGGGTCAGTCCTGGGGCCGGTTTTGTTCAATATCTTCATTAATGATCTGGAGGATGGTGTGGATTGCACCCTCAGCAAGTTTGCGGATGACACTAAACTGGGAGGAGTGGTAGATACGCTGGAGGGTAGGGATAGGATACAGAAGGACCTGGAAAATTGGAGGATTGGGCCAAAACAAAGCTGATGAGGTTCAACAAGGACAAGTGCAGAGTCCTGCACTTAGGACGGAAGAATCCAATGCACCGCTACAGACTAGGGACCAAATGGCTAGGCAGAAGTTCTGCAGAGAAGGACCTAGGGGTGACAGTGGACGAGAAGCTGGATAGGAGTCAACAGTGTGCCCTTGTTGCCAAGAAGGCCAATGGCATTTTGGGGTGTATAAGTAGGGGCATTGCCAGCAGATCGAGGGACGTGATCGTTCCCCTCTATTTGACACTGGTGGGGCCTCATCTGGAGTACTGTGTCCAGTTTTGGGCCCCACACTACAAGAAGGATGTGGAAAAATTGGAGAGAGTCCAGCAAAGGCCAACAAAAATGATTAGGGGTCTGGAACACATGGCTTATGAGGAGAGGCTGAGGGAACTGGGATTGTTTAGTCTGCGGAAGAGAAGAATGAGGGGGGATTTGATAGCTGCTTTTAACTACCTGAAAGGTGGATCCAAAGAGGATGGCTCTAGACTGTTCTCAGTGTTAGCAGATGACAGAACAAGGAATAATGGTCTCAAGTTGCAGTGGGGGAGATTTAGGTTGGATATTAGGAAAAAAATTTTCACTACGAGGGTGGTGAAACACTGGAATGCGTTACCTAGGGAGGTGGTGGAATCCCCTTCCTTAGAAGTTTTTAAGGTCAGGCTTGACAAAGCCCTGGCTGGGATGATTTAGTTGGGATTGGTCCTGCTCTGGGCAGGGGGTTGGACTAGATGGCCTCCAGAGGTCCCTTCCAACTCTGTTATTCTATGATTCTAAGAGATTTTATTTTTATTTATATATATATATATATATATATATATATATATGTATTTTTATATATACATGAAAAGGTGGAGTAAGAGGCTAATTAATTAAGATGAGCTTTATCAGTAGAAATTTTTTTCCTGCTGATAATAGCTCAAGAGGAAAAAAATTTCTACTGATAAAGCTCATCTTAATTAATTAGCCTCTTACTCCACCTCTTCATGTTCTCTATGTGTGTGTGTGTATATATATATATATATCTTCTTACTATATGTTCCATTCTATGCATCTGATGAAGTGGGCTGTAGCCCACAAAAGCTTATGCTCAAATAAATTTGTTAGTCTCTAAGGTGCCACAAGTATTCCTGTTCTTTTTCCAAAAGGATGGAGGTTCTTTATGGAAAAAAATCTCACCATTTGATGGTTTCACACTGTTCAGGGGAGAGAAGACGACATGATCTATTATTATAAAGCAGGACTCTGCAGGGAATTGATAAACAGCACTGATTTCTAAGCGCACGTATAATTCTTGTCTTTTCCGATACCTAACGTGAAACATGTTCCTTCTCATCCCATGGTACTAAAATCCACTAACCTGCCAATATTTTTTAACTAGTCTACATGTGAAAGTTGTACTGGTATAACTATCAGTGAGGGGCATTATTTTTTTAAACCATTATAGGTATACCAGTTCTATCCCAGGGTGGACTCAGACTAGTATAGCTTATTCCCATTCCCTTAGAGGAATGGGTATACTGATGTAATGCACCTTTAAACTAGTATATCCATATGCATACAGGCAGAAGTTTACACTTTAACTATACTGGCATAGTTAAAGCAATATGGTTATTTTAGTGTAGGCAAGACCCTTGTCAGCACAATCACTAACAATGGTCAAAACTCGTAATTCATACTCTCTTGCTTTCAAAGAGGGAAAAGAGATGTGGAAAGGAAGTATATCAGATTATCACCTACCAGCCAGATATGACTATTAGATGTTATCAGAATTAAATATATTAAAGACCTTCAGGAAAAACTGGGCTAAAGAAAAGTTGCGAAGAAGTTAACCTCCACAAACACAAAACTCTGAACATTTAACATCAATTTCCAACCCCCTCTCCCAACACACCTTAATGTTCATACCAAAACAGTGAACAAAGTTGATAACTGTAATATTCCATACAGCCCCATATGCAGTATACAGTTTTCCAGTAAAGTGCAGACCAGCCATTTAAGCAGCCTGAACTGGCACTGTAATCTCACAGTAGCTATAGGGAGGGATCTCACTTTGGAAAGCAGATCCCACAGAAATAATTAAGAATGAAGTTGTTGATTGTCTGTTATCCCTCTATATTTCAAGGAGAAAGTGATGCTATTCCTTCCAAACAGAGCAGAATATCAAGGGGGGTAGAAAGTAAGGTTGCAGTACCACCTTCCTGAAAGGCTTTGAAGGAGAGCCCGGGGCTTATCAACCCAACGCTCTGGTTTTCCAAGTCTAGTGGTGCTACAGACAACAGCATTTAAGCCTTTTGAAATCAATATATCCACCATAACCAGAATTATGTCAGCTACCCCCTTTCCTCACCCCTCCCCCCCCCAAAAAGAGAAAACATACCCCAGAATTTTCTATATATTAAAAGAAAGAAAAGCAACAATTACAGGAGTCCTCTAGCGACTTCACTACTGCCAGAATATTATACAAAAAAATGCTCAGATATTATGGTGATGGGCAGCATTCAACACTCAAGAACTGATAAGAACACGATAGCCCTAGAGTATCTACTTTAGCATTGCACCACATGCTGGTCTCTAGTGAGCAGCAGGTGCTGCCTAGCTCCCATAAAGATGTATCCACAAGCTTTTTTGTAGTCCACTGCCCAGTGCCAAAGGGGAAGCTTTTCTTGGGGAGTTCAGGGGCCTAGCCCACCAGTTGTGGGGTGTCCCCTCCAGAATTCAGGGGTTTTTCCCCATTAGGTGAAGTTTTCAGCAGTTCTAACATTCCAAATAAGTCTGAGTCTACAGACACATGCCTCCAGCACTGCTACTGCTAACACTGTACTTTTGCCAAGCCAAGACCCTGGCACAGCTCTGACTCAGTTTCATCCTGCTGGTCAAAACCTTGCAGACAACTGTGACCTGACAGGAGCTGTCAGTTTCACTCTGCAGCTGTTTGAAAGAGCTCACAACTGCTGGAAAGGCAACACTTGACCCACTCACAGGGGAGAAAGACCTGGAAGAGGCATGTAGTAATAGCAAGGCCTCCCCCCACGCACTGGGGCAGCATACTGGAGCCCAAGGAGGGGACTCGTGCCGCAGACACCAGCCAGCAAGTGCGGAGATGGAGCCCCGTCCTCCGCACAAGGCACACGGCAGAGGAGCAGGGCAACTGGGCTCCTCAGCAGCGCGCTGCCCGATCCATCTCCGGCGGGGCCCGCCCCCAGGCTAAAAGTCGCTCAGTAACAACCGCCTTATCTGCGCCGCCGGGGCCGAGAGGCTGCGGGCGCGGCCGGCTCTGAGCCGGGCGGGGAGAGGGAGCAGACCCCGCTCCAAGGGCGGGGGGTGGGGGTGGGCGGCCGTGCGGTGGGCGCTGTGCGCAGGTCCCCGGGGCGGAGTTGGGGTCCCGTACCCGCGGTTCCCCGCACAACAGCAGCTCGGGGTAGCTGAACTCCACGCAGCTCTCCTCGGTTGGGTCCTTCAGCACCACCTCCAGGCGCACCGTCTGGCGTGGCGGTGGCGCCTCCTGCGGCGGCGGCGGCTCCTGCCGGCTGCTCTCGCGCTGCTGCTGGGGCTGTTGCTGCTGCGGCGGCGGCGGCGGCTCCGGCCGTGGGGGCTCGCGCTGCTGCTCCGGCCGGCTGGTCTCACGCGGCGGTTCCGGCCGGGGGCTGGTCTCGCGCGGCAGCTGAACCTGTGGCTCCGCCCGGGAGAGCTCGTGCTGCTGGTCGGGCGGCGGCACCCCCTCGCGCCCTAGCAATAGCTGCTGCTCCGGCTCGCGGCCCCCGGGCTCGCGCTCCAGGGACGGGCTCTCGCCCTCTCGTCGCCTCACGGGTGCCAGACTAATGAACGGCACCCGACGCGGCTCCGCCATCCTCCGACCCCCACCCCCCCGCTCACCGGCCCCCCGCCTCACCCGTACGGCGACACTCCCCCGCCGGCTCCTCCTCCCTCCCCCCCCCCGATCGGAACTGCCCCCTACGTTCTCCTCGCTGCTACCACCGCCGCCATTTTGGAGCCCCCCCACATAAATAGAAGCAGGCCGCTAAGCCGCGCATGCGCAAGACGACATGGGCCACGGGCGAACCGCCCCACGTCGCTGTTGTTATTGCTCATCGACTGCTACGTCACGGCAGCCCTAGCGCCCACACGCTGCTGCTGACGCCAGCTTCCGCCCACAGTTGCCTTGGAAATACGCACGCTGCCTGCGGTACGGCCCTTAAAGGGCCAGGAGCGCGGAGGTCACGGCGCGGGGGATTCGCATAGAGCCAGCGGGACGGCGGGGGCGCCTCGCTGCGAGGGGCACGGACCTTGGCCGCACCGTGACCCCCCATGGCGGGGTTGCAGCGCGTAACGCTGGGCCCGGCTGCCGGGCGCGCCGCCAGAGGCGTCCCCTCCTCCCCCCTTCCCCAGGGAGCGGCGGGGCCCGTCCGGTGCGGGTGCGTGTGACGCGGCTGGGGAGGGGCTGGCTCCTGAGTCCTGACCCGCTTCACTCAGCTGCCCGGATTGGGCCTTCCTCACGGCACCACCAGCGGAGGTCTCCCCCCGGGACCCAGCGAGCCCCGGCCCCGTTGGGGACTGCACACTTTGGTTTAGTAAAATCCTTCTGCTGCAGGAGTGCCGGCCCCAGTCCTACCCCTTGCGCAAGCGGCCAGGAGGGCTCAGCTGTCATCTTTGAAGGCAAAACAGGAAAGTATCCCGCTGTAGAGGAAAGACAGGAGAGAATGAGACCAATATGGCTGCAGCAGGAGCTCTTTAATAACCGGAAAATCAAAAAAGAATCTTACAAAAAGTGGAAACATGGACAGATTGCCAGGAGTACAAAAGACTAGCACGTGAATGTAGAGATAAAACAGAAAGGCTAAGACACAGCACAGAGTTACAGCTAGCAAGGGACATAAAAAGTAATAAGAAGTGAGCCTAAAATACATTAGGAGAAAGAGGAAGGAAAGTGAAAGGCCTTACTTCACTGGAGAGGCCTGTGAATAATGGATGACACCATCACTGAGAAGGCTGAGGTGTTTAATACCTTTTTTTCCCAGTCTTCACTGAAAAGGTTATGACTAGATGTTTAACACAATGTTAACAATAAGAGAAAAGGAACACAAACCAGAAGAGGAAAATAACAGGTTGAAATATTATGATAAATTAGATGTATTCAAATTGTCTGGGCCTGATGAAATCCACCTCAGATTTACTTAAGGAACTATGTGAACCAATCTTGGAACCATTAGTTATCTTCAAGATCTGACTGAGTACTCCTATCTTTCCCCTTTTTGTCTTCCCCTTTTGTAAATTAATAACAAAAGGAGAGGGTAAAAAGAGGGAAGATATGCCCACTTATGTTGCAAATTTAACACCCATAATTTGGGCTTGAATAGGGACTGGGAGTGGCTGGCTCATTACAAAAGCAGCTTTGCCTCTACTGGGATTGACACCTCCTCATCTATTATTGGGAGTGGACTACATCCACCCTGATCGAATTGGCCCTGTCAACACTGGTTCTCCACTTGTGAGGTAACTCCCTTCTCTTCATGTGCCAGAATATTTATGTCCGCATCTGTAATTTTCACTCCATGCATCTGGAGAAGTGGGGTTTTTACCCACAAAAGCTTATGCTCAAATAAATCCGTTAGTCTTTAAGGTGCCACCGGACTCCTTGTTGTTAATGTTGAGAACATTAATGAAGGAACCAAAGGACGTGATGAGAATGAATTCTTTCATTGGCTATATACCAATGCTAGGAGCCTGGGCAAAATAAGTAGACTTGGAATTCCTCATTTATGAGCCTAAGTTTGATATAGTTAATATTACTGAAACTTGATGACATGAGTTGCACAACTGGAATGTTAAAAATCAATAGCTATAACCTAGTTAGAGATCAAGTGGGCAAAAGGGGAACAGGAATGGCACTCCCTCAGGAAGGGCATTGCCTGGTTCTGAGTTACTGATAACTTGAAAGAAAATTATCTTAAATGCTTGGGGCTTGCTGTCCAAACAGATAAAGCACACAATGGTGCCTGCTACAGACTACCAATTCACACTAGGGAACAAGATGACTAACTCCTGATGCACCTCTCTATAGTGAGTAGGGGAAAAAGTTATGTGACCCTGGGTTACCAGTTTGAGTGTTAGCAGTCTCCTTTTGTCAGTGCTAAAACATCCTTGCATGAGGAACAAATTTTTAAAAATTGGCTCTTCAATCTTGCAGAGAATGGTATAACAAGATCCAATGGCTGGATGTTGAAGCTAGCCAAATTCAGATTAAATTTTTTAACAGTGAGAGGAATTAACCATTGGAACAATTACCAAGGTTCATGGTGGATTCTCCATCACTGGCAATTTTTAAATCAAGATTGGATGTTTTTCTAAAAGGTCTGTTCTCGGAATTATTTTGGGGAAGTTCTATGGCTTGTATTATACATGAGGTCAGACAAGATTATCATAATGTTCCCTTCTGGCCTTGGAAGCTATGAAAACTCATGGAGCATGCATGAGAGCCTAGAGAACTGGAGAAGAGCAAACAAAATACCTATCTTTAAAAAAGGAACAAAGAGGACCCAGGGAATTATAAACCAGTCAGCCTGTCTTTGATACCTCAGAAAGATACTGGAACAAATTATAAACTAATCAATTTTGATAAGTACTTGTTAACATGGATTTATTAAGAACAAATCTTGCCAAACCTACTTAATTTCCTTCTTTGACAGGGTCAGTTGCCAAGTGGATGGGGGCAGGGGGAAAATACTATGTGTAAATATATTTTGATTTTAGTAGGGCTTTTGACACAATCTTACATGACATTCTAATAAACAAACTAAGAAAATGTGGTCTAGATGAAATTACTATAAAGTGGGTGCAAAACTCGTTGCAAAACTGTACTCAGTACATAAACCTGGAAATCCTGGACGCCCCATCATCTCAGGCATTGGCACCCTGACGGCAGGATTGTCTGGCTATGTAGACTCCCTCCTCAGGCCCTATGCTACCAGCACTCCTAGCTATCTTCGAGACACCACTGACTTCCTGAGGAAACTACAATCCAGCGGTGATCTTCCTGAAAACACCATCCTGGCCACTATGGATGTAGAAGCCCTCTACACCAACATTCCACACGAAGATGGACTACAAGCCGTCAGGAACACTATCCCCGATAATGTCATGGCAAACCCGGTGGCTGAACTTTGTGACTTTGTCCTCACCCATAACTGTTTCACTTTTGGGGACAATGTATACCTTGAAGTCAACAGCACTGCTATGGGTACCCGCGTGGCCCCACAGTATGCCAACATTTTTATGGCTGACTTAGAACAACGCTTCCTCAGCTCTCGTCCCCTAATGCCCCTACTCTACTTGTGCTACATTGATGACATCTTCATCATCTGGACCCATGGAAAAGAAGCCCTTGTGGAATTCCACCATGATTTCAACAATTTCCATCCCACCATCAACCTCAGCCTGGACCAGTCTACACAAGAGATCCACTTCCTGAACACTACGGTGCTAATAAGCGATGGTCACATAAACACCACCCTATACTGGAAACCTACTGACCGCTATTCCTACCTACATGCCTCCAGCTTTCACCCAGACAACACCACACAATCCATTGTCTACAGCCAAGATCTGTGATACAACTGCATTTGCTCCAACCCCTCAGACAGAGATAAACACCTACAAGATCTCTATCAAGCATTCTTACAACTACAGTACCCACCTGCTGAAGTGAAGAAACAGATTGACAGAGCCAGAATAGTACCCAGAAGTCACCTACTACATGACAGGCCCAACAAAGAAAATAACAGAACGCCACTAGCCATCACCTTCAGCCCCCAACTAAAACCTCTCCAATGCATCATCAAGGATCTACAACCTATCCTGAAGGACGACCCATCACTCTCACAGATCTTGGGAGACAGGCCAGTCCTTGCTTACAGACAGCCCCCCAACCTGAAGCAAATACTCACCAGCAACCACACACCACACAACAGAACCACTAACCCAGGAACCTATCTTTGCAACAGATCCCGTTGCCAACTGTGTCCACATATCTATTCAGGGGACACCATCACAGGGCCTAATCACATCAGCCACAATATCAGAGGCTCGTTCACCTGCACATCTACCAATGTGATATATGCCATCACGTGCCAGCAATGCCCCTCTGTCATGTACATTGGTCAAACTGGACAGCGTCTTCGTAAAAGAATAAATAGACACAAATCAGACATCAAGAATTATAACATTCAAAAAGCAGTTGGAGAACACTTCAATCTCTCCGGTCACTCGATTACAGACCTAAAAGTGGCAATACTTCAACTAAAAAACTTCAAAAACCGACTCCAACGAGAGACTGCTAATTGGAATTAATTTGCAAACTGGATACAATTAACTTAGGCTTGAATAGAGACTGGGAGTGGATGGGTCATTACACAAAGTAAAACTATTTCCCCATGTTTATCCCCACCTCCCTCCACTGTTCCTCAGACGTTCTTGTCAACTGCTGGAAATGGCCCACCTTGATTATCGCTACCAAAGGTCGTCCCCGTCCCCCCCAAGCTGGTAATAGCTCACCTTAAGTGATCACTCTGATTACAGTGTGTATGGTAACACCCATTGTTTCATGTTCTCTATGTATATAAATCTCCCCACTGTATTTTCCACTGAATGTATCCGATGAAATGAGCTGTAGCTCATGAAAGCTTATGCTCAAATAAATTTGTTAGTCTCTGAGGTGCCACAAGTACTCCTTTTCTTTGTACTCAGAGTAGTTATCAATGGTTTGCTGTCAAACTGGAGGGACATATCTACTAGGGTTCCACAGGAGTCTGTCCTGTGTCTAGAATTAATCAGTATGTTCATTAAATACTGAGATGATGGAATGGAGAGTTTGCTTATCACATTTTTGAATGACACTCAACTGGGAGGGGTTACAAGCACTTTGGAGGACAGAATTAGAATTCAAAAGGACCTGGATATATTGGAGAATTGATCTGAAATCAACAAGATAAATTTCAGTAAAGGCAAGTGCAAAGTTCTACACTGAGGAAGGAAAAAATCAAAATGAGCAAATACAAAATGGGAAATAATTGGGAAAGCAGCAACACTGCAGGAGAAGATCTCATAGTTATAGTGGATCACAAATTATTACTCATATTCAATGTGATGCAGTTTCAGAAAAGACAAATATTCTGTATCTTGTGTAGTAACAGGAATGTTGTGTGTAAAACATCGGAGGTAATGGGCGGTTCCATTTTATGTGGCATTGGTGATGCCTCAGACGGTGGATTGTGTCCAGTTTGGGGTACAACACTTTAGGAAAGTTGTAGACAAGAGAGTTCAGAGGAGACCAACAAAAAAGATAAAAGTCTTGACGTATGAGGAAAGGTTAAAAAAACGGGGTATGTTTAGTCTTGAGAAATGAAGACTGGGGGGTGACCTGATAACAGTCTTCAAATATGTTAAGGGCTATTACAGAGAAGACGGTGATCAATTATTCTCCATGTCCACTGAAGGTAGGACAAGAACTAATGTGCTTAGCCTGCAGCATGGGACCCTTGGGTTAGATATTAGGAAAAACTTTCTAACTATTAGGATAGTTAAGTACTGGACTAGCTTATCAAGGGGGCTGTGGAATCCCCATCATTGGAGGTTTTTAAGAACATGTTAGACAAACATCTGTCAGGGATGGTCTAGGCATAGTTGGTCTTGCCTCAGTGTGTTGGGATGGAGTGGATGACCTCTCAAGGTTTCCTGCAGTTCTGCATTTATATGATCCTGATAGCTGTTGAGCTCTGCTGGTATAAGGGGGTAAGCAAGAGCCTGGGATAGTATGGAAATAAAGCAAGGAAAAGAGTCACTTATTATAGGACAGGGGTGGGAAATCCTGACAGCCCTGGTGGGGACATATAAGTATGCCAAAACAAAACAAGCCAAATCCCACGAGTCCTTTCAAATCACTAACAAGGAGCAAAGCATGAAAATATCTTGTGTCCATACAATTCCTGCCCAGAACTTTTTGCACCTTCATTGTCACCATCACTTAGATATAGACATATCCTGGAAAGGGAAAGCCAGGGCCCAGGAGATAGATACAGAGTTGTAGTAAGAATTACTTTTAAAAGCTTGCCAGGTTGGTGATCAGAGAAAGGGGAGTAGGAGTCTGAAATATAGATTTTAAGAGGCAATCAGCCATACACCTTTTCAGCGTTGTGCAACATATGATGCGTTCTTATTCTGGATAAATGGGGACAGGGTCGCTTGTCCTGTGTTTTGAAGATGAATATTGTGAAGAATGAATTTAGTTCTCAGTTTCCCATGTCCTCCTGCTCAGCCCACCTCATAGTCTTTCAGTTGCATAGATTAGCATTGTTTTTTCTCTCATCTGAATTCAAGTAGCCTGGTCAAAGATAGTGCAAATCATACTTCTTTACTTGAAAGTGTAAGCTGTTGCTTTGTTTCTGAGTAGAAAGAAGCAATAGGAAAAACACTGCTGATGGACTGTAACTCTGAGAAATGTAGGTTTTCCCTTTGAAGCTTGGCAATCTTTGGCAAGTGTTGCTATCCAAGTGGACTTCTCAGCCCTGAAAATTTGCAGCTTTCATCAAGGTTTTGGTAAAAACAAGTTGTGTTTGGACTCCGGCACTACAATGAATAAACCATATGATTTGTAAAATCACTTTCCCTCTATTGTTTTCTTGAAACTTGAATCTGATGGGGTCAAATGGCATTGCTGTACTCCAGTAGTTCCCAAACTGTGGGTCGGGACCCCAAAGTGGGTCACAACCCCATTTTAATGGGGTTGGCAAGGGCTGATATTAGCCTTGCTGGGGCCCAGGACTGAAGCCCAAGCTCTACTGCCTGGGGCCGAAGCCCAAGGGCTTGAGCCCTGAGTGTGGGGGGAGCCCTCAGGTAACAGGCCTCCCACTTGGCGCTGAAGCCCTTGGGATTCGACTCTTGTCCCACCGCCCCCCACCACCAAGAGCGGTGGAACTCTGGCTTTGGTTTTGCCCCCCCTCCCCCTCCCCGCCAGGGGTGGCAGGGCTTGGGTGGGCTCAGGTTTCAGTCCCCGCTCTTGGGGTCGTGTAGCAATTTTTGTTCTCAGAAGTGGGTGATGGTGCAATGAAGTTTGAGAACCCCTGCTCTACTCTCTGGACTAGCATAGGAAACCATCAAATCAAGATCTACTGACCCTGCCCGATTGAAATTTTAGGGCTCCTTAGGTTCTGTGAGATTAAATTCCATATTTCACCGAACCTTATTGAGGGAGGAACTTGGTGTTCAGGTATCTGGTCTTGTGTGGGATCCATGGAACTTTGAGCAAGCTGCTGTGAACCCCTTTTGCTGAATACTTGTTTTCAATTTGACAAGGATGTGAGAGCCAATAGAAGCTTGTTTTTATTTAGAAAAAGGCACACGTGTTAAGATATAGATATTCAGGCCTGTCTGTAAAAGCCTATACTCTTAAGAATTTAGGTGTATTCTTACCACTTGGCTAGTTATAGAGGTATAAAAGAAAGAATCAAAATCACTGTCTGCCGGTGTAAGAGCCTTCTCTTACTGTGACAGTCTGAGGCCCTGTTCTTAGGCTAAGACCTTTGGCTAAGCAAGAGAGGCAGCCATAAGCTGGGAAGCGACCAGTCACATCCTCACATTCCAACCTAGTCACATTGAAATAAGGTGCTATTGGGCTGTTAGGAATACAATCCTGTCCTGATAATGCCTATCGCCTCCAGAGAAAGGGAAGTGCCTAGAAAATGTAAAAGGAAACTTAGTTTGATAGCATCCTGTCTGGCAAGAACTCACTTATCAATAGCTGGGATGTGAAATCCTCACTTCTGTATTGTTTTGTCATTATAGTTCCCACTTTGCTATTGTTTGTCTGTATAATCTCTGTCTGGTTCTGTGATTGTTCCTGTCTGCTGTATAATTAATTTTGCTGGGTGTAAACTAATTAAGGTGGTGGGATATAATTGGTTACAGAATCATGTTACAGTATGTTAGGATTGGTTAGTTAAATTTCAGTAAAATGATCGGTTAAGATATAGCTAAGCAGAACTCAAGTTTTACTATATAGTCTGCAGTCAGTCAGGAAGTGGGTGTGGGTATGTGGGGGGGAAATGGGAACAGGGAGTGGGGGTGGGGAAATTGGAATCATGTTTTGCTAAAGGGGGAAATGGGAACAGGGACACAGGTAAGCCTCCGTGGTGTAAGAGCTGGGAAGGGGGACGCTAAGGAAGGAAACTGGAATCATGCCTGCTGGAAGTTCACCTCAATAAACATCGAATTGTTTGCACCTTTGGACTTCGGGTATTGTTGCTCTCTGTTCATGCGAGAAGGACCACGGAAGTAAGTGGGTGAATGAATAAGCCCCCTAACAACATGGCTCTAGGTTGAGCATGGTCACAACTTGTAATGCAAGTTTGAAGGCGCCCTTAGGAGGCTACCTACTGTAAAACTAAGTTGATAGGAAGGCAGAGAAATCACTGGTAAACTGGCTATCTAGATTCTTGACATTAAGAGAAATGACAAATGCAGAACAGCTCAAATTTTTATTCGATACATAGTAGCTGGAAAACTACCTTGAATTTGTGTTCAATGTGGAGGTTGGATATAGAGTCATATTTGCATACACACTCTGGCCAGATTTTGTGTACAGTGTCTGAATGTCTATTTCTTTGACAGGAGAAAACAGGAAATAGTGTTGATGGTAAGTGATTGGACTACAGAAAAGTTAGAGGAAGTTACTTCTTGTAAATAGTCTCAAACAACCACTTGTTCTGAATTATGCCATTCCAGACCTTAATGAAAGTAGCAGTCTTCTACCTGCGAGGTTCTGACAGGTAGAGGCACCAACTTCCTGAGTTCTCAGGTGGTGCTCGACCCCCCCCTCCTCAAGCCCCACCCCACGTCTTCCCGCCCCCACCCTGCCTCTTCCTGCCCCTGCTCCTCCCCCAGTGTCTCCTGCACGCTGCTGAACAGCTGATCACCAGCAGGCGGGAGGCCCTGGGGGAAAAGGTGGGAGGAGCTGATCAGCAGGGCCCACCAGCAAGCGGGAGGCACTGTGGGGAAAGGGGAGTAGCTGACTGGTGGGGCTGCCAATGGGTGCTGAGCACCCACTACTTTTTTTCCGTGGGTGTTCCGGCACACCCACACAGTCAGAACCTATGCCACAGGTCTTCCTGGTTGTGTTTTTTCCTCTTCTTGACTTGCATTACATGATAAGCTTACTGTTATTTGTTGTACACGTCTAAATTGTGAGCTTGCAGCAACATATTTCCTTATTCCTTTGGCACTAGATACTTGTAATCTTAGGTCTGGATATTTCTTTGGATTTAAATTGAAGTTACCAAGAACAAGTCAATTTATCTGATAAGGAGACAGGTTTCAGAGTGGTAGCCGTGTTAGTCTGTATCAGCAAAAAAAAAGAAAACCGAGGCGTACTTGTGGCAACTTAGAGACTAACAAATTTATTTGGGCATAAGCTTTCATGGGCTAAAACCCGCTTCATTGGATGCATGCAGTGGAAAATACAGTAGGAAGATTCTCCAACAAAAAAACTTCAAAAACAGACCTCCAACGAGAAACTGCAGAATTGTCATTAATTTGTAAACTGGACACTATTAAATTAGGCTTGAATAAATTCTAAGAGCGGATGGGTCATTACCAGGGGTGAAAGTAAGTCTAGGGACTTACCGGTACGGGGCTGGGCTGGGCTGGGCTGGGCTGGGCTGGGGCCAGCTCTGGCCCCCGGAAGGGGTGGGGCCTCGGGTGGAAGGGGCAGGGCTGGGGGTCAGAGTCAGCCCCGGCCCACCGTGTACCAGCAAGTGCTTCCTTCCCGCTCCTCGGGGTAACAGCGGCAGCCGGGGGCCCTGGCAGTGGTTTAAAGGGCCCCGGGCGGTAGCAGTGGCCAGAGCCCTGGGCCCTTTAAATCGTCCCTGGAGCTCCGCCACCGCTTCCCTAGGGCTCCAGCAGCAGGGCTCCGGGGACGGGGCGCCGGCCGCCACTACCGCCCCGAGCCCTTTAAATCATCCCCGGATCCCTGGGGAAGCGGCGGTGGGGCTCTGGGGACCATTTAAAGGACCTAGGGCTCCGCTGCCGCTACCGCCCCGGGTCCTTTAAATCTCCGCCCCAGGGCTCCGGCAGCAATTTAAAGGGCCAGAGGCTCCAGCCGCTGCTGGGAGCCGCAGGCCCTTTAAATTGCACCTGGGGAAGCGGATCCATCCCGGTATGGCACATGGGCTCTTGCCGGTATGCCGTACCGGGGCGTACCGGCTTACTTTCACCTCTGGTCATTACACAAAGTAAAAACTATTTCCCCTTGCTAATCTTTCCCCTACTGTTACTCACACCTTCTTGTCAACTTTGAAATGAGCCATCCTGATTATCACTACAAAAGTTTTTTTTCTCCTGCTGATAATAGCCCACCTTAATTGATTAGCCTCGTTACAGTTGGTATGGCAACACCCATTTTTTCATGTTCTCTGTGTATATATCTCTTCCTACTGTATTTTCCACTGCATGCATCCAGTGAAGTAGGTTTTAGCCCATGAAAGCTTAAGCCCAAATATATTTTTTAGTCTCTAAAGTGCCACAAGTACGCCTCATTTTTTTTTTTTTTTTTGCTGATAAGGAGAGTAGTCTCTAGTATAAATAGGACTTCTGTTTTGGGGGGTTTAGTCATTTCATTTTTCAGTGTTTATTTTTTAGCAATTTTTGAGTTTTATGAAGATGTCCAAAAATTGGGGTTTTGTGGGGCTCTTTGTACATATGGTAATGAGTCATGCATATTATTACTTATTTCAGTATCATATACTGTAATGAGTAATCTCTTTGAGATGTTCCATAGTGCGCTTTAATATAGTGCTTTAGTGCATACCAGCAGGGCCTATGTAGACCAATTAATATGCAACACATTAGTGCACGTTAGAAATCTCACCTCCATAGTGCACCATTTCCAGAGTTTATTGGATAAACACCAATTTCTTTTTTAATTGGGAGGGTTTTGTGGGGCAAACCTAAAGCCAGAAGCCTTATGTATAAGCCTAAGGTGAAAGTTCTTCTCTTGTCTTTTAGATTGTCTGAAGGTTTTTCAGATTAATAGTTTCATTAATGGATTTATCCAGAGAATCTCCTAAGAATATTGCACCATCAGAGAGCCCAGAAGTGGTGAGATATGGTATATCTAGTACAGAAGTTGAAGAGAAGACACATGGCAGCAGATGCAAGAAGAGTGGTCACTGGAATCAGTTGTTGCATGAAATATAAACAGAACACAACTCTTTAAAGCAATTTAAACATTTTTGTTGTTGTTGTTCTTTAGAGATTTGTTTGCACCAGCAGGATATTCTGGCGGTTTACCATACAACAAAGTAGTTTGGAAAGAGGAAGTGGAAGCCTCTCTCAAAGTGAGTTGTGAGTTTTCTGTTTTGTCATCCACTCTATTCTTTGGAGTCAAATTCCTGTTGTGGGATACATTTTCTTTGCAAGTTTCAAGATAAACATTCATTGTAGGGACATAAACTATAAATGACAAGTGTAGTAAACTACATGTCATGACCATTTATTTTTTTCTCCTCAGGATGCAACCATTCAGACTTTAACATTTAAGTGATCCAGACTGCATGCATCTGATGAAGTGAGCTGTAGCTCACGAAAGCTTATGCTCAAATAAATTGGTTAGTCTCTAAGGTGCCACAAGTACTCCTCTTCTTTTTGCGGATACAGACTAACACGGCTGCTACTCTGAAACCAGACAGGATACAGATTCGCTTTTTTGCTTCTTTATTTTGAAGGTTTCCTGTCTGCATAAGACTTAGAGACTGAAATATCCAATGAATGAGCAAACCTTCTGGAGGGAGTTTGAAGTTCTCTTCTTGAAGGAGGCATCTGTTAAATTATAAGGAAGAGAACAGGAGTACTTGTGGCACCTTAGAGACTAACAAATTTATTAGAGCATAAGCTTTCATGGGCTACAGCCCACTTCATCAGATGCATACAATGGAACATATAGTTTACCAGCCCTCAAAAGAACAGTAATTTTGAGATGATTATGTCAAGTTGTCTGGTATTTCTCTGATGAAGGTGAAGTAAAATAATTCAGAAGGATTCTAGATAGATGCAGAGATACCAGACAGTGAGAAGGTGCAGAAAACCTGCAATTAGCCATGTATAATAAAGACAGTTTTATTTCAGGACAGTGGCTGTGAAACATAGCCCTCTCCCCCATACATGGTTTTGCATTCTGTAGTCTGGTCACAGCCTTACTGTTTGAAGGAGGAAGTTTGGACCTATGGCTCATTGGGCTAAGGTCAGAAGCCACTTGGCAGCTTCTGGTTAGAGCTCAAATCGTCAGTGACCAACAAGGAGTTTTGCAAGTAACAGCAGTTTTCATACATAGACAGGTATTGTAGCTTTAGAACACGTTTTACGTTTAGAAGTGTATTTATGTTTAGCTGCTTCATTTGGTCAGGGAAGGCACTGCACATTGGTGCATTTGGAACACCCAAAATATGAAGCAAACCCACTGGTTTTGAAATATGAGGCAAACCCACAGGTAAGCCTGTGAAAGAAGTAGCACCTTTGCTGTTGGATTTCTCCCATTGATGAAGGATAAGCTCCAGAACAACTCTCTATGGTAAAAAGTGACAAGAGGTTGGGTTGGGGTTTTTTTGGTTGTTGTTTCTGTGAACTGTAGATCACTGAAGACACGAAACAGGCCTGCTAATTAAGGTGCTTGTTGTTTCCGTTTGAGGGGTTATGAACAGATCACTTAGGAAATCAAAAAAATACATAGAAAAAAATACAGAAAAGGTTTTGCAGAGAAGAGCCCACTAACCTGAAAACATGGAAGATAAACATTGTTTAAAAAAAAAGCCTTCAATGAACAGGCTAGCTCAGGGGTTCTCAACCTTCTTTTTGAGGCCTCCCAACATGTTATAAAAACTCCATGGCCCACCTGTGCCTCAACAACTTTTTCTGCATATAAAAGCCAGGGCTGGGGTCATGGGGCAGCAAGCAGGAAAATTGCCTGGGGCCCCATGCCCAGGGGGCCCTGTGAAACTAAACTGCTCAAGCTTCAGCTTCGGGTGGCAAGGCTTAGGGACCCAGGCTTCAGACCTGGATGGTGGTGCTTCATCTTTCTGCCCTGGGCCCCCATGAGTCTAATGCCGGCCCTGCTCGGTGGACCCTCTGAAACCTGCTTATGGCCCCCCAGGGTCAGGGGGCTCCAGACTCCTAGTTGAGAACTGCTGGGCTAGCTGATAGAGACATTTAAATTGAGCAACACATGCCTGTAAAATGCTGATTGTGACCACTGTGGTGCTAAAATTCAGCTGAGCTGTCTACCTACATAGTGGTAGAAACTGTGAGTCAGAGTTGGTCATTTTGCAGTTTAGAAATACCAGGTCATTTTCAGGGACAGGAGGGATTGTGTCCGCTGGAGTTTTGTCTTAAATGCTGTTTTGTTTATTTGCACTGTTTCTTTAAAGAAGTTTGCCTGAAATGGATACCAGACTGGTATAAAAAGCTGTTCTATCAGACCAGCACATCTGGAGGCAGTCTGGTTGCAAATCTGGCTTTGAAATGTTGAAGCCAGGTTATTGTGTCTTATTTATATTCACAGTCAAGCTTTAAACGAAACTTACATGATACATGAGTCACAGTTTTGTTTTAAGAAGCCACCACACCCATTTGTATGATGAATAAGGAGGATTATCCTTGATAAGGAATCCTTTTCAGCAAAGACTTGAAAATGGGAACTTCTGAATGCAAAGGCAATAGTTCTAAAAGAGAAGCGGTGAACATTCTTGCTTGAAGCCTGTAAATAACCCATTGTACAAAATATATATTTGTATGACAGATGTTTTCCCTTTGAGGGATCTTATGCAGGTAGAGTGGGCACAATCTTGCTTTTGAAACTAGATGAGAATAAAATTGGGCACATTCAGACCAGAACAGACTGCTTCTTAAGCAGCTACCTATTTCCTCTTCAATGTCATCTTTAACTGTTACCAGTACTTCATTAATTTCCCAAAGCAATTCAACACATTTACAAACTATTGAACAGGTAACAAGATTAGGAGGGCTATTAGGGCAGGAACAAGCACTGAGTAGTGTTCTCCCCAAGAGAAAGGACAAGCTCAGATGAATATTTGTAAACTGTCTCCATGAGAACCAGAAAGATTAGTGGATCCAATTGGGAGCAAATGGAGCAGGGAATTGGGACTCAACTGCTCAGTTGTTTCCCCAGTTCTACCGCTGACTTGCTGTGGGATTTTAGGAAAATCACTCAACTGCTTTTTGCCTCCGTTTACCAATTTCTTAAACAGTTCTTTCATGCCTTTCTCACAGTGATTTGCAAAATGCTTTGAGTTACTTAAATGATGGACATTTTATAATGGCCAGATCCACAAAGATACTTGGATGCCTAAATCCCTGTTTAGGATCCACTGCGATCCACATAACTGCCACTTGGTTGCCACCTAACCTTGCAAGCACTTAGCTGACTCATCACCTAATTTTTGCAGTAAAAGTTCCTTAGGCACAGCCTCAGCAGAGCCTTGCCAAAAATGGAGGTGGGGGGAAGCAGGGCCCCTGGCCAAGCCGGAAGCCAGAGCGGGCCAGGAGCCGCAGACCCTCCACCTGCCCAGGATGGGGGTGCCAAGAGTAGTACCCCGCCCAGGGCATGTGGAGGGTTTGCAACTCCCCACAGCTGCCCACGTGGCTCTTACCCCGACCCGACTCTGGCTGGGGCCTCGAAGCTGCAGCCCAGCCACGTGGCCAGGCAGCTGTGAGGAGCCGCGGACCCTCCATCTGCTCTGGGACGGGGACGTGGGCCAGGGGCTGCTCTCGGCCCCCCCCACCCCAGGCAGGTGGAGGTTCCGCACAGCTTAAACAACTGCCCTGGACTTCCCGGCCAGGCTCCAGCTGCCAGCCTGGCTGGGGGGCAGGGCCTTGGGGGGGATGAGGCGGGGTGGGGGTGGGAGGGCCATGGCCTCCTGGCCCCCCCATTCCAGCGCCGATGCCTAGAGGCACCTAAATTTCTGCCAGTGAGCAGGTACACTGCTGCCCAACTCTAGCTGACCAGGCGCCTATCTCATGCCTAAGCTCCAGCACAATCCATGAACCAAGGGAAAATAAGTGTTTGTCTGCTTAACTTTCATGTGGGACCCAACCTGGTAAGTGTGCTCAGAGGCTGCCCACTGAATTATGGCCCATTCAAAATCTGGGCACTGGACAAGATGGCGATGTCCACCACAACAACTTTAGCCCCATGTTCAGAATAGTAACCTGGGATGTGGGAGCCTTAGGTTCAATTTCCCCCTTAGGCAATGAGGGAGAAATTATTTGAATTGGGGTCTCTCACTTCTCAGGACAATGCTCTAACTGCTGATCTATGGCAGCGGTTCTCAGACTTGTTGTATTGGTGACCTCTTTCACAAAGCAAGCCTCTGAGTGCGACAACCCCCCCTTATAAATTAAAAACATATTTTTATATTTATCATTATTTTAAATGCTAAATTTATAACCCTGTTATTTAAAATGAATGTACCTTTTCTCACCACTTTTAAATTAAGACTAAAACACATTTTATTGAATTGTTATAAGCAGAAAAGGTTTTTTTTAAATAGTTACCGTTCAATGCTGGCTGTGCAAAGAAACTTGAAAATATCACTTTTCACAGCAGCACTGCCTTCAGAGCTGGGTGGCTCATGACCCCCACATAATAACCTCATGACCCCCAATGGGTCGTGACCCCCATTTTGAGAACCCCTGATCTATGGTGAGCAGTTACACAAATACTCAGATTTATGTCAATGGGACTACTCACATAACTGCTCGCCATTTTAAGTAAGAGGTTCACTGTCTAAAACCAAGGAATGAAAGGACTTATTTAATACATCACACTTAAATATAATCTTCCATGTGAAGATCTCAGTATACTCTACAAATAACTAATAAAGCCTCAACAGAATACCTCTGTGGGGTAAGGCAAGCTAAGCACAGTGGGTTTTCAGATTAAATTGAAAAAGAAAAAATTTAGGCTGATTAGCAGAAAACATTTTCTGATTATGAGATCTATTCAACTTTGAAATAGACCATAAAAAAAGTGTTGGAAGGCCCACCACTTCAGCAGGTAATTTATAAACAGATTAGACAAAGCTATGGGTTGTATTATAGGAACAATCGCACACTGGTAGATAGAGGAGAAGGGAAATAGTTTAGCAGGAAAGTTAAGGGTGCAGAAATCTCTTCAAGTGGCACTGTGGCTGAAACAGAAATGCAAAATGGACACATTGTATAGAACCTACCCTAGAATGACTGGGTACATTGAGTGGGAAAACTTGTATACCTTCTCACTGAGTTTATTCAGCATCTGACTTAATAGATCTTTACTTTATGATTGTAACAACCAGCCTTCTATTCTTTCCCAGTTCACTGCATTTGTGACATCTTTGAATGAATAGGATAAGAGTAGGAGGTACATTACAAAGGAGAGCCATTTTACATATAAATACTATGATAATCAGTATTGATGAGAAAAACACACAAACTTCAGAATCATGTTTGACAGAGTTTTGTAACAAAATTTTTCTAAAGTTTGCTTGTGTGTGGCAGTAGGTTAAGGACTAATTTTAAAGCCATTCACTTTGTGCTACTTGCATAAATTTGTTAATCCTGCAAGATGAGATATACCTTTAAGTTTTACATAACAAGTCAGGTTGCTTTTCCACACAGCAAGAAATCTCTCTACTGCAGTTACTTTGCACTATATGGTGCATGGTGTTCCACAGAATATTGGTCATTTGAGACTGATAGTGTATTAAAGGAACAGATGATAAAAGATGAGGCTCATTGTCCCTCCTGCAGCCCGTTTAAAATGTGGTTTGAAGATTCTGACTTTGTAATGTAATTCCTACATCCAGGGAAGCACAACCCAGAGACTGCACTGGATCAGTTATCCCATTTTTCAGCTAGGTTTGATTGACACATGAAATGGTTATGTATTAACTACTTGCATACAGTATTTGACTATCTAATAGCTCAAGGCCTTTTATCTTTTTAAAATCCACGTAAAAAAGAAACAGTATACAGAGATGTCAAGGTATTTATACAGCACTGTGTATCCTACAGGATTATAAATATGTTATAGACCCCTTGGACACAACACTATATGTAGAGTTGAGTTGATTTTTTTCCACTTAAAACGGTGATTCAGCCTCCTTATGTATGTGTCTTCCCTAAATTTACAACACTTACTAATATAGAATGAATTTTCTGAAAATGTATAAGTAAATATTAATATAGCTTTTGAATTAAAATTAAAAATAAGCCCTCTAAGAATGTCAGTAATTGCCTCACTGGTCAGAGATGTCAGACACCTGGCCTACTTGATGTGCTTACATGGTATGTTCAAATTGAAAATGAAAGCTTAGATTTTGCACAAACAAAAAGTTAGTTTCTAGCCCTTTTGGTTATAAAGGGAACTTTCCAAATGTGATCTGAATGCAAACCAATACACTGTCTTCCTGAGTCTGCAAACAATCTGAAACAATGACTGAGAGGTACAAACTCCTCCATCTCTACTAATCTTACTGAATCCTGTTTCATCCCAATCAAGAAAAGAATTAAAGGATAGCAATAAAATTAAAGCCAGTCAGCATGGTTTTATGGAGAACAAGTCTTGCCAAGCAAATCTAATTTTATTCTTTGAAGAGATAAACAAGCTTGCTTGATCAAGGTAATTGCATAGAGGTAATACAGACTTTTGTAAGGTGTTGACTTCGTACCACATGGCATTGTGATACAAAATTACCGTACATAATATCAGCAAAAGCACACATTAAGTAGATTAAGAACTGGCTAACTGACAGATCTCAAAAAGTAGTTGTTAATTGGGATCACTGACTAGAGGGGTTTATAAAGGGGTTCCACAGGAACTGATAATAGGACAGACGCTATTTAACATTTTCATCAATGATTTGGAGTAAATATAAAATTACTGCTGATAAAATTTGCAGATGATACAGAGTTTGGCAGATTGGTAAATAACGATGAGAACAGGACAGTCATACAGAGTAATCCGAATCATATGATAAACCAGGCCCATTCAAACAAAATGTATTTTAATACAGTCAAATGCAAGGTCATTCATCTAGGAACAAGGAATGCAAGCCATACCTACAGAATAGGGGACCGTATTCTGGAAAGGATTTAGGGATCAAAGTGGAGCAACTATGAGCTTCCAGTGCTAGGCTGTGGCAAAAAAGACTAATGCAATCCTTAGATGTATAAACGAGACTAGTGAGTAGGAGTAGGGAGGTAGTTTTACCTCTGTACACAGCATTGGCGAGACCAATACTGCATGAAACTGGTGTCCACATTTTTAAAAGGATGGGAGAAGTTGGAGAGAGTGCAGAAAAGAGTCACAAAAATGATTCAGGGGCTGGAGAAAATGCCTGACAGTGACAGGCTTAAGGAGCTTGATCTATTTCTCTTATCAAAAAATAATTAATAAGTGTGTGTAAGTACCTTTACAGGGAGAAAATACTGGGTATTAAAGGGCTCTTTATCAGAAAAAAGCATAACAAAAAACAATGTCTGGAAGCTGAAGCCAGACAAATGCAAATTAGAAATTAGGCTTAAATTTTTAACAGTGAGGGATATTAACAGTGGAACAAAGCACCAAGAGAAATGGTGGTTTCTCCATCTATTGCTGTCTTCACATCAAGACTGGATGCCTTTCTATGCTCTAGCTAAACAAGTTTTGCTTTAACAAGTTATTGAGCTCAGCAGAAGGGTAACTGGGTGAAATTTAATGGTGTGTGACATATAAGAGGTCATACTAGATTATCTAATGGTTCCTTCTGGCCTTAAACTCTATAAATGTTAATTCTAAAGCCTCTTGATGATACTTTAATGCCAATATTAGCTACATAACAGCTGATAATTTTAATGGATGAAATGGGGAAGGGGCTTGAAGTGAAGCCTAGGAGGGTGGAACTTGGAGTTGATGCAAGGAAGGAAGCGCAGAGACAAGAAAAAAAATATGAGGTAGAGAAAGAGAATCAGAAGAGAACAGAGAGGGAAGAGAAAGAAAGAGTAGAAAGTGGAGATTACTTACCTGTAAATAGAGGTTCTTTGAGATGTGTGGTCTCTATCTGTATTCCACATATAGGATACGCATGTGCACCATGTGCCTTAATCTGGAATTTTTAGTAGGCAGAGTTCATTGGTCCACACATGCATCGTAGCTCTCTTTATGTTCCAGATCAAGGGTATAAGGGACAGTGTAGGCTGACACCTCTCCAGTTCCTTCTTTTACCACAAATTCAGATAATCCTCAGCAGAAGGGACGAAAGGCTGGTAGTGAAATACAGATAGGGACCACACATCTCCAAGAACTTCAAGTTACAGGTAAGTAACTTCCCTTTATTCTTCCTGTGATGGTCCCTATGTGTGTTCCACACGTGGGAGATTAACAAACAGTGGTCAAACGAGGTGGCTGCGAGGACACAGAGGTGATAGCTGACGGTAATACTGCTGTCCCCACAGCTGTATCTGTAGTTGAAGATTAGACCAAAGCATAATATCTTGTGAAGGTGTGCACAGAGCTCCAGGTAGCTGTCCTACATATCTCTAGTAGATGTACGTCTCTCAGAGATGCAACAGAGGTTCCTTGTGCTCTGGAGGAATGATCCCACAATCCTTTGGGGGAGGGATGTGAGCTAGTTGGTAGCACAGGATAATACAACCAGAGATCCATTTTGAAAGTCTCTGCACAGAGGCAGCAGAGAGTTCAAGGGATCTAGCTATGGTAACAAATAATTTAGGTGTCTTTCTAATAACTTGTATTCTTTGTAGATAAAAGGCCAGTGCCCTTCAGACATCCAGAGAATCTCTTCATCCAAGGCACGTGGAAAAAATACTTGTAAGCTGATGGTTTGATTCATATGAAACTTGGAAACTACTTCAGGGATGAATTTTGGGTGGGGGCACAGTGAGACTTTTCATTATGGAAGGTAGTATATTGTGGGCCCACCATGAGTGCTCTCAGCTTGCTGGCTCTTCTGGCTGATGCTATGGTGATCAGAAAGGCCATTTTCATAGACAGATGGGCCATATAGTTTGTGGCTAGAGGATTGAAGGAAGGTCTGGTGAGAGATGAAAGAACAAAATTGAGGTCTCACTGGGACGCAAACTCCACCCATGGTTGAAAGGATCTAAGGACCCCCTTTAAAAATGTAGTTGTGACAGGATGAGAGAAGATTGTGCAATTATCAACAGGAAGATGAAAAGCATTGATTTCTGCTAAATGAACCCAAAGAGAACTAAAAGAGAGACTTGAAGGCTAAGGGTAAATAGGTATTCCAGGACAGCAGGGATCCCAGCAGATTCTGGAGATAGCTGGCCTTGCTGAGCCCAAGAGGAGAAATTCCTCCATTTACCTGAATAACATCTTCTAGTAGAGTCTTTCCTGCTTTGGTTAAGGGTGGATTGCACCACTCTGGAACATAAGTGCTCTACATCTGAGGCCCATCCAAATACAGGGCTCTGAGCTGCAATAGTGCCAGATTGGGGTGTCTGAAAGTGTCCTTGTGATGTGTTAGAAGGTCCAGAAATGGGCAGGTATTAATGGGCGGTTGAGATGAAAGCTTCATTAGGTCTGTAAACCAGAACTGTCTCAGCCAGCTGGGTGCAATAAGGATGATTTAAGCTCTGTCTTGATGGATTTCCCATCGATATTAATGGAATGGGACGGAAGCCATACCTCAGGTGATTCATCATTTTCTCCAGTTTTGCCTCATCACTGTTTGATGAAGTCATTTATGACTCCTGATAATCTGAAAGATCTTTTTTGAACTTTCTTGTATTTTGGATATTGGAGAAGAAAGTGTTTCTGCTTCAGTCTCTCCTCTTTTACATTAGCTGTACAATAACTCCTCTCAGTGTTTAGGCTGTGTTTTGTAGCTATCAGTTTCCATTTTGTGTTTGACTTATCCGCTTTTCCCTCCTACATCCCATTCTTTGTTCCTCCATTCCTCATATCCCTGCTCTTTCCCTCTCTACACCCCTCCACTTCCTTTGTTTTTTTTTAATCTTAGAAATATTAAACACCCAAACAGCAGCAAAGAAATGTTTACTCACCCTGTAGAGCAACTGTGGTTCTTCGAGATGTGTATCCCTATGGGTGTTCCACTCTAGGTGCACTTATGCCCTCTGCACCTTTGATTGGAGATTTCTCATAGCAGTGTCCATTCGGCCTGTGCATATGTGTTACTCGGTCTTATGCTCCGTAATGCTGTTATATAGCATTGTGCAGGTGAACTGCCCTCAGTTCCTTCTCTACAGTGAAGCTCCATCAGAGAACTCCGAAGCAGAGGGTAAGAAGGGTGGATAGTGGAGCACCCATAGGAACATACATCTGAAAGAACCACAGTTTCTGCACAGGGTGAGTAATCATTTCTTCTTCAAGTAGTGTCCCTATGGGTGCTCCACTCTAGGTGACTACTGAGCGGTTTCCTCTAAGGAGGAGTGGACTTCGGAGTTGAGTCCAGTATAAAAGAAAATATAACCAAGCCAAATGCAGAATCAGAAGCAGAATTGTGAGTTACTGCATAATGCTCAGCAAACATATGTATAGAAGTACAAGTCACAGCTCTCCATATTTCAGAGATGGGAATATTTTTGAGAAAGGCTGCAGAGGTGGAAACAAACCTCAGAGTGAATTCATATGAACAAGGATGCTTGAATATTACAAGATTGGTAGCAAGAACAAATGCAGTCAGATATCTACTTGGAAAGTCTGTTTAGAGATTGCAGACCCATTTGATCTATCTGCGATTGAGCCAAATAATTTGGGAGTCTTTCTGAAAGGCTTAGTCTTGTCAAGATAGAAGGCCAGGGCTCTCCTGACATCAAGTGTATATAACAGCACCTCTTCTTTGCCTACACAAGGTTTAGGGTGGAAGATCGGAACGTGAATTGGTTGGTTAATATGGAACTTGGAAAATATTTTTGGTAAAAACTTGGAATATGGTCATAATGTGACCTTGTCCTTCAAAAATATTGTGAAAGGGAGATATGCCATAAGGTTCCCTATTTCCCCAACTCATCGAGCCGACGTGATGACTACGAGAAATGCTATTTTCATCATTTCATACATGGAGTGTGTGAGCAGGAAGCCTTCTGGTCAAATGGTGATCTTGTAGTGAATTTAAGAACCAGACTGAGGTCCCAAACTGGAGTAGGACACTTGACTGGTGGAAAGAGACTTCCAGAGCCCCTAAGAAACCTCATTGTCATTAGATGGGCAAATACAGAATAATCTTCCTTTGGAGAATGGAAAGCCATGATGGCTGTTAGGTAGACTCTAACAGATCTCAACAAGAGCCCTGAGTTCTAGGGTGTAATCCAGTATATCTGGCAGCGATGAGGTTGTTAGTAGAATGTGTTTGAAGTCACACCAGCAGACATATTTTGTCCATTTTTGGAAGTAAGTGTAGCATGTAGACTGTTTTCTGCTGTGTAATAGCACTCTTTTTACTTCCTCTGAGCAGTTTATTTTTAATCCCATGAACCATCGAGCAGCAATGCTTTGAGAGGAAGAAGTCTGAGATTAGGGTGAAGGATCTTCCCGCCTTTCTGGGAGAGGAGATGAGGAATGGCCTGGAAAGTGATTGGTGAGTAAACAGCCAGCTGTATCACGTAAGGAAACTACGCCTGTCTGGGCCAGATCAGAACTATTAGAATAACTCGGCCTTGTCCTTTTTTATTTTGAGGAGAACTCTGGATATTAGAAAAGTTGGGGGAATGTGTATAATAGACCCGACAGCCACTAAAGGTGAAAGGCATCCCCCAAGGATCGATGACCCAGCCCACCTCTGGAGCAGAACCAGATGCATTTCTTGTTTATCACCATGGCGTACAGCTCTATTTGAGGGATGCCCCATTGCTGGAATATGTGGTGCAGTATGATGGAATCTATTTCCAACTCGTGGTCTTGAAAAAAGTGCCTATTGACTGTAACTGCAATCACATTCTGAACTCCTGGAAGGTAAGATGTTGTGATGACAATCTGATTGCGTATGCACCAATCCAAGCTTGATAGCCTCAATGCAGAGAGAGGGGGATTTTGCCCCTCTTTGTTGTTTGATGTAGAACATGAAGGACATGTTATGACCTTTATGTGTTTGCCCCTGATTAGTCACAGAAACTGGAAACAGGCATATCTGACAGCCCTGAGTTCCAGGAGGTTGATGTGCAGAGTGGTCTCTTGAGGCATCCACCTGCCCTGGGCCGTGTGAGTGTCCAGAGGTATTCCCCACCCCAGCACAGGTGCATCCATTGTTACAATAACCATTGGTGAAAGGTAGGCGAAAGGTACTCCTGCACGAACATTGTGGGGATCTTTCCACCAACTGAGAGATTCCTTTATGAAGGTGGGTATGGAAAGTAGTGTACTTAGACTGCGTCTGTTTGGTAAACAGTCCTGAGCCACCCCTGAAGGCAACACATTTAGAATTTTGCATGATCTACAATGAAAATACCAGCTGCCATGTACCCCAATGGCTGAAGACAGTTCTTGGCCAGAGTTTGAGGGCTGATTTGGCTATGTTGGATATACCCACGAATCTGTGCATTGGGAGGTACTGAACTGAGATGAGCTCTTGTGAATTATAACTTTTGAACTGGGAGGGATTGAAGGGTCAACATGGATTTTTGAATGTTTAATTGTAGGCCCAATTTGAAAGAGAGGTCTGTGGCGTCTGAAGTTGCCCAGACGTTATGTCCAGGAAGCAACCTTTCAGAAGCCAATCATCTAGATAACGGAACACCAGAATTCCTTTTCTGAGGGGATGTGCCACTATCACTCACATAACCTTCCAAAAGATCCTTGGAGCAGGTGATAGGCCAAAAGGGAGCACCCTGTACTGAAAATGATCCTGACAGACAGTAAAATGTAGGAATTGTTTGTGTGAGATGGGTGGATCACTATATGGAAATATATATCTCCTTGGTCTAGTGACAGAATTATTGCTGCAAGTGTCACCATTTTGAATTTTTGTGCCTTCACAAAGGTGTTGAGTATACTTAAATCTAGGATAGGTCTCCAACTGCCGTTCTTATTTTGGAATAAAATCCCTTTCTTCTGTGCTGCATGGAACTGATTCTACAGTACCAAGAGTAGGAGAGAATATATTTCTTGTTGTAGCAGGTTCTCATGAGAGGGGTCCCTGAAAAGGGATGGGGTAGGGAGGCTCACAGGCAGAAGAGAAGTTGAATGGATGGAGTACCCTGTGGAGATTATCTCCAAAACTCACTTGCCAATAGTGATGGACTCACAAGCCTGCCAGAAGTGGTAAAGGCAGTTGCCAAAGGGAGGAAGGCAGGTGAATCGATGCAGCTAGTAAGAATGGGGATGGTAACTCAAGACCTCAACCAACCCATCAAAATTGGTGCTTGGAGATGGAAGGCTGCGAGGTCGAAGGTTGAGAAGTGGGTGGTTTTCTTCTCTGAAACCTCTGTCTCTTATGTTGAGGATCACATGATCTCTGGGAGCTCGACAATTGGGCAGGACAGGATCTCTGCTCTGTCTGGAACTTACTGAACTTTCCCTTGTGGGCAGGTGTATAGACCCCGAGAGAACACAAAGTGGCCCTAGTGTCCTTTAACACGCACAGAGATTTGTCTGTGCTGTCTATGAACAGTTTAGTACTATCAAAAGGTAGATTTTTAACCATATTTTGGACCTCCTTTGTAAATCCTGAGAGCTGGAGCCAGGAGTCCCTCCTCATAACTACTGCTGTAGAGACTGAATGGGCAGCAACATCAGCAGTGTCTAGAGAAGCCTGCAAGGATGTTCCAGTGAGAAGCTGTCCTTCTGCAATAATTGCCTGAAATTGCGCTCTATGTTCAGCTGGTAGGTACTCAATAAAAGAGTTCAACTAGGTATAACTTGTATGATTGTATTGTCACCATTAATGCCTGTTTCTGAATTGTAAAGTAGCTATAAATACAAATGTCTACCAAAGAGGTCAAGACACTTATGGTCCTTGTGAGAGGGTGTAGAATTAGCATGAGTATCCAAGATGTGCCTTCCATGTTTGTTAACTACATCAACCACCAAAGAGTTAGGAGAGGGATGAGAAAATACAAATTCTGAGTCCTTAGATGGAACATAGTATTTCTTATCCACTCTCTTCCATGTGGGCAGAATTGTGGCTAGGGTGTGCCAGATAACAAGGCCCTGCTGGACCTTGCAAAGGTTAACAGGTCAGGTAATGCGGGTAGATTAAGCTGTATGGAAGACGTCAAGCTGCTTATGATGTGGTTCTTTAACCTCCTCAAGAGGGATCTGCAAAGAGTCCACAATTCTCTTGACTAGTTCCTGAAACTGTTTAAAATGATCTACCAAGGATGGAGGAGTTGGCATAACTGCTTCATCCAGGGATGAAAAAGAGATGTTGGCTAGTGGAGAGACATCTTCATCAGCTCTAGCTTTCTGTTCCACAAAGGTTTCTTCCTGAGGTTCCAGTCTCCTAGAGAGGGAAGGTGATGAAGGCTGTCTATCACTGTGACAGGTGGTGCTAGAGGGCTAGAAAACTGCTGATGATAGGCCACACAAGGGTCAGTATGACCAAGGAGGCCAAGGAGATGGTGCATATGACATGGGTGGAAATAGCCATGGGTGTTCATACCAGCAAGATGGTGGTTGTGGCCATCTCTCACGAGTGGCACCAGTCTCTTCAGAGACCTCAGGAAAGGGGTCTTTATAAGAATGGAGAGGAGAGCCCTGCACAGATATTTGGAAGACTGAGGCAAGATCTTCAAAATTCACCTCTTCCAAATCACTCTGTACCGGTGGAGCACTGGAAGAAGCATGAGATGAAACCATCAGTACCAAGCAAATGTCCAGAGATCTGGAAGTCTGTGGTACCGAGAATATGTCAGAGCAGAGCAGTGGTGAGTCAGGCGTCTTGAACGCAGCAAGTGAACGCAGCACTCTTGGGGAAAGTGAAGCTTCTGCGTACCAAGAGTGTTGTCAGTACTGCATCCATGGCCTGCGCTGAAGCGATAGTGGCTGAGGAAGTTGACAGTACCATGAATCTCAACTGCTCCGAGAGGAGTCCAGACAGATCTCAAGTGGGCTTTTTTGATACCGAGAAGAAGTAGAGCTCTTCTTGCTACCTCGGCTCCACTGACAGTACCAATGACCTCTCGGAGCCTGTCTTTAGGTCTGACAGTAGCACCCTTGGTATTTGAGGAACAAGCAGTCTCGTGGGAACCAGGTCGGAGAGCAATGAGTGCTGAAATAGATGAGTCATTGGAGACCATGACTTCTTCGAGGTAGAATTCCTACCTGGAGAACTCAAAGGATGGTCTTTGGGAGTCATGCAAGAGGAATCTTGGACCTTCCTCTTAAATACCCTTGAGGAATGAGGCTTGGATTCAGTGGACTTACTCAGAAACTGGCATACAGGGAGTGGGGGGTGGTCTCCTGGCCTGGGTCAAACGCTGGATGCAGTGAGGTCTCCATCATAAGGGGTCAACGTTTGATCTCCTTGTTTTTTCTGTCTCTAGATTTTAATGACAGAAGTTGCACTTTTAGGAAATATGATATTCCCCAAGGCACTCACCTGTATTGCCTCCTAGCATGACAGGCAATGTTTGAAACCCAGAGAACCGGGCAGATCCTTCCAATAAAGTAAGACTCCGGGACAGAAGAAACTATCTATAAAAATATTTTGTAAAGGTTTTTTTAAAACTACTATGGCTGTGATGCACTGTACCTCAAAGCAGCACCCAGTAACTTCTGTATTCATCATCTGTATATGGTTGTGATATTGCATACAAAGCATGCCTTGTAAGACATCATATGACAGGTCATGATCTGCTAAAACTCATTGTTCTCTGTGTGTGTGTGTGTATATATATATATAATTGTGTATGAAGTTATGAGATTTTGCTATATATTCAGTTGTTACTGAAATATGTTGTGAGTCTGGGACATGACCACAGCTGGCTCTCCAGTGGCAACAAGGGGGTGACCCACCCCCAAATGGGAGTTAAGCAACCATCACGAGCCATTGAACAGCAGGAGAATTGTAAACAAGATATTTACAATTCTGTAAGAGACAGTTGCATAAGCACCACACAATGAAAGTTGCTCAACTCTGTGACTCAGCAAGACACACCAGGACATGTCTGGGCCAGTATCTTTCCTGGGACATGAATCGAGAGTATAAAATAAGGGCCAGTGGCACCATGAGACCATCTCTTTCCTCCCCCACCTACTCTGAAGGCAAGAAGAATGCTGGGAACACAAAGACTTTGAACAGGGGAGATTGGTCCAAGACTGAGAAGAAAATTCAGCCTGTGTATTAGGAACTGTAACCTGCCTGTGACATCCAGTGGGGTGAGAAAAACTATTTGATTCAAATTTTGCTTAGTCTGAAAGGTTAGGATTTAGAATGAGTCTTTAAGGTAAAAAGAACAAGAGTACTTGTGGCAGCTTAGAGTTACAAATTTATTTGAGCATAAGCTTTCGTGGGCTACAGCCCACTTCATCGGATGCATGCAGTGGAAAATACAGTAGGAAGATTTTATATACACAGATAACATGAAACAATGGGTGTTACCATGCACACTATAACAAGAGTGATCAGTTAAGGTGAGCTATTACCAGCAGGAGAGAAAAAAAACCTTTTGTAGTGATAATCAAGATGGGCCATTTCCAGCAGTTGACAAGAACGTGTGAGGAACAGTAAGGGGGAAAAATAAACATGGGGAAATAGTTTTACTTTGTGTACTGACACATCCATTCCCAGTCTTTATTCAAGCCTAATTTAATGGTGTCCAGTTTGCAAATTAATTCCAATTCAGCAGTCTCTCGTTGGAGTCTGTTTCTGAAGTTTTTTTGTTGTAATATTGCGACTTTTAGGTCTGTAATCGAGTGACCAGAGAGATTGAAGTGTTCTCCGACTGCTTTTTGAATGTTATAATTCTTGACGTCTGATTTGTGTCCATTTATTCTTTTATGTAGAGACTGGCCAATGTACATGGCAGAGGGGCATTGCTGGCACATGATGGCATATATCACATTGGTAGATGTGCAGGTGAACGAGCCTCTGATATTGTGGCTGAGGTGATTAGGCCCTATGATGGTGGCCCCTGAATAGGTATGTGGACACAGTTGGCAACGGGCTTTGTTGCAAGGATAGGTTCCTGGGTTAGTGTTTTTGTTGTGTGGAAATCCGGACGCCCCATCAACTCAGGCATTGGCACCCTGACGGCAGGATTGTCTGGCTATGTAGACTCCCTCCTCAGGCCCTATGCTACCAGCACTCCTAGCTATCTTCGAGACACCACTGACTTCCTGAGGAAACTACAATCCAGCGGTGATCTTCCTGAAAACACCATCCGAGCCACTATGGATGTAGAAGCCCTCTACACCAACATTCCACACAAAGATGGACTACAAGCCATCAGGAACAGTAGCCCCAATAATGTCACGGCAAATCTGGTGGCTGAACTTTGTGACTTTGTCCTCACCCATAACTGTTTCACATTTGGGGACAATGTATACCTTGAAGTCAATGGCACTGCTATGGGTACCTGCGTGGCCCCACAGTATGCCAACATTTTTATGGCTGACTTAGAACAACGCTTCCTCAGCTCTCGTCCCCTAATGCCTCTACTCTACTTGTGCTACATTGATGACATCTTCATCATCTGGACCCATGGAAAAGAAGCCCTTGTGGAATTCCACCATGATTTCAACAATTTACATCCCACCATCAACCTCAGCCTGGACCAGTCCACACAAGAGATCCACTTCCTGGACACTACAGTGCTAATAAGCGATGGTCACATAAACACCACCCTATACCGGAAACCTGCTGACCGCTATACTTACCTACATGCCTCCAGCTTTCATCCAGACCACACCACAAGATCCATTGTCTACAGCCAAGCTCTACCATACAACCACATTTGCTCCAACCCCTCAGACAAACACCTACAAGATCTCTATCAAGCATTCTTACAACTACAATACCCACCTGCTGAAGTGAAGAAACAGATTGACAGAGCCAGAAGAGTACCCAGAAGTCACCTACTACAGGACAGGCCCAACAAAGAAAGTAACAGAATGCCACAAGCCGTCACCTTCAGCCCCCAACTAAAACCTCTCTAGCGCATCATCAAGGATCTACAACCTACCCTGAAGGACGACCCACCACTCTTGCAGATCTTGGGAGACAGGCCAGTCCTTGCCTACAGACAGCCCCCCAATCTGAAGCAAATACTCACCAGCAGCCACACACCATACAACAGAACCACTAACCCAGGAACCTATCCTTGCAACAAAGCCCGTTGCCAACTGTGTCCACATATCTATTCAGGGGACACCATCATAGGGCCTAATCTCATCAGCCACACTATCAGAGGGTCGTTCACCTACACATCTACCAATGTGATATATGCCATCATGTGCCAGCAATGCCCCTCTGCCATGTACATTGGCAAAATTGGACAGTCTCTACGTAAAAGAATAAATGGACACAAATCAGACGACAAGAATTATAACATTCAAAAACCAGTCAGAGAACACTTCAATCTCTCTGGTCACTCGATTACAGACCTAAAAGTCGCAATATTACAACAAAAAGACTTCAAAAACAGACTCCAACGAGAGACTGCTGAATTGGAATTAATTTGCAAACTGGACACCATTAAATTAGGCTTGAATAAAGACTGAGAGTGGATGTGTCAGTACACAAAGTAAAACTATTTCCCCATGTTTATTTTTTCCCCCTACTGTTCCTCACACATTCTTATCAACTGCTGGAAATGGCCCATCTTGATTATCACTACAAAAGGTTTTTTTTCTTTCCTGCTGGTAATAGCTCACCTTAAGTGATCACTCTTGTTATAGTGTGCATGGTAACACCCACTGTTTCATGTTCTCTGTGTAAATAAAATCATCCTACTGTATTTTCCACTGCATGCATCTGATGAAGTGGGCTGTAGCCCACGAAAGCTTATGCTCAAATAAATTTGTTAGTCTCTAAGGTGCCACAAGTACTCCTGTTCTTTTTGCGGATACAGACTAACACAGCTGCTACTCTGAAACCTGTTTAAGGTAACTATCTCTGACCTTTATGCCCACCACTTATAATCACTTAAAATCTGTCTTTCTATAGTTAATAAACTTATTTTAATGTTTTGTCTTTATTAGTGAGTTTTTTTAAAGTGCTTGGGGAATCTGCTCCGATTACAAAAGCTGATTCATGTCTACTATCCCTTGACAAAGTGGTGAAATGATGAGCTTGCATTGTTCAAGAGAAAGTCTCGAGCAGTGTAAGATGGTACATTTCTGGGGTGCAAAGCTGGGGGGATTTGCTGGTGTCTCCCTCTGTATCATTCATGAGTGGCTTAGACAGCATTCATGCAATTTAGCTGGGTGTGTCTCTGTATGCTGGTGGCTGAGTGATAACAGCACCTGGAGGGGTTTGCTGCTTGTCACTAACAAAGCATTGTGAGAGACAGCCCAGGCTGGAGAGTTATGGGGGAACAGTTATCCCACAGTTCTAGGTTGTGCCCCAGTGATCACGTCACAGTAGCTAAACTGAACTACTACTACTAAGAACAACTATAATAAACTAACTAAGGGGACACAGTTGAGGTAAAACTCAATGCGGACAACTGCAAAGGCTCCATCTTAGGCTGAGGCGATTGAGAAGGAACTGAGGGCATGCCTGTGCAGTGCAATATAATGACAGCAAACTGTTCCCAGAGAGTAATTATGAGTGGTTCACAGTCAAGCTGGAAGGGCATATCAAGGTGGGTCCAGCAAGGATCAGTCCTGGGTCCAGTTCTGTTCAATATCTTCATCAATTATTTAGATAATGGCATAGAGAGCAGAATTATAAAGTTTGTGGACAATACCAAGCTAGGAGCACTGCAAGTGCTTTGGAGGATAGGATTAAAATTCAAAACAATCTGGACAAACGGGAGAAGTGGTCTGAAGTAAATAGGATGAAATTCAATAAGGACAAATACAAAGTACTCGACTTAGGAAGCATCAATCAACTGCACACCTACGATATAGAAAATGACTGCCGAGGAAGGAGTACTGCTGAAAGGAATCTGGGGGTCATAGTGGACCATAAGCTAAATATGAGTCAACAGTGTAACGCTGTTGCCAAAAAAGCAAACATCATTCTAGGATGTATTAGCAGGAGTGTTGTAGGCAAGACATGAGAAGTAATTCTTCCACTCTACTCCTCGCTCATAAGGCCTCAGCTGGAGTATTGCATCCAGTTCTAGGTGCTACATTGCAGGAAAAATGTGGACAAACTGGAGAAAGTCCAGAGGAGAGCAACAAAAATGATTAAAGGGCTAGAAAACTTGATCTATGTGGAAAGGTTGAAAAAATTGGGTTTGTTTAGTCTGGAGAATAGAAGACTGAGGGGAGACATGATATAGTTTTCAAGTACATAAAAGGTTGTTACAAGGAAGAGGGAGAAAAATTGTTCTTGTTAACTTCTGAGGACAGGACAAGAAGCAATGGAGTTAAATTGCAGCACGGGAGGTTTAGGTTGGACGTTAGGAAAAACTTCCTGTCAGGATAGTTAAGCACTGGAATAAATTGCCTGAGGAGGTTGTGGCATCTCCATCATTGGAGATTTAGGCAAACACCTGTCAGGGATGGTCTAGATAATACTTAGTCCTGACCTGAATGTAGGGTGTAGACTAGAAGACCTCTCAAGGTCTCTTTCAGTCCTACGATTTTATGATTGTTGTCTACCAGCCTGCAGTGCCTTAAAATTTATTGCTGGGGAAGATTCCCCCACCATGTTACATGATTTGCAATGGATCTAGAGGCTATCAGGCTTTCCTGCTGGTTAAGCATCAGTGACTAGAATAATTAGCTGCATTTAACATCTGTCACAAAGCCACCACATTGATTTTTCTGTAGCTTTAACCAAGGCTCACAGCAGCCATTCCAATCTGTTTCCAAGTTAATTAAACTGGAAAGGAAAATAAAAATGCCTCTTACAAATGGAATGTTTTATGTAACTGCCTTTAATGACAGCATTTATGACCCATTATGTGGTCTCTTTTTGCAACATGGTGACCCTACCCTTATTCCTGTCACGGTTTGAGGACCTTATTCCCATCACTATCATGGTGGGCTCCTTAAAATGGAATCTTTCCTTTATTTCATATAAAACAAGTGGCCTACAGCCTATCAAATCATGCCAGACATCACATTGGTGGAAGTGGAAGTGATAGAGGTGGAAGTTCTTGTTTGAAGACTTGGCCATGCTAGAGGAACACCTTTGTCTCTGCTGCAGTGAGATAATAAAAGGTAACTGAAGTTCCTGAGCTCCAGCAGAGAGGCCTAGTGATTTCCCCAGAGTTAGGCACCTACTCCTTAGAAGCTGGGGAGAATTCAGAATCTCTTCTGGAGTAAGAAAAACAAAACAAAACCACTTACAAATATAAGGGTTATCCAGCCACCTTCATTTCAGGATCTAACATCAAAGGTCAGTACATAGGCCATTGGGCCAGTCTGCTTTAACATGGTTCATCTTCATCTGACCATGAAATGCTGATTTGGCAGTCAGTCAATAACACATCCACCCACCGCTGCAGTGAAATAAATTTGCCATCTCAATTGCCAGCCTCATCATAATGAGGCAACAAAGCCAAGCAAGAAGTTAGACTGAAAATCCAAATATAAGCTTTAATCAAGGTACAGACATCATAGTGTTCAATGAAATATCTTGTCACAAGGTACAAAAATACTTTGTAAGTTAAGTAATTTTTCCTTCACAAATAATGTACAGATATTATGTACTGTAAGCCCTACAATTAATTTCTATATCATATCCATTGTGCATTTTCTTAGAATTTCATCTCCTTTAGGATTAAGTGGTCTATTTTGAAAAGGATTCTCCCCAGTTCCCTTTCCAGACCATCTTGAAACACAGCAGAGTATTTGCTGGGCAAAACTGTCGAGCAAACACATGATACATTGCTGTCTAAGGTAGTGACTGGCGAAGGGCCTGATCCTGTAAAAATACATGAATAACTTTATTGATGCGAGAGGTAAACTGGTGGGACAACGCACATAAGCAAATTTACTAACATGCACAAATATTTGCAGGATCAGGCTCTATAGCAAGAAAGAGCTCAGCCAATGAGAACCTCATGCTTTGAAAAGCAATCCCCCATATCTTGTAACTATCTTCCTTGAAAATAAGTAAGCAATTCTGGGGCCCTGCATTCATGGTTGATTAGCTTCATGTTCAGAATTAATCTGACTTTGGCCAAGGGATAGCAAATCCTTTTGGACAAAAAGGAAAGAGATAAAGAGGTTATAAATTGATCAGCAGGATCCATCTCAAAATGGATGTTGCTCAGGATGTGGTGTGTTCCACCCTGAAGTAGGCCAGGAATATTAAAAACATGTTAACTGTTAATGGTAAGTTAATCACTCAGATAACACAATCCTTCTTCCATTTGCCATCACCATCACCACTCTTGTGCTGAAGCAGATTTGCTGAGTTACTTTAAAGATGATTCTTCTTTGGAGGCCAGAAGAACTATTTTAAAATATAAACCTCTCAAATTGCCACAGTACATCTTATGCAGTACTGTGGGAGCTGGTGCAAAGGAGTCTGGAGTGCCTGTGAGGGGCAGTTTGAGTTGCTGAACATTGGAATCAAAGTATGAAAAAGGTTGAGAACCCTTGAACTAGACACTGGGATTGATGTAGAACATAAAAAATGCCACTCGGATCTGGGTGGGAAGAGCATGGAATTCAAATCCCTTCTGTCCAAAAGAAATCCTTCATATCAAAATCATGGAAATTTTGTGCAGTCCAACTGCAGGACTCTTTTTGCTCCATTTGAGAGTTTGGCAGTCTCTTTAATGTTTGATGATAGGCCAGCCACAAACGAAGACTACAAGGAAGATGTGTGTGGGGGGTGGGAGGGTGAATGAAGGGGAGGGGCTAGGTTCCATGCCCTCCAGCTATGCACAAAAAGATGACATCTGACCTGGTTTTCTTGGTGGTACTGTCTTAGACAGCCACTCTGTTCTCTTTGGCCCACTTCTTCATGATGCGGATGATATACTCTACCTGAGGGTTACCAGTGCTCCTTAGGAGATGTAGCACTTCCCGCAGTGTCTCTCTGAGAAGACAGAAGACAAAGGTTTAAAGCAGGGTGATGATCACTTGGCTAGAAACAGCTGAAATTTTGATGCATCTTTACATTTGAAGGATTGCAAAGCACAGACTCTAGGTATGCAATCTACTTCACCTACAACTGAGGAGGAAGGTGACAGCTAATAAACACCACAGTAAACCTACACAATTGTATGAGTCAAGAAATAAAGAATACTGTATCTAGTTGCAACTAGAAGGGAAATTCCAAATCAGCAAAAAATTATTATTCATATCGTAGCTTGCCAGGATATAAAAATTAACATTCCTACTCTTGCAAAAAATGCCACAAGACATTTAACGGCAAATTGTTAGAGCTTCAGTTTTTCAGGCCATCTGACAGACAACTTCAACAGCACAGCAACCCCTATTTCAACACTGGAGCACCGCTCAGCACTAATTAGTCAATGCGTTTTGACCACATGAAGCATTATGTATTTTTGATTACTAAGAAAGAAGAGTGCTTCCTTCAGAAGCATCACTCCCTGAAATACCCTATGTTTTCCTTGGAGGGTTCCCATTCAACTACTAACCAGATTAAATCTTGTTTAGCTAGAGATATCTGATGAATTAATTCATAGGTTGAGGTGGTTTGCATTTAGGGGGAACAAGACCTGACATAACCAGTAAATCAGTTTGTTTCTCAGATGTCTGCCATCTCCATGCAGAATTCAGATTTTGTGGAAGGATTAACTCAATTCCAGTTCAGAGACTGAGGTGGACTAATGTATCTGCACTACCTTAGTAAGGGGCACTGTTAGAAAATGGAGGGCAGACAAGGGAGACAGTAACAGATGTGAGGGCTATGGGTGCTCCTGTTTTCTTGAAAGGTATGCATTTAAGAAAGCAACTGCAACTCCTCTTCTGTGTGGCCCCAAATGGGGGGAAAAATAAGAATTCTAGAGATTATGTGAATCTTAACCGAAACGTAGAGGAACTCTGCCAGAGGGAAAATTGGAGGGTGCATTAGTTAATGCCACTGCTTGCAGAGCTTGGTCACCCAGCAGCACAGCAGACTTTTTACTGCAGAACAGGAACAGAAGGCATCCCCTCTATCCTCCCCCATTCCCCTATCCAGTGAGGTAGACCAAAAGCAAAACAATCTATAAAATCAATGGGAAAGACCATTTCCTATTTTCTCTTGGAGGTTTAATCAAACCAATATCCAAGCTAAGCTTGGATTGAACAAAATTTGTAGAAATAGAGATTGGGCCTTCACTAAAAACATTCATTTATCATTCAGAAACATGTTCTTCGTCCTTTCTGGAGTTGTGAGTAACCATCCACCTATTTTAGTTCTGCCATCCTTGAAATTCCAAGACCAAGGAGGAGTGGATAGACTTCCATCCACAAGCCATCAGTACCTCTCCCTTATCAGTGAAATGAGGTCCTCCCTCCCTGCCTTTAGTGAATAAGCATGCTGCGTCTGTAGTTTAGCTACTATAAGAATAATGACCAGCAATCTATTTGGGATCCCTGCAGTGCAGAGCACTAGCTGATGGACTATCCTCCACAACATATCCTGTCCCTGTTGGGCTGGAAGATAGAGACCAAAAATGGTTATTGAGTGTGCAGCTACTGGGGCAGCACAGGTCTCTTTCAAAAGACAAAAAAAAATGGAGGGTTAGGGGACATCTGTTCCTGATGTCATGCATCTCTTCACAAAAGCAGCTGTCACTGTGGTTCTAGCTGCAGCTAGCTGGGAACGGAAGACTAACGAGAGAAGTTCATACACAGCAACGGTACATACTTGGGTTCTCGGCCAGCTAAGATCATTTGGAAGATGCCCACACAGGCACCCCTCTTGCCTTCCCAGTATTCAGGATTAGGGTCCAGTCTCTCCAGAACATCAAAGGCTTTGGCTGAATAGTAAAACTGGCCCATCTGTGTAGGAAGAAAAAAAAAACATTACACATTTCAGGTCACAAGACTGCCCATACAGAATGGGATCCAAAGTTACGGGCTGGTTCTGATGCTGTTTGTCTGGTGTGAACAAGTCATAGGAATAGCATGCATTTTCCTGTTCTTCCCAGGTAGTCTGTAACTAGAACAGGTACATTCCAATTCCACATAGGCGATGTACAGACTAGGAAAATAGATGATGTTTTATCTAGCGTGATTTTAAACAGGACTTTGAATCTAGTATAGACAGGCCAAGTTGTGGCCTTTATTAACTGGTCATGATCAACTCTAGACTCCCCACTAGGTAAACCACATTCAACTAACATGAGTTAATAGAGCTAGTCAAAAATGACATCCCTTTATTTTTGTATGTAATGTTGTAGCCATGTTGATTCCAGGATATTAGAGAGATAAGGGGGATGAAGTAATATATTTTATTGGACCAACTTCTGTTGGTGAGAGAGAAACTTTAAGGCTTACACAGCGTCGTCGACCTGAAGAAGAGTTCTGTGTAAATTCAAAAGTTTGTCTCTCTCACCAACAGAAGTTGGTCCAATGAAAGACATTACCTCACCCACTTTGTCTCTAATCCCCTTATTTTTGTCAATTTCAATTTTTTTTTCAACCAGCCCTAATCTTTATGCATGACTTTCCCTGTATACCCTAGGTGCAAAGTCCTGTTTAAAAGCATGTTAGTTAAAATAAGTTTATCCACGTTTTAAAACATGATGGATTTTCCTAGTCTAGATATGGTCATAAAGACAGCTCTGAAGGCTGCTGGGGTATTAATTCAGAACTAATTTTTACCCCTCTCTATAAAAGTAGAAGAAAAATCAAATGCAGTAGAGTTGCAATTCAGAGCTTTCCTGAACCTACGGGAATATCATGTGTACACCCAACTAGTCCACCTTAGTTATCCACTTGCAGGATAGGTCATGGGGCACCTGGATAAGTACAGATGGGGAACACTCATTTCTTCTCTTGGGCCTTTTCTTAGGTGGGGTTTAAAAGGTGTAATGTGCTAACGTGTTTTAAAAGTCTACGGTACATAAGGCAGTGTATATTTTAATATGTGCTAGTTGGTCAAGTTAAAGCCTAGGGCAGTTTAGCACACATTCAAGTATATGCTGCCTTGTCTACACTAGACTTCTAAAACATATTAGTTAGCCTGTGTTAGCAAACACATGCTAACAACCTACCTTTAAATCTTGGTCTAGACACGGCCTTGATTGTAGTGGGGAGGACCCGTGGGAAATTAATCAGGAAACATAGCCTCAATTCCCTCAAAGGGTATCTAATCACAGAAGCATTTAGCTTCATATTTGTTCTCATAAGAAGAGTGAAAAAAGTTTAAACACATGTGCACACCGTCCTGGGAGAAAGACAATTTCCAGCAATGCATTGCTACATTATCACAGGACAATTATCAATGTGCTTTTGAAATCTTTCATGGCCCGTTTCTCAATCTAAGGGAGTGAGCAAGAATCCCAGTGCTAGAGGCTGAAGATGTTGATCTCATCTCTTAGTTTATTGTACCTACTTTTGAAGGTGGAAAAACAAACACCAGAGCATCTGTGCTCAGACTGACAAGGTAGATTAGGTAAAACCTTTTACTGAACCAACTTCTGTTGATGGAAGGGACAAACTTTTGAACTTCACAGAGCTCTTCTTCTGGTCTGTGGAAAGTAAGTGAACCATATGAACTCAATACAAGTTGGGACAGACTGTTAAGCATTAAGGGGTTACACATGCTGTAGGAGACCTCTTAGAAGGAAGTGGACAATTAAGGGTTAGCAGACAGCAGGGTGCATAGGAAATCATAATGAGCCATAAAACCACTGTCTCAGTTTAGCCCATGATTTGTAGTGTCTAGCAGAGTTATTTAATTTAAATTCCCAAGCTCCTCTTTTGAAGCTGTTGTGAAGGTTTCCTTTGAGGATGAGGATTGTGACGTCAGATATGGAGTGATCATTGCGTGAAAAGTGTTTGCCAGGGGTGATGATGTTTTTGTCTTATATCATTTTCCTGTGTGAGCTCACTTAAAAGTGCAGTGATTGGTTTCACCCACATAGTTGTTAGTGCGGCATATGATGCCCTAGATGAGGTACACATGTTGTGCTAGGCATCTGTAGGACCCATGGATCTTGAAAGGTTTGTTGAGTGGGGATACTGATCAATGTAGCAATGGAGGTATGTCTGCAGGTTTTGCATCTGTTGTTCTGGCAGGACCTGGTGCCACTTTAAATTGGTGGGGTCCTGGTCTTTGGGAAGCTTCCTTCTGATGATGAGCTTAGTGAGGCTGGGGGGTTATTTGAAAGCCAGAATAGGGGGTTCAGGAAAGATTTCTTTCAGGATGTGGTCCCCATCATGTATGGGTTATAATTGTTTTATGACACCCCGTATGTGGGTTTTCCCAGGAAGCAGGTTCTCCTGGGATATCTAAATGGCCCATTCCACAATGTGATCTATTTCTCTGGTGGAGTGTCCTTGTTTAGTGAATGCAGTTTTGAGTGTGATTAAATGCCTGGCTGTTGATAACAAATTTCTTCGTGTGTCTGGGGTGGTTGCAAGAGCTGAGGAAGTAAGTGTAGTGATCTGTGGATTTCTTGCATACAGTCATTTGTAGGGTCTCATTGCTGAAGCTGACTGTGGTATCCAGGAAGTTGATACTGGTGTAAGTGTTTTCTAGGGAGTATGATGGATGGGCAGTTGTGGTTGAAGTTGTGGTGGAAATCTGAGGGAACTGAGGTCATCTGTCCAGAGGAAGAAAACATCACTGATGTACCTCATGTATGTCATTGGTTTTGTGGTGCATTTTTCCAAAAATTTTCCTCGAGGTGGCCCATGAAGAGGTTGGCATACTGGGGGGGCCATCTCAGTACTCACGGCTGTTCCCAATATTTGGAGAAAGTGTTTGTTAAATGTGAAGTTGCTATGTGTGAGGATGAATTTGATGAGTTTGGTGATGTGTTTAGGTGGATTTTTGAGTGTTATATATTATCTTGTAAGTATTTGAGACAGGCAGCAATGCTGCCATGGTGAGGAATGTTGGTGTATAGGGAACGTGACATCCATGGTGGCAAGGATGGTGTTCTCGGGGAGGATGCTGATGATGGAGTTTCTGGAGGAAGTCAGTAACATCTTGGAGGAAGGTGGGCCTTTGTGCAGTGAGTGGTTTGAGGATGGTTTCTGAGAGACCTAATATTCCTTCAGTAAAAGTCCTGTGGTCAGGTATGATGGATCTGCTTGGGTTCCCTTGTTTGTGTAACTTGGGAAGCTTGTAGCAGGTCCCTGCAGTGGGTTTGTGGGGGATGAGGTTGTAAGATTCACAGTCTGGGCTGGAAGGGCAGAATCTGCTGTCCCAGAAAGAACTCAAATGTATAGCCTCTTGTTGTGTCTATATTAGATTTTTCTCTTAAAATTTCCCATTTCTCCCACCATTGAAACTCTGCTAGAGATAAAAATTGTGATTAGCCCTACTGTAGCCCAATCACCAGTCTAACTAGAAGACATGCTGTTTAAATGTTGACAGATCTCTATCAGCCTCTATACATTATGGAGCTTCACTAAAGGTAGCAATAGTGAGGAATTTTAAGAAGAGGAGCCTGCTGTAGACAAGGCATCTGAGTGTAGGCAAGGCCACAGAATTAACAAACTAGATACCAGGCCTCAAAGTGAAGACTCACCTTGTAGCAGTCATTTGCAATGAGTTGCAAGAGACTGAAGGACTCCCCTGAGGTTTCCATCTTCAAGTAGAGCTCCCAGGCCAGTCGAGGCTTCTTATTCATGATATCTACAATGAGAATAGAAAGTTGGAGAAGGTGAAGAAATGCCATAGTGACAACAGGACTAAAATGTTCATAATCTTATCACCCACTTCATCAAAGTGCCTGCTCCCTACTGAAAGACATGGGGTTTGAATGAAAGCTAACCATCCCCTCAGCCACATCAATGATGGTGGTAAAGTGCTACAGTTTGTAAACATAAGAAAGAAGAGTTATGAAATCTACACCACGTCAGATTTATATTTCACAGATACAGCACTTACTATGCTGGAACTCAAAGGTCCATCTGGTGGCATCCAGCCTGGTGACACATCAGATCAGTCCATTGCTCTAGCTAGTCTGGTATTCTGCCCCTGACTACAGACAATACCAAATGCTTAACAGGACGAGGGAAAGGGGGATGGAAATAAAACCCAAGAGAAATCCCATAACACATAGCTAGTTATATAATGCTATACATGAAAGAAACAATTCCTGATCCCCATTTTATGCTTTGAAGCTGAAGTTTATATTGCTCTCATTATCTTAGTTTGCACACACTAACTACAAAAGTAAAGAAGTCCTAGCCACCTAAGTCTGCAGAGTTTTAGACTCAAAAGATTATCTACAGCTCAACACACGAACCTCTTTAGTTTCAGATACTACCAATAGCTCTAAGTTCCATTTCATTGCTCCAAAGAAAGATAAAAATATCCACAAAATCCTTGCCATTGTGCACCCTATGAGGAAATTCTTTCCATATTCCATAGATCTTGTGGTCATTTTAACAGTGCATATGTGAGCAAGAACTGCCACCAGCCACTAACCTGAAACATCTCTGGTATAACACAACTAGTCACAAGTGCCAGAATAGACGTTTTCATGAATCCCAGTAACAGAGTTTCACCCAATACTTTTAGAGACAGAAAATTCCACAAACAGACCCTCTGAAGGTAAGAAAGTATTTAACCTAAAGTTTGGCTTGTTAATTCCAGGCATATCCCAATGTTTTCTTATTATGAAGGGAAAAAAATCCCCTTGGATCAGGTGTCTATGTCCTCTCGGAGTTCCACCAGATATTCATTCTGTGCACTGGTCATTAATATGGGGAAAAATTCTTGTGCTCTTCAAGGTGAGGGAATGCTTGGCATTATGTATACAGAAGTCAAGTGGAATAACAATAATTTCTGACATTTATCAGAGATACCAATATAAATCCCTCACACTGCACTAGAAACATACTCTGCACAACCAACCTCTCTCTATCTGATTCTAAGAAAAACTATAATCTAGGGATAACTACATTAAAAATTACAATAACTTCTCATATGTCCGGGCACAAACTGTCCACCAACTGGAGTCAGGAAGAAATCCACCCTTCCTTCACAACCTACATGGTATAGTATTGTACAAGTAGGTGCATTATGGGGAAGTTACATCCTGTTCTGAAATATCCTGAAATGGCCACCATTGGAGATAGTACATAAGAACAGGTAATTATTGGACTCTCCTGGTATGGCAGAAACTGAGACACCAGACTAGATTTTTCTTTCTTCAGCTTCGGTAGTAGCACACTCAGCAGAGAGGACACAGGTCTTAGCTGCACATATGATGACCAGATGTCTGAGCACTGAAAACCTCACAAACCATGATTCCTTATGGGGACAAAATGTCGTTATAATTTAGTAACAACTAGCAATTTGTGCATTATGACAAAGCTCTGTCCTTGCCTCCATGGGTCCCACGTTTCCTGCTGGATTTCGCTAGCCTCAGAGGCTCACTGTGACCCTCCACATAACCCTTCTCTCTCTAGAGAGAAGGGACATATTCTACTGAGCCATTTTCATCATAAGCTAGCGAGGGAGTGAGGAGAAGTTATCCTTCCTTGTACAGTCTCTGTTGTCTCCCAGTCTCAGTGATTAATCAGGGGGCAAAGGGCGGGGGGAGGGGAGCCCGGGCCCACCCTCTACTCCAGGCTCCAGCCCAGGGACCCTATTAGTGTCAGCTATGGTAGCTGACCTTTTAGAAACATGACATGTACAATTCCCTGGGCTACTTCCCCCACAGCAGCCCTCACTTCCTCAAGCTCCACTTCACCCTTACCTCAGGGCCTCCTTCCTTGTGCCTGATATGGTGTGTACTACTCAGTCTCTCCATCAGCACAACTTCCTCCCACAGCTCCTGACATGCACACCCACCTGACTAACTGGGAGGCTTTTAACTAGTTTCAGCCAGCCCCTGATTGGCTTCAGGTGTCCCAATCAACCTAGCGTTCTCCCTGCCTTCTGGAAAGTTCTTAATTGGCCCCCGGTGTCTTAATTGACCTGGAGCAGCTGCCATTTCACTTATCCTGGTACCAGGAATTTGTTTAGCCTGAAGCTAATATATCTATCTCCCACTACTTTTCTATAGCCATCTGGCCTTGCCCCGTCACAGCATATAGAGAAACAGTGTGCCATGCTGGGAATCGAAACAGTAATGGCTTTTCACCTCCTCTTTGAGATAAGGTCTAAATAATTGGTACAATAGCTTGAGACCACACTTATTACATATAGCCCTGAATGAGTTGCATTTCCAGCATCTCTAGCCTCCTGCAAATATTTGAGGACAGAAATATCCAAGGAGTGATCTGAAGGCCAAAAATATAACTTGGTTAAAAAAAGAATTAGATAAATTCATGGAGGATAGGTCCATCAGTGGCTATTAGCCAAGATGGCTAAGCCTCTGACTGCCAGATTCTGGGACTGGAGGACAGGGATGGATTACTCGATAATTGCCCCATTCTGTTCATCCCCACAGAAGCATCTGGCATTGGCAGAAGACAGGATATTGGGCTAGATGGATCACTGATCTGAGCCAGTATGGTCATTCTTATGTTCCTACAATATCTGCTCATACTCAGAAATGAATATGCCAGAATATTTTATATTTCTATAGCATCTTTCATTCAGCAGGATCCCAAAGTAATATATATACTTTACACATGAAGGGATAATTTCATCCACCACTGAAAGCAGCTGCCCATGTAATAAGTTGTGGTAACTGTTTAGAAGCACACCTCAACATTTTAAGAGATATGGAAGAATACAGCAACTCTAATGAAACTTCAGTGGAAACTTAGCATGAAGAAAATGATTTCTAATGCTACAATTACCTAATGTACCCAAGAATAATTAACTTTTCTTATGAAAGTTCCATGGGATCTTTTAATGACCACAAGGATCTTATAGCATCCCTACCACTGTAGTAGGGAATTGCTTTAGTATAGAATTAAATGGAAGCGCATCACCTACTGAATCAGCACCACCATTTAATTCTGCATCTTGGGTTCTCCCATCAGGTGAAACTTTATTCATGGGTATGACACATGGCCAGAAAGGGTTAAGCATCCTGCAGGATAAATGACCCAAATTCAACCTTTAGGGACATATTGGTAGATAATGTTTGTGTTTTTGTGTGTTTACATATATACTTTAGAGGTTAACAATGTAACCAAACGGTTCTTGTCTTTGCTGTATTCTATTAATTGAGATCAAAAGGAGATCTTAACATTTAAATGAACTGTAAATATAGTGATATCACTGTATTGATCTCTCTTCGAAATGTATAGCAAATCACCTGCGAATAGTGGAAAACAGGTAATTGCCTTATGTTAATCCCTGTAGCTAATTACCAATGATGCTTAGGAAATAAGTCTACTTCAAAGTCTCGATGATTGCCTATTGTTCGCCTAAGAACTCCGAGCTGTCAAGAGAAGACATGGAACTGCATAAAAAACCCTTGGGTCCTGATCCTTTTTATCTAAGATCTGCTTGATGCTTTACACAGGGGAAGCTTCAATTTTAAGACTGAGATCTCCAGTCCCACCTGGATCACCCTGAATATGAATGTTGGACTATAACCTATGGACTAATTCTGAAAGAACTCTTTGCAACTACAAAGCTTACCATCTCTACTATAAAACTGATCTCAGAACTGTACTCAAGTCTGTATGTATACTGATCTTTTAACTAATACTCTCTCTCTTTTCTTTTTAAATAAATTTTAATTTAGTTAATCAGAATTGGCTGTGTGTATTTTGGTAAGATCTGAGATATTCCTTAACCTGGGAGGTAATGAGTCCGATCCTTTGGGATTGGTAGAACTTTCTTCTATGATGAATAAGATTTTCAGTAATTCTCATATCTGTCTTGGGTGTCTGGCTGGAAGCCCAAGGCTGGGTTGCTTTAAGGGAAGTGTGTTTTGGCTTCTTGGTAACCCGTAAGGTATTTTAGAAGCTGTTTTGTGTTGGCTTGGTATTGGAATATCCACCAGCTTTGGGGATTGTCTGCCCCATTCTTTACAGTTTGCCCTAACTGAGTAACCTCAGTGTCGCTCCCCTGGGACCCCGGTCACAATGGGTAAATGTCAAAACATAAAATTCACAATAAACCAAATAGTCTAGATTTATGGATTCATGAAGTAAGAAACTGTGAGGTCCCCAAGCAGAATCAGGGATGGTTGGTCAATGTTTGTGGTGTAGAAGTCTACAGTTACCTGTCTAGGAAAGGTATAACATAGATGGTGACCCTATCTCCAACACAGTATAATGAAGCTACTGTTGCTGCTCTGAAAGTCATTGGGGTGGGAAAAGGGCAGTCTAAAGAACACTCTTACTGTTGTGCTGAGGCTACAAGGAAAGAGTTGCCTCAGGAAAAGTCTCCATATTTGAGCCGCACAGGCCTGTAGCAAAGGCCACCTCTGTGGTACTCTGCTCTGAAACAGTGGTACTGCCCATGTGCTCTCAAATTGGCAAAATGCCACCTAAAGTAAGTGACATTGGCGAGCAATCATCATAGTAACAGCCACCATGTTCTTTATTTATCTAGATATTCTATGGTCTTCTTCACCAAAGTAGTTGAGCATTGCACAATCACTAATGGATTTCATCTTCACAGCATCCCTTTGAGTTAGGGAACTACTGTCCCCATTTTATAGATGGGGAACTGAGGCACAAGTGTAAGTGACTTATGCAAGATCACAGAGGAAGTCTGTAGAATTGAACCCAGGGCCCTGACTGCTAGCTTGGTACCCTATCCACTAGACTATCTTTCCCTTCCACTCACCTCTTCCTATTCCTCTAAGGTTTTATACTGTACATCATTTGTATATTAGCACCTTTTCATGAAAGGGATTTTGTAAAAACTGGAGCGAACCAATATTAATGTAATAGCAATTCATGTAATCTATTATAATTGGCAATCTCTGCTCAGACAATGTCCTGGGCTTGGAAGAATGAGGTCCTGCAGGTCAGGAAGGAGGTGCATTGGCAGAGCTGTGTTGGGCCAGAACTGAAATAGGAGTGGTTATGCAGCCAAAGATATACTGCTTGCACAATACTTGCTCGCACTACAGCTGGCTAGAGCCAGTGCTATTTGCACTTCACTTTCATAAGTATTAAATCCACACACAACAATAAAAACTATTAGGGAAGGTGGATTGGCAACACTAATGCAAAACAGGAGGATCCACATCCTGCAATCTTGCAAGTAAAGTGACTCACAGCAACGAGCCAGCCAGCTAAGGTAAACATAATCATTCTTTATCTTCTCACTCTGGATCAAGAGAAACACCTGCAGGAAAGAAGGAAAAAGAAAATTATGTGCATCTGCTCTCCCATATACATAGTAGACATGTCCTTGTTGCAATATGTAGCCAAGTCCCAGGCCAGAGAATACTCAACAACAGCTTGATGAGAAGAGTTAGGGTGTGAAATTGTAATCCACAGGGGCATCTCTGTGTATCTGGTAAGTGGGGAATTCAAACAGTACAACATTTATCATGGGATTAGCTGGAGCTCTAAAATGCCAAACTATGGCGTGGCCTCACTTGAACAGCTGCCAGCGGGTGTTGGTACATAGCAAGCCAGCCATAAAGGAAGACAGGGGCTGAGAGAAGAGACTAGTTTGCATAGGCAGCAATTGAGAATGCATTAATTTAGAATGCAGTGCAAAGAATGGTTTCAGAGTGAAGAGAGTGGTCACTTTGGATGGACTACTACCAGCAAGAGAGTGAGTTTGTCTGCGGGGGGGCGGAGGGTGAGAAAACCTGGATTTGTGCTGGAAATGGCCCAACTTGATGATCACTTTAGATAAGCTATTACCAGCAGGAGAGTGGGGTGGGAGGAGGTATTGTTTCATGGTGTCTGTGTATATAATGTCTTCTGCAATGTCCACAGTATGCATCCGATGAAGTGAGCTGTAGCTCACGAAAGCTCATGCTCAAATAAATTGGTTAGTCTCTAAGGTGCCACAAGTACTCCTTTTCTTTTAGTGCAAAGAATGAAATCAGTGTCTTTCTGAAATACCAGAAGTCTCACTGTAATGATGATCCCTTCCCACCACTCTGCCACATATTGTATGTAACAGAGCATTCCTGGACTAGCAATAACAGTCCTTAACCATTAGTTTTATCAAGCCTGTGTGTCAAAATACTAGATTTTTACAACATATAGTGGAGTTACAGTCATTCCACATCTAAGGAAGGCTGGGGGTGATCTTGTTGAGTTCCTGAGGTCTACACTAGAACGTTAGGTTGACCTAAGTTGACTTGTTTTGCATCTATCCACACCACACCTGACGCAGGTACCCACAAACATCATTGCAATAACAACCCCGCAACAACCCAAAGCTAAAGTCTATGTTCTTCCATCAACATAGTGCTAGAATAGACAGTGCATTACCTGCATCAACTCTAGCAGTCTTTCAGGAAAAAGCTGTCACCATATTGCTCCTGGGACTCAAATTTAAAACTCAAAATAAAACCATTTCGGGTTTTTTTGGTCTTCAAAAATCACACAATTTGCTTAAAATAAAATCACATGGGTTTGGGGGGGTTTTTGGTCTGTCCTCTGGTTTTTTTATACCCTTGTGGGAAATCTCTCTTCCTTCTTCCCAGCAGCCAATTGCTTTTGTGCATTTCAGAGATAATTCAACATCAGATGCACACACACAAAAAAGCTATGTGTGGGGAGAAATGAACCTCCTTAAGCACTACTGGATGCTACTGAATAGGATGGGGAGCATTTCCTCTTTCTTTCCTCGTCCCAGGGGAAGAAAGTTTGTTTCTCACGCACCTCCAAGGGGGACACCTAAAGCTCTCATCTATCTGGTCTCTGTTGCTCAGTGATCCATACTCCACCTGAACAAGCCCTAAGTATGCCTGTGATCTCAGGCAGAGTACACAGAACACTGATCAAGAGAGCATTCCTTGATCAGTTAGAGATAGATTGGAGTTCTGCACTCAAAGCATGATCCCCACACACCCAACCATATGAGGTTAGCAGGACTCTGACTCCTCTGAATAAGGTTCACTGAAAGCAAGATATATATCTCAATTCCTGCAGGAAGCAGCAGATCCATTTCCACACAATATGCAGAATCAGAAAGGTGTGGGGATGAAAGTGTGTGTGTGTGTGTGTGTGTGTGTGTGCTGGGGGCGGGGGACAGGATGTAGGAAAGAATTCCATTGTTGTTGTTTTTTAAGAAAGCATGTACATACCTCCTCACCCTCGCTGGTATTGCCAGTGGCAGCTTTGGCTTGGGCGTAGTTAAAGTTAAAAGTGTCATCATTGTAGAAATAACTCTGGAAAATAAGCCAGACCGACAGAAAACCATGGTGTACAACATTAAAAATAAAGACCAAAAATCTGAGTCAGCCTATTGCAGACAATTGGAAAAAACCTAAACGATACACTGTAAACATTAGGCATTTACAAACAGTGGCTAAAGAATTATGGAGGGGCTTTCCATCCTGAGTCTGTGATTACAATAAAAACTGAAACATTCCTGGGTATTAACCATGGTTGGTTTGGAGAATGTTCCAAGCCAAAAATTACAGTGTGGCAGCTTTTGTTGGGTTTGGCTTTCATTCTGGGCATGCTAAGACCTGCTATGAGGCTGTGGCCACTTCCTCCATGACCCCTCATATATCCCCTACACGTTAAAATCCGGGCTGGTGAACAGGTAGCCCTGACTCTCCAGTGGTTTAAAAGAGTGATCAGTGGGGCTCTCTTGCTTTGTGAGGCTATTTAGGTGACATTCTCCCTCAACAATGGTTTTGTCAGGGTTAGAAAAAAGTCCCAGGGTTAGCGAAACTTGGTAAGCAAGAAGCTAGCTTCTCTGCATCACCACTTCCTTTTGTACAGATACAGCCAGCCTTCTCGCTCAAAGTTCACTTCTAAGTCCTTCAGCACTGGATGCCAGAGAATTTCAATGCTACCCTTCCTGTGACTTTACACCTCAGAATTCTTTATGCTGTGGGAATCAGCACAAATAAGGCCACGTCCATTCTACAACTTTTAAGAGAGTCTGTTATCAGCTATTGACATGGTCAGCTATAAACATGATTAAAAACTCTGACAGCAACTAAGGTCAGCTAACACCATTTCACCCCATTTAGGGTGTATCTGCACTACAGAAGTGAACATAAGTTGGGGGGAAACAGACCTTGTGTAAGTACTAATGCTGCTGTGAATTCACAGTAGCCATGTCCTTCTGGTTGCAGAACAGGCTCATTTTCTACCCTGCACTAGACTCACTATTGTTATCTTGGGTCTTGTAGAACTGGATCTTAAGTCCCTTGATCTTTTCATAACACTGCTTGCTGTTCTGAGTAATGTATATCTCAGCTAGCTGCTCAGACACTCAGTTGTACACTAATGTGTTCCTTATGCCCAGGACTCATTTTGGCCTGGATTATCTCATCTCCCCAGATGGTCATCAGTGCCAGCATGTTGCCCTCAGACCGGCTGGCACACTCATAGCAAGGCGTCCTTTGAGACATGCAGTTTTAACTCAATCACCGATAAAGGGGATTACTGAGGAAATATAATGCAAATGAGTTCCATAGTGTGCTCAGCTCTACTTGTAAAGCTAAGTGGCTTCCAGCAAAATTGGCCCCTGTGCTACAAAGCACAAACCATACTGGGCAGGCCATCTAAGACCTGACTGGTAGGAACTATTTGTAGTGGGAGAACTATTTGTACCATTAGGGCTATAGGAATATAGGAGTTGCCAGCCTGGCTTAGACCTGTGGTCCATCTAGCCTGTATCCTGGTTCAGAGAGTGGCCAGTATCAGCTGCTTCAGAGGAAGGTGCAAAAAACCATGAAAAAGGCAGTATGGGATAGCCTACTCCCAGGGAACAGTTCATTTCAATCCCCACTCTTTAGAAGTCACCATACGCTCTCAAATATAAGGGTGTGTATCCCTTCAAAAAGATTTTTTAAATACTTATTGTTATAACTCTGGATAGTCTAGTTGGGTATATAAAATGTCCAATCTTTTTGAATCCTGCTAAGATGTTGGCCTCAATATAATCTTGTGGCAATAAATTCCACAGGTTAACTGTGGCTTATCTGAAAAATATATTTCCTTCAAAATGATCCATTTTGAATTTGCCACAATTCCACTGACTCTCCTTGTTCTTGTCCTAGGAAAGAGCGAATAGAAGTTCGCGATCTACCTTCTTTGTATCATTATTTTGTACACTTTTCTCCTGTCTCCTTTTATTCTTTTCTTCTCTAAAGCCTACAGTCTCAAATTTTTTCAATCTCTCTTCATATTAGAATTTTTTCATGTCCCTAATCATTCTAATTACTTTTCTCTGAACCCTCTCTAATTCTGATGTCCCCCTGGAGTGACCAGAACTGAACAGTATTTCAACTGAGGGCGCACCACCAATGTATATATTGGCACCATCTTTTCTGTATTAATCTGTATCCCATTCCTTATGCATCCTAATTTTATTTGCTCTTGATGAGCACATTGGCACTGCACTAGAGGAGACTGACAGAGGTGGACCACATGTTGGTTAATTTTGCTTGAAGCATGTCTAATCAAAACAGCATTATGATCACTTGCATGCCATTGGAAACATGTACATTTGCAGACATGTGATGTGTTCCATGCATTCTTGGGGGACAATGAGAAGGTGGGAAGGGCAAGTGGTTATTAGCATACCACATTTTTCTGGAGTAGACCAAGTCTCAGAGTTCTAGGCTGGCAAATGGTTGGCCTCCTTTATCCAGTTCAGCACTTCTTTTTACAGAGTGAAGTGGATGCTCTAGTTATATTCATATAACCAGTTTAACCTGCCCTCCTTCCTCCAGGCTCTCTGATATGACATCCCAGAGTGCATTGTTCCACATGCTGCTGAAGCTTCTTTGTTTGCATGCCCTCAGCCCAGTCTATTACCTGTGTAGGCACTACAGGGTAGTTGCCCAGATTTTCCCAGAATGCACTGATAAACATGGTTAGACAGCATAGTAAGTGCAGATGTACAAACAAGGCTCTTTGGGCAAAAAAATTGCCCTGTTATATGTATCCAGTTAAACTGCTCTGGCCTCTAAGTGTTTACAAAATCATGGATAAAAGCTGTAGGGCTGAGATGGCCTAAAAGATCATTGGCTGCTTTGTTTGGGAGCATCAAAGTACAATTCCCTTACCCACCCTTGTTAATGTTTAGCCATGCGTAGGGACGCATCTTTCATCTGTAGGTATGGACATATTAGACTCTTTTGTGAGCTCTTTATGCTTGAAAGCACTGGCAATGCATGGTATACAAGGGGTTAACATAAACACCCTTGATCTGGAATGCATGGAGGGGCCTGGTGCCAACTGGCACCAGGCCTTAGTCAGCAGGGAATGTTCAAGCACTCATAGGCTGGGTTATCAGACTTCTGGAACTGCCTTTGTACAGCACCCTATTTCTCTGGCACTCCTTAGCTGCCCTTTAATCCAACAGTCATTGTTTGTCAGCTTCATGTCCTAGTGCTTTATTTTAGCCATCTCATCTGCATGTTTAATTTCTAATCTGCTTTCCTTCTCATCTACTTCCCATTTCCACAGTTACTTTGAACTCTGCTATATTATACTGAGATAATATAAATAATATCAAATAAACTACAGGAACTGTTTGTACATATTCCAAGTGAATTGAACAAAGGAACAAGGGAGGGTGTGTGTGTGCGCCTGCATACACTAGTGTCCTCTAGTGGGTGGCTCAGGAAAGATCTGCTCTAGTGCAAATCAGAATCTCTTCACTAGCTGAGCTCAGGAAGCTGCTCCTTCAGGCATGCAAATGACAAACACGTGTATATTGCACTGTGCTGGATGGGATAGGTTATTCACCCTTGACCCAATTTGCTCTTAGAAGGTTTACGTTTAAAATCAAATTATAGCCTATACGTTAGGGAAAGTTAAAATGTGTAAAGATGTTGATGATAAAAATAATTAAAGCTGTAATGCAATTAGGGAAAACAAATGTAAAAATGTGTGTTATAGGCTCTGCAAAAGTAGGAGGCCTAGATAGTTAGCCTAAAGTGCTTGACCTAAAGTTATAAGATTTAGTAATATGCATCTTGTGATAAACAAATAAACCACAAAAGAGGAGTTTAATCTTGAAACAACAGATTTTTAGGGGATTTTTGGTATATGTAACCATCAGGTTAATCACATTAATGTGTTGGAAATATTGGGAAATGTATTGACACAAATAGCTTATGTCAGCAATCAGAACCCCAATTATGGTTTCCCTGAAAGCCACACATGGACAGGAGCTGATAGACAATCTAAATATGGTTACATCAGTGAGCACATCATCATGACAGGATGTGGAAGTTTGGATTGACACACCTCACTTCTGATGCTCTCCACTTACTTTTCCTTCCATCCTCTGATACTTCTGATTGTCTCCATATGGTTGTGAGACTGCATAATGCAGGGGATTGTTCCGCTATACTTATTTTGCTTTTCTATTATTGCTATTATATCTGTATGTATTTAAATACTAAATAAAGTCCTCGTGTCTCTGTGTGTGACTCACCAATCTCATCTCCTTTAATGAATTTTTGTAGCCACTTGAGCAAAATAACCTGTTATTAGTGACTTGTGCAATTTGCATGCTAAATTAATCAAAGGCTACAAGGTCAGGCTTTCCCATGAATATATTAGTTCCCTCTGTTGGTTGAGTTTGAAAGGCAGGCAGCTCCTGTCACTCAAGTGACACTCAAGTCACGCAAGTAGAGAACGCTGGTTTGCAGCTGAAGATAAACCTCTTGATGTTATGTATATCAATATTATATACAAGAATGCATCATTGTTTTCACTTCTCCGACAAGAAAAAGATAGAAAAGATAGAAAAAAAGATCAGGCACCCAATGAAAGTTTCCCATCCCACATAAGTAAGATCTCTTCTTCTCTCAATGGGAATTATGCACTCACAGGCCTGAGAGAAAAAGCTCTTACCAGAAAAAGCTGGTAAACACAACAGTAGTTAAGGTGCTCTACTGACCTTGACTGAGTTGAGGTAAATCAGGACATCATCAAATTGTCTGAGCAGAAAGAAGCAGGAGGCCATGCACTGTCTCCCTGGGATTGTATCTAAGGCAAGAGAGGAAAAGGCAGATATTTAAAATTGGGTGGTGGTGGTGGAAAATTAACTTGGATATCTGCCTCCCAAATTGCCAACGAAGTCCTAGAAAATAGTATAACCTGCCTCTTTCAGACAAGGGGCTACACTACAGATGGAGAAGAGCTATTAGTTCATCTGGTCATCCTTCCTATCCTGCTCCACAGATAATGCAAGATTGTTTCCTAAAATAACTTTTCTAAACCTAAAAAATTCACATATATTAAGTCCTTTATATTGGACTCCATACCAGGCGTTGCCATGTCCCATTGGAAAACTGTTAATCTCCCTTTGCAATGGTCTAACAATACAATACTCTTATACGGCACTTTTCATCAGTAGATCTCAAAGCACTTTACAAAGGAAGGTCAGTATCATTATTCCCATTTTACAGATGGGGAATAATTAGGCAAAGAGAGGTGAGGTGATTTGCTCAAGGTCACTCAGACAGTCAGTGGCAGAGCCACAAATAGAACCCACATCTCTTGAATCCCAGTCCAGTACTCTATCCACCATGCAACACTACTTAGTATATGGGTATACAGCTTCCATTTCTTGTCCTGCAGGGTCAAGCGATAACAGGATTGGAAACTGTGGCATTTTTGTGACAGATGTGAGACCCTGGAAGTGTGGAAACCTCAAAATCTCAAGTATTGAGATGAGCCAAAGGTTATAGACCGAGGGGATATTCATTGACTATTGTATCAATAAGCGTTATGTGTATCTCTGTGTTCCTGGCTCACTGGATGGGATTTCTGTGTAATCTGGAATCACTTAGAGGAGGGATGTTAATAATTAATGCAAGTTCTCAATGCTGGTTATGCAGATATTCACACCGGTGAAGCTACACCCCCCAGGAGAAGTAGCATTAACTTAATTTATCTGATTCAGGAGGTCTGAAAGACAAAGGTCCCAAACTGTAGAGCGTCAGTCTGATTTTACTCAGGACAGACCCATTCTGCAACAAAGAACTGACAAATTTGTATATGGACCTACCAGGATTTCATGTGGATGATGGAAATAGCTGGTAAGTTTAGCACGTACGTAGGCTGTTTATTGTTTTATGATGTGTTTTCTCTGTAATGCTTTTGTCATAAATAATTGTACTATGTTTTGTGAAAGCTGACTGGTCCCTGATTAACTGTTATTGTCCCTGAGAAACAGCAGAACTGCAGGTGCTGAAATAAAGTCAGACTGGCTGGGATAATAATCATAGTGAATTGTAAGGGACTGCAGCTCTAAAATTCGGATCTGGAGAGAGAGGAACACCGGTTCCTGCCCTGAAAAAGGGTACAGCTAGAGCAGAGGTGGACAAACTATGGCCCGCGGGCCACATCCGGCCCGCAGGACCCTCCTGCCCAGCCCCTGAGCTCCTGCCCCGGGAGGCTAGTCCCTGGCACCTCCCCTGCTGTTCCCCCTCCCCTGCAGCCTCAGCGTGCCGCACCATCGGAGCAACGCTCTGGGCGGCCGAGCAGCGCAGTTGCAGAGCCCCGGCCTGACCCGGTGCACCACCAGCCACCGGTGCTCCAGGCAGCACAGTAAGGGGATGGGGGGTTGGATAGATGGCAGCGGAGCTGGGGGGCTGTGGTCAGGGGTGTGGATAGAGGTCGGGGCGGTCAGAGGGCAGGGAACAGGGGGGTTGGATGGGGCAGGGGTCCCAGGGGGACAGTCAGGAATTGGGGGGGGGGTTGGATGGGGCAGCAGGGGGCAGTCAGGAGTGCGGGGTCCAGGGGTGGTCAGGGGAGAGGGAGCAGGGGGTGGTGGATGGGGCAGGAGTTCCGGGGGGCCTCAGGGGATAGGGTTTGGATGGGGCAGGAGTGCCAGGGGAGCCATCAGGGGGCGAGAAGCGGGGGGGAGTTGGATATGAGGCAGGGGCCTGGCCATGCCTGGCTGTTTGGGGAGACACAGCCTCCCCTAACCAGCCCTCCATACAATTTTGGAAACCTGATGTGGCCCTCAGGCCAAAAAATTTGTCCGCCCCTGAGCTAGAGGCTTGAGACCTAAGGGTATGCCCTTGAGGAAGTCATGAAGGGGGCAGATGTATAGTTAACCCCAATATTATGACAGTTTTCAAACACAGAAAATCCATCCCTATCTGAAGGTTTTATCTGGGCCTTGGGCAGGAGTTATGGAATGGAATATTCCCCATTTGAGAGAAAAAAGTTTTGTTTTTGCTTTTTTAACGAAGCAGCAGTTTGAAGTTGTTTGGGGGCCCTGAAAAATTAGAATAAATTCCCCTGGGATATGGATTAGCGGACAGAGGATTAGGAGGCAATCAAAAGTGTTATCACATGACTCTGCAATTTAACACCTTAATATCACCTCTAGGTGTGATGTCTTTGTATAAAACACACACACACTTTGGTTGAATGTAAAAACAAAACGAAACAACAACTTGAGTGTTTACATAGAGTCCATTTATGGGGAATGTAAGAAACCAATTGAAAAGGTTTTGCTCCCCTTCTCTATCCACAGCCAGAGGAGGGACCGGAACCAGAGCTGGACTGGCAGATAGAGTGGAGCTGTGGTTGGGGCTGGAGCTAGGCTGGGGACAGAGCAGGGGGCAGAGTGCAGCTGCCACTGGAGGTAGAGCTGGTCTGGGGGCGGAGTGGAGCTGTGGGACTGAGCTCAGAGCTAGGTGGTGCTCCCTCCCCAACCCTTGTGGGGGCTGGCCAGCCCCTCCCCCTGCATGTTCCTCTGGGTCCCCCTGGGGGAGATTACACCCCACAGTTTGGGGACCACTGCTCTATACTCTGGCTTCCCAGGTCACTTCACTATGTATTATAGCCTAGTACCTACTTGAGAACAGAAATTGGCTTATGTGTTTAATTTTCCCCTTGCTTACGTGTATGCCCATCACGATGTGCATCTTCATGTGTCAGGGCAATAAGTTATATAAACCTCAGTGTTCTTTCATGCCTCCTCAAGGCAATGAAGGGCTCAAAGAGACCCCAAAAGAGACCCCCACACACACCTACCAAGATATTTAAGTTCATAAATCCATAGCAATTTATATTATACAAGATCCAAACAAAATATAAATAAATATTTAAGGAGAGTAAAAGTTAAGAATATATTTTCTTCATAAATTAATCAAGGTAATGGAAAATTAATTTATAAAAATCAGAATGTTCAAAGGTCAAGAAATTCTTGAGATTTATTCTTTCCCCCCACATTCCCACTCATCTTCTACTTTCTAGTTGGAGATCACCTTATCCCAGCACATTCCCCTCCACATATTATTTTTAAAAAATTGCATTTTATTAAAGTAATATCCATACATCTCATACAACTCAGGCTAATACTACACATTTCCAAGACACAGTCAACAGGGGCATTAATCTTAGAGTTCTAGTTTTTCCTCTTCATAATACCTATATTCCCATATTTGTAAAATACAGCCTCCCAATGAACTTTCAGAATATAGACACAGACACCCTTTTTCCCTTCCTGCAAACTATCCCCTAGAAAATTCTATACACTGGTTTATGAACTCCAAACACACAACACAAAATGGCTGGAGACCTGGACTATTTTCCCATTAATGGCTACAAACCATAACATCCTGTATGTTATTTCCATATGCATGTGCCAGAGATACCATCATGTCCCCATCCATCATTATGTGATGGGCTGAATACTCCACTAGACTTAGTTCACTTTTCCCATAAAGATTACAGACCTGACTAACTCATATTATTTCAGGCAATTAATACTTCACCCATCACTATAGGATCTGAGCGCCTTACAAATTCTAAAGAAGAATCTGTTTCTCTCCCTCACACAGTTTTTGTTATTGTGGAAAAGCTAAGTGGAAGATGTAAGTTTTGCATTCCGCACTGATGGTGGCAAGGTTTACGGTCATTCTGATCTCCTGCAGCAAGTTCCACAGTCATGGCCAGCTGCCAAGAAAGTTTTGTCATTCCTGTTCATTATCCTCATTGTTCTTTGGTAGCAGTTGAAGTAGGAAAAAGAGTCCAAAACTGAACTGAGATTTTCACCATTATTAAGAGGCACAAATTCCATAACAAGTAGGAAGACTTCAGGTTATGATCTGATCACATCTAAGAAAAGTAATTGGTCCTGATCAGTACTTGGGGAAACACCCAGAGGAAAACCTACAGGAAGCAGTGTCTATAATTCAGTATAACATACTCTTTTCTGGAGTCAGTAATAAACTAAAGCCCCAGCACTGTTTTGAGGATATTGTGCTGCTAGATAAACGCTATCTTGGGAAAAGACAAGCTGGGTCCCTGACTACCTGTGGTCATACAAAAATTCAATGGCACACTTTGAAAGTCTGTTTGCTCCAGTGTTCTGCCCAAATTCCCCGTTAGAGGATAATTTTATGTAGGCAAAATGCAATTATCTATGATTTCACTTTAACAGAATATTATTCTTCACTCTTTGTTCTTAGGTATAAATAGCATTATTGTGCTTTGTTAAATATCTGACCAGTATTGTGCTGGTACAGTACCAGTGCTGGATGAAATATTTTCTGAATAACTATTGTTCATAGAATGCTTTGGGATGATGACTATATAAAATATGGTATTAAAAAGATAATAAAAAGAACACAAAACAGTCATGGATTGGTGCCACTATCACCAACCCTGGTTTACCATGGATACTACTTGTTATGGCAGGAGGTGAATGGGTGACTTTGCCTTAGCTCTGTTCCATTTTGAACAATGAAATGGAAGTAAAATAGGAAAGTTGGGATTTTATAGACCTAATCCATCCCATGTGAGTCACATAGAAAGAGGAAAAAACACTCATTTTGAAAAGCTCTATACTTTGTGTAACTTAAAGTGACTCAAAAGGAAGGTAATATGAAGTCCAAAAAAGAGTTTTCCCTCCCAGTGATCTGATGTTTTTCCTTTACCAAATGCCAGATTTGGTCTTAAAACTACTGAAGATGAAGAGGGAGTGCTTACTTCCCATTATTTTGGCATAGTGTGCAATCCTTGTGTTCTAGGCGGTAGAGCTACCAGCTATAGGTGTGCCAGCAGCAGCCACCTGAGTGGGCTACAGGGTCCATTCATATTGAGAATTAAGTTTGTCTAATGAGAACTGGATACTTACGAAGAGTTATGCTCAGCCACAGAAATGATACACCATTTATTAAGTGAAAGTGTTAAAAATGTGACAATTCACTGCGTTTCCCACCTTCAGTTCTTCTTTTACTCTCTCCAAGGAATCTGATCCTTATTTCATTTTCCACCATGAGGCTAAAGAAAGGTGAGCTATTGAGAAAGATCACTCAGAGTACTGGCATTAACTGCCAGGAGTATAGGGAACAATTAAAAAAAACAAACAAAAAAGCAACCTCTAGTGCTCTCATCTGCAATGTCAATTCCAGTTTATAAGCCACTGGTGACCAATATTTTTACCCATCTTTTTTCCTAGCTGAAATGCAGTGTACAGCTGTTGATTTTGGGCAGGTTTTATTGTGGAAGAAAGCAATTTATGGTTGCTACAGAATGGATGCTTCTTCGTTTTTTCTGAAAACACACAATAATTAAAAGTCTAGACTTACATAGCTCCTGAATGGAAGGACTCATACACTAGCTCTGCTCATTGTATGTTTTTTAATTTTTTAAGTCAGTAACCTAACCAGAAACAACAGAGATCTAACCACTGACCCCTGTAAGTCTTTGCTGAATGTGTGACATCGTTCTCATAAACTACCCTGTTGTCAACAGTTTTTTAAACATTTTCCGTCTCCATGTCTGGTCCTGGGATCTCTGTAGAGAGTGAGAGATGTAGAAAGACCAGAATCAGAGCAGAGAAAGTGCTCTGCTTTTTCTGTTTGTCCATTGATCTTTGAAAATTCCCAGTAAGTTAACAGGCTTGTGAAGGTGCTATCAATCACTTCTCTGGCCCCCTTCCAAAAACAAAAACAAAAACAAAAAACACAAACCCCAAAACACTAAAGCAGGATTTTCCTCACTTTAAGAAACACAAACCATCATTCCTTTCTAGTTTTGTGAAACAGTTAGATATGTTGATGCAGGGCACTATATGAGACTTTAAACAGACAGACAATCTGGTGGTACTAGCTCTTTACTCCTGGGAGACCACCAAGAACTGGCAATAGAAGGAAGTGCTAGATTTTGACTTCTAGGCCAACTATGTTAGCAAGGGCTCTCATACAAAGGCAGCAAAACTATAATCCCCATCCTAAATCTAGGGAAGCAAATGCAAAGTCCAAGGTCAGCAGAATGACCTTAAGCAGGCAATAGAATGGCTGGTGTATTATAATATATATAAGTACAGTACATTTTGGAACACTGCACTGAGAGTTCTTATTATTCCTCTTTATTAAATGCCATTAGCATGTGCTGCCCTGAACAAAAAACATATAAAATATTGTCTCTGCCTCAAGGAGCTTACAGTCTAATTTAGACAAAAATATGCTACATGAAGATAATACAGTAAAAGCTGTTTTATCTGGCATTTTGGGGGAATGGGGGTTGCCGGTAAGTGAAAAATGCTGGTTAACTAAGAGGGAGGGAGTTTGGGCGTGGGAGGGGGCGCAGGATGGGCTGCGGGGTGCCAGATCCAGGGGGCGCTCACCTCGGGCAGCTCCCCGCAAGCAGCGACCTGTCCCAGCTGCTCCTAGGAGGAGGCTCAGCAAGCGGCTCCGCCCTGCCCCGAGAGCTAGCTCCACAGCTCCCATGGGCTGGGATCCACGGCCAGTGGGAGCTGCGCGGGCAGCGCCTATGGGCGGAGGCATCATGCAGAGCCGCCTGCTGTGCCTCTGCGTTGGAGCAGTTGGGACAGGTTGCCACTTGCAGGGAGCTACCTGAGGTGAGCGCCCCCCGGATCTGGCACCCCGCACCTCCTTCCGCGCCTCAACCTGCTGCCCTGAGCCCTCTCCCACACCGAAACTCCCTCCCAGAGCCCACTCTCCACACTCCCTCCGGCGCCCCAACCCCCTGCCAGCCCCGTGGCAACCAGACTATAAACTGGAATTTCAATAAAGATCAGAAATGCCAGTTTATAGAGCTTTCCGGTTGGGGAAATGCCGGATAATACAGCTTTTACTGTATTGTGTATTTGGTAAATCACTGGGCCCATCTCCAGCCCAAATGCTGCTATTAATGTGACTGTTTATGATAGAAGCACCATTTTACATTGATAGAGATGCTGTTTTATTACAAACCTATTTCTCTAACTGGAACCATGTAGGTGTCTATAACGTTCAAAACTGTGTGCACATGTGTGTCAGAGCAGATCCTCAGTTTTGTATGACAGCAGATGCACTGTGTGGAAACATTATGCTGTTACCAGCATAACTACAGCAACACAATGCCTGACACTAGACATGCTGAGAGTCAGCAATTGCATAAGCACTATTATAAGACAGTATATACCAGCAGTTCTCAACCAGGGGTCCAAGGCCCCCTGGGGGGCCACAAGCAGGTTTCAGGGGGTCCGCCAAGCATTAGACTTACTGGGGCCCAGGGCAGAAAGCCAAAGCCCCACCGGCCCAGCCCTGGCAACTGGGCCTCAAGGTGAAGCCTGAGCAGCTTAGCTTCGTGGGGGCCCCTGTGGCTTGGGGTCCTGTGCAGTTGCTCTATTCGCTACCCCCTAAAAAGCCTGGCTTTACCATGCAGAAAAACAGTTGTGGCACATGTGGGCCGTGGAGTTTTTATAGCATGTTTAGGTGGGCTGCAGAAAGAAAAAGGTTGAGAACCCCTGGTATATACTGTAGTATCAGTAGAAGAACATATACATAATGGAGAAAGAAAAATTCAAACGTACCACATTCACTGGCTGATCCTCCCACCAGCTGGAAGAACTGTTGAGCAATTTTCAGATGATCCCTCTTGGAGAGAAACAAATGACATGAGATCCAGAGCATTGAGTGGTGCCATGGGACCGAATGAACGCATGCTCCAAGGGGGGTGAGTAGGGTGAAGTAAAGCAAAGTGAATACACATATTGTGGGGTGAGGGGAAAGATGGGGACAGAGGTACAATAAACAAGGAAGGAAGGAATCTTATTGCATGGACCTATATACACAGAATCATTGCAAAAAGAAGCAAGGCTTTTGTAAGCAGGATAGAGAGGCTCAGTTCAGTTTGGATGAGTCTCAGGGCTAGTAACAGAAACTCACAATTCACTCACTCTGGACTGTGAATTATGGAGAGAGAATAAATGAAGGAACTCAGAAAGCATGGGATCTGGTGTGAAACTACCACCTCTTTCCCATTAGCTGCATTCCAGATACCACATTTCTTTCTCCCCTAGTACTGATGTAAATGCTGGAGCAGCAGAGGGGTTTTACTCACTGAGCTCATTTCCTGTCCAAGGGCTGCATTCACCACTCCCTTGAGTATGTACTCCTGCAACAAACAAGAGGATCAGAGAAGACAAGTTAAAGAATTCAGAAGACATAAAAAACAGCTGCAGGCAACTTAGAAATTATTTTGTTCCTGCCCATGCCAACTCTATTCAAACGTCATTTTATTAGTAGTCTGCACTCCAGCAGTGTGTAATAAATAATAACCAAAAAAAAAAAATCAATCCTGCATATGAGCCAGTTGTTTATGTGAATTGAGCTAGGGTTCTGAATCAAGGTCCTGTGTAAAGACAGCAACATTATAAAAACACCATCAAAATTGCCAGGAATTGTCCTGCTGTTGTCAGTCACAGCAGAGGGGCCCGAGTAGACTGAACTCCCCTTTCAGGCCTCTAAGTGGTCACTCCAGGGAGGAGGATATGTGTGTCTGCCTCAGGGTATGGAAGTTTGCATTGACTCTGCCAGTATTACATCTACCCTATGAGTAAAGAGAACTTGAGTCTCCAGTGTTGTCAAACAGACTGATATCTTTCAACCAGCATGAAAAAGTAAATCCGGTGCCGGTAAAAAGGTATTAGATTGACAGTGCTGGAGAACGAAGTCCTCTGCCCATAAGTCAGGTACAGCAAGGGCAGAAGCATTGCAAGTTTTCCCACATATGTATATTTAGTTCCTCCACCCTGCCCTGGAGAGAGGCACCTCTGAAGCCTCTGCAGTTCTTGAACCCCTCTGCTGAGATGGCAAAGAGGGGGAAAATTAATGCCAATTGTGATTATGGTTTTTGGTGCAACTTGTTCATTAGCACAACAATGGAATGTTACCAGTAGTAAATAAGAGGAGCTGGACTGAGAAACTCACTGCATTTTACACAGGTCACTGGACGATTCAGCCAGAATGCAGCCAGATAAGTTCATGCAGGATAGGCCAGGGGTTCTCAACCTTTTTCTTTCTGAGCACCAGCCAACATGCTGTAAAAACCTGCATATCCCACCTCCGCAACAACTGATTTTCTGCATATACAATAGATTAAAAGCCAGGGCTGGCATTAGGGGTACCAAGCAGGGCAACTGCCTGTGGCCCCACACCACAGAGGGCCTCGCAAAGCTAAGGCTTTGGCTTCAGCGCCATGCAGCTTGGGCTTCGGCTTTCTGATCTGAGTCCCAGTGAGTCTAACTTCGGCCCTGCTCTCTGGTTTATTTTGGCAGACCATCTGAAACCTGCTTGTGGCCCCCCAGGAAGCCCCGGACCTCTGGTTGAGAACTGCTGGGATTGGCTATTAGCCAAGATAGCCAGGGACACAACCCCATGCTCTGAATGTTTTAAACCTCTTACTGCAAGAAGCTGGGACTGGACAACAGGGGATGGATCACTCATTTGCCCGGTTCTGTTCATTCCCTCTGAAGCATCTGGCACCAGCCACTCTTGGAAGACATGTTTCAGAGTAGCGGCCGTGTTAGTCCGTATTCGCAAAAAGAAAAGGCATACTTGTGGCACCTTAGAGACTAACAAATTTATTTGAGCACAAGCTTTCGTGAGCTACAGCTCACTTCATTGGATGCATTCAGTGGAAAATACAGAACGCCACACTGCATTTTCCACTGAATGCATCCGATGAAGTGAGCTGTAGCTCACAAAAGCTTATGCTCAAATAAATTTGTTAGTCTCTAAGGTGCCACAAGTACTCCTTTTCTTCTTGGAAGACAGTACACTGGGCTAGATGAACCATTGGTATGATCCAATCTGGCCCTTATTATGCATATTAACATACTGTCTATTATCAGTCTTGTGGCGAGTACCAGCATGTATGTGAAGAAAAGTATTTCTAAATCAGACACACACATAGAAGTCCTTCATGTGGAGATGGATCTATCATTCTTAACCCAAGGAGCTCCAGTCACCTTTTCAAAAAAGCCTACCAGAGAAATGTTTCCTCTTTTTCCTGAAATATGAATTTCCTGACAAACACTGAGGAGCAGGACTTGATAACATTCAATCTAGAATCAGTGACAGATTTACAATTGTAGAAGGTCTCTGCAGGGCTAAATAAAGGAATTTATACCATTGCTATAGAAAGATTTCCATTTTGCCAGTGGGAACCAGCATTTGATTTGAGCTGTGGAAGATCCTAAAATGTCAGATGTTAAATATTACATTATTTTTGAAAAAGCTCTTTTAGGTAATATTAAATCTTTCTAACATTTATTCAATATAATTTCTCCCTTTTAAAAAGCCGGCACAGTGGGACTCGTGATAACTATGGGCGCCTGGCTTTGCAGGTAGAGAGAGATCATAAAACAGTACCAATAAACATTGTAAAACTTTTTTTCTGTAACATATATGGCATATGCACAATTCACAATGGCTGTTGTGTGGTATAAAATATTTATTGGTACACATCTAAGATGATCTGCATAATTTGCCTGTAGTTTTGCCATTCTCAACTCATGTTCATGTAACATTTACAGCACACGGCCATTACCAATAAGTAGATACAGAACATGAACACAAACAGCTAACACATGAAGGAGTGGAGTGGACAAAAGGTTTTATCAGCATGAGTTTGGGATGACTTGCATAATTTGAGTGGCAAAGCCATCAGTAGCTGCTCCAATGCTGCCAAAACTAGGACTCGTAATTCACTGCTGGTGCCACTCCACCATCAGCAACAGTGGAAGTTCTAGGGTACACAGATCTCAGGCGTTTTGGTCACTGTATCATATCATCTTTCAGAGTACGCCTTCCTCAGTGTCTCTTTTAGACATTTTCTCTTGTTCAGTGCATGTGTGTGTATATATATGTATATATATATATATGTGGGCTTTGAGAAGGAAAATGCAGGGAGGAGCAAGAGAATGAAGCTGGCCCAGCAGCTGCAAAAAGCAGTTCAAATACACAGTGTTGAACTGGGATGAGGGGATAAAATGAGGCCTAGCTGGGACCACCTCTTCCCCCTAGCACCTCCCAGACCCAGACCTATGCAAAGTACAACCCCATCCCCTCACAAGGACTCATAAAGTCTTCCCTCTCCTTCCCAGCCATGTGACCTTTGAGAAAAAAACTGCAGGGAAGAGTCAGCATGAGACATAAGTCAGCCCAGGAGCTGCAGAGAGCAGTTCAAGCAGGAGCCAAGGACACAGCAGTTTTCACTCTGAACATTCCTTGCCCTGTGCTGATTGGCTGTTCCTCCAACACCTCCCACGGTCACTCTTCCCACCTAGCTAATATGCTTAAGATAACCCAACTGAAAGGATTTAAATAACAAAATCGCAAAACTAACATTACATTTACCACTGCTGCATTGTTCACTCTGTTTGCGCATTCTATCCTTTTCCCCTACCCTGTGTCTGTCTTGTCTATTTAGACTGTAAGCTCTTCAGGTTAGGGATTTTCTCTTATTCTACATTTGTACAGTGCATTTACATTTGCACAACGGGGCCCTGTTTTCCACTGGCCCCTACACACTACCATAATAAACATGATAAATAAAATAATACATGTATGTATATATGTATACATTTCACACATACAAAGCTTCAGCACTGGTGAAAGGCAGTGGAAGGACGAATGCAGGGTGTTAAAGGGGATGAATCCTCAGGTACTGGCTTGGACATGGCAGATTCTACCCCAACTTACAAACTCTCTCTTTAAGTAACCATGCCATAAATCTCAAATTACCTGTGGAGTTGTTGGTTCCAGGTCCTTAATCAGGTTATAAGCCTCCTGCACATCATCTGAAATACCAGAAGTTACATGCATGACAAACCACAGTGAACCGTATTCAGACAGACCACTCATCCTCTACAAGATTCCTTTACCCAGCCATAGATAGATAAAGCATTTGAAGGGGAGGAGTAAGGGGACTATAAATCTGTGTAAATTTATACCTTGCTAGTGGTGGCTTTTTTGAGCCTGTCTAACAAACATGGTTTGAGAAATAGCTTCTTTATTACTACATTTTCCCTAGTACAGAGATCACTTGGCCCCTTGTTCATAGTCCAGTGGATGACTTCTCAATAGTACAAGGTCATCCCTTGTATCCCTCATACTCCTGTCTCCCCTGACACATTTATTTCTCCCTCAGGGCAAGACTGGGTTAGATGCTTCTGAATACAGACTTTACAGTTTCATTATTAATACCTCAACATTTGGCAAATTAGTGTATCTGATCCTAATTCTCCCATGTAAAAAGCACTGTTAGTGCAGAAGTTAATTCAAGAATTTAACTCACACAAAAAAGTTCTAAAAAAAGTACATTCTAAAAAAAAGGATCCAGTCTTAGAATATCTTAACTCCATCCCCTTCACTTGTATATATTAGCCCAGGGTTCTTCTCTGTCACAAAATTACCCAGCAAAGTTAATTCACACTAATAACCAGGAAATCCATCGCAAATTACCAGGTGTTGATAATTATTAAGCTAATAAATTTGTTTTGTTTTTTTAAACTAAGGTACTATAGAACAACATATTTTGTTCACGTATTTTGACAAGTACAGTTTAACTTAAATTATACTTCATTGTATAATATTTATACATCATTTTACATCTTCAAAACACTATAAAATAAATCAAACCTCACATGCTCATGAGGTACTTAGGTACATATGAGGCCAATAATTTTTTTAAAAACTTTGCTCTTAAATACCAAGTATTATTGGTTCACTAGTAGATGCATTTTAGTACAATTTGTAAAAGTAATGAAGTCTTAATATGCGATCTTACTGCAGATCTCTGGTATTAAATCTTTGATGAGAAATCAGGTGAAATTGCCATTTTTGTGAGAATTAAAGGGCTTGTGGATTAGCAAAATGATATTAGTGAGGTTCTTCTGTACAGTATGTACCATAAGTGAGCTATATCCATTTATGGCAATAGGAAAAGAGAGCACATCTATGTACTAAAATTTGTCACAGCTCAAGTAATGAAGCTGAGTACCAATTGGATGTGCAGATATAGAGACAGTCTAGGATGCAGATGAGTAGCAAGCAGAAAACTCATTTGAGACAAGGCCTCTGACAAAGGGATTCAATTTCAATAACCTTATTGGCATGGCATAAATATGTTGCTAAAAATTGGCACATCAAGCTTCAGGATTAATATAATTAAGCTACAGAAGGCCCATAGAGCTTTCTCTTTTAATACTTTTATAGCCACTCAAACGCCTTGATGCACTTATTGGTATGTAAAGTTTAGGGTGTGGTTTATTTCTGCTTCTTAGGTAAGAAGTCCAAAGTTTTTCGGATTATTTTGAGTTTTGTGGGGATATCACAGTTTTATTTCTTTCATCTAAAAAGAACCAACTTGACCAAGGCTATGGCACTTGTAGCGCTTCAGTGAAGACACTTACTACAGCAACAGGATGGGTTCTCCATCCCTGTAGTTAATTCACCTCCCCAAGAGGTTGTAGCTAGGTTGATGGAAGAATTCTTCCATCAACTAGCACTGCCTACACTAGAGTTAGGCTGGCTTAACTACATTGCTATGGGGGGGGGGGTTGATTTTTTACACCCTTGAGAGACAGCTATGCAGATATAACTTTTCATTGTAGACCAGCCCAAACTCTAGACAGCTAGATGACAAAGTGGCAAAGGTTACAAGCTGAAGCAGTCAACGTTACTGCAACCTCCTCTGAAATACAATAAAACAGAATGCATGGGACTAAACCATAAAGACAAAGGAGATAACATCTACTGCTTTTAAGAACACTGCTCTAAATAACTAGTCATGCAGAGGTGATGAAATACCATGAATAAAGAAGTCAATGAGTGGAAAAGTGATCAACATATCCCATTACACAGGTTCTTGCAGTTACCACCAAATCATCAGTCAATCCACTTCTGAATGGAGAAATACAGTGGTGATGAGCATGAGGGGAGAGGGAGGCATTGTAATCAATAAAAAATACAAAAGGAACCCAAAGCAAAGACAGAAATGACTTGGAAACACAAGAAAGTCTTGCTGCCCAGGAAATCTACCTACATTTTTCAACAGTTGGCAAATGTGTGTGGAATGGATTGTCTTGTTTGCAGACTGCAGCCTTGTTTCTGGTCCCTTTTTTTTACAGCCTCTCTGTGCCACATTTACAGAAATAATTTTCAATGCCTGGGTGGCAATCCTGTGTACATTTTTAGCATTTTAGCAAGCTTAAGGGGAAGTGTTTCACTACTGTAAAAAAAAGTCTCTGATCTTCTGCTGAAGTGGATTTGTTCAACCTTTTGCAAATCGTCTTCCTTCAGAAGTCATGAAAGTATGTAAGACATTAGCTTATTTACCATAGGACCACAGATGAAACAGTGCAAAGAATGGTGTGGCCCATTTGAAGAAGGTAGTTGTGAGATGATGAACAGATGTCACAGAAAAGAAAAAGTTTCTAATCCCTGCAGCTAAGAGAGAGCCAGAGGGAGATTTCATTACCTTGCCGGAGATAGTAAATCACCAGGTTCAATCTGGCTTCAGGAATAACATCAACCAGGGGTGGCAGAACCTGCAGAGCCCCTTCCCCTCCTCGGAATACAACCTGCAGAAAAGAAAGCACCTATCTTGTTAGTCCTATAGAGTGTTCCAGTCTGTGGTCTCACAATCATCCTTGAAATTTCCACAGTAATGACATGTTATAGGCAACGGATTCGGCATCAACTGGACCCCTAGTTTATTAATAATTATAAACATCTCACATTTTATAGTGTCTTTATCCTGAGAAATCTCTAAACACTTTACAAAAATACCATTTACTGATGGGTTAAGTAACTATTCTTGGAGCAGAACACATCAGCTATACAACAGTTCAAAGCAACAACACATAACAGTGTCGAACAAGTTAGGTAGACTATGAACTGAACTGAAACTGCAAGGGGAATATAGATGGAAAATTACAATTTGCTTTAATTATAATTATACCAAAATATTAGGGCTAATAATCCTAGACATGTGAAAAGTGTCACGTGATCTTTAAATGACCAAAAATAGTCAAGTCTTCAGTTTCACATAACAATTCCCTCTTCCAACATCATCATATGGGACATTGGTTCAGGTGTGACTTGGGAAGGAAGCTTACCACCTGCTGAATCATTGGTAAAAGGATCAAAACATAATTCCACCACTGACATCAGAAAACAGCTTTAACTCTTGAATGCATAATATGTTAGAAAAAAATTATGGACAAGCTTGTTGCGACTTGATTTGTGGTTCAGTCAATGTGCCATTTGGATAGGGTTGCCAATTTTAGTTGGACATATTCCTGGAGGTTTCATCACATGATATAATATTTAATTAAAAATTAATCTTTAATTCCTGGAGACTCCAGGACAATACTGGAGGGATCTACAACCTATCCTGAAGGATGATGCCTCACTCTCACAGATCTTGGGAGACAGGCCAGTCCTCGCTTACAGACAGCTTCCCAACCTGAAGCAAATACTCACCAGCAACCACACACCACATAACAAAAACACTAACCCAGGAACCTATCCTTGCAACAAAGCCCGTTGCCAACTCTGTCCACATCCACATATCTATTCAAGGGACACCATTATAGGACCTAATCACATCAACCATACTATCAGAGGCTCATTCACCTGCACATCTACCAATGTGATATATGTCATCATGTGCCAGCAATGCCCTTCTGCCATGTACATTGGCCAAACCGGACAGTCTCTACACAAAAGACTAAATGGACACAAATCAGACGTCAAGAATTATAACATTCAAAAACCAGTTGGAGAACACTTCAACCTCCCTGGACATTCAATTACAGACCTAAAAGTCGCAATTATTCAACAAAAAAATTCAAAAACAGACTCCAACAAGTAACTGCAGAACTGGAATTAATTTGCAAACTGGACAGCATTAAATTAGGTTTGAATAAAGACTGGGAGTGGACGAGTCATTACACTAACTAAAAACTATTTCCCCATGCTAATTTTCCCCCTACTGTTACTCACACCTTCTTATCAACTGTTTGAAATGGGCCATCCTGATTATCACTACAAAAGTTTTTTTTTTCTCCTGCTGATAATAGCCCACCTTAATTGATGAGTCTCGTTACAGTTGGTATGGCAACCCCCATTTTTTCATGTTCTCTGTATATATATCTTCCTACTGTATTTTCCACTGCATGCATCTGATGAATTGGGCTTTAGCCCACAAAAGCTTATGCTCATATAAATTTGTTAGTCTCTAAGGTGCCCCAAAAGTACTCCTCATTCTTTTTACTGGAGGGTTGGTAATCCTACATTTGGATAAATTTGCAAATCACAATGCAGCTACTGAACAAAAAGAAGAGGGCCCTGAGTCTAGCAAGGGGCTTGCTTTGGTGGCTCCTACGATGGGAGAGGACAAAAGGACAGGCCCTGAGAGATTTCCAGCTCCAACCAGACTTTCAGGGTAATCTTGAGTTTTATGGAATTTGGCCCATGATTTGGAGCCATAATCTGGTGGGATTTGGCATGAGATTTGGAGCCACGATAAGAGTCATATGCTCAGAGCCACACTTCCTGTTTGCTGGTTTCCAGCAGCCAAAATAGGAACAGAGCACACAGAACACATGGATCATAAACAGCAGTCTGGCAATGACCAATACCTGCTTGATTATGCAAGGCATGTGGCTGGGCGTCTGCAGGGCTGGAACCAAGAGCCAGTGAGGCAGCAGGATAGGCTAACAGACCCATTTAGCCACTTAGTACAGGGGGACGTGTGTTGCCTATCCCAGACCAGGAGGCAACCAAAAACATCAGGAAGGAGAGAGAAAAGAGCAAGAGGCCAGGAAGGGAACTACGTCCTAAGTGGCCAAAAATAGGGCACCTCATGGAGATGATGCAGTCCTTTTCAGATCAGATTGGAGCCCTGGAAAATAATAGTCATTTACAGAGTGAGTTCACAAACAGTTGGGGCCCACTAGAAGAGCAGGGGATATGCCCCAGTGGTATGGCACCCTCAGTGGGTGACCATATTGTCTCAGACAGGCAGTTCTGGTGGGAGCAATGGGTAGGGCTCCAGGTGGTTTAATGGTTAGGCCTGCAGGGGACCACATGGGGGACATGAATG